>NC_082697.1:40464615-40777249 GCF_949987515.2 Delphinus delphis | reverse complement strand
GTCACTTTAAAGATATCATGTCATTTCCTTTTGGCCTGCAGAATTTCTGATGAAAATTCAGCTAACAGGCTTATGGGAATTCTCTTGTATGTGACTTGTTGCCTGTGCCTTGCTGCTTTTAACATTCTCTTTATCTTTAATTTTTGCCACTTTAATTACAATGTGCCTTGGTCCTCCTTGGGTTGCTGGTGTTTGGGACTCTGTGCTTCCTGGACCTGGATATCTGTTTTCTTTCCCAGGTTAGGGAAGTTTCAGCTATTATGTCTTCAAATATATTCTCTGCCTTTCCCCTCTTTCTTCTCCTTCTGGGACCCCTATGATGCTGATGTTAGTATGCTTGATGTTGTCCCAGAGGTCTCAAATTGTCCTCAATTTTGTATACGTGTTTTTCTTTCTTCTGTTCAATTTCAGTAATTTCCACCTCTCTATCTTCCAGTTCACTGGCCCATTCCTCTGTATCATGTAATCTACTATTGATTTCATATAGTGTATTTTTTATTTCAGTTACTGTATTCTTCACCTCTGTTTGGTTCTTTTTTATATTTTCTCTTTGTTAAAAACTTCTAACTTCTCACTCTGTTCCTCCATTCTTCTCCCAAATTCTTTGAGCCCCTTTGTGATTATTACCTTGAACTCTTTATAGGGTAGATTGCCTATCGCTACTTCACTTAGTTCTTCTTCTGGGATTTTATCCTGTACTTTCATTTGGAACATATTCCTCTGTCACCTCACTTTGTCTAATTTTCTGTTTTAATTTCAACGTATTAATATTTGGTAGGTTGATTATGTTTCCCAATCTTGGAAAAGTGGCCTTTTGTAGGAGATGTCCTATGCGTTCCAGCAGCATACTCCCCTCTGATCACCAGAGCTCTATTCCCTAGGAGTGCCCCCTATGTGGGCTGCCTGGGCTGTTCTGTTACAGCAGGCTGGCTACTATGAGCAGTCTGCTAGGCATGGCTGACCCCAGTCCAGCTGGTTGCCAGGATCTGGCTTGTGCAGAGGCTGCTGACCACTGGTGAGCAGGGCCAGGTCCCAGATGGCTAGTTGCAGAGCTGGGGATTCCAGATGTAGTGTCAGCCTACTGGTGGGTGGGGCCAGCTCCCGACACAGCTGAATGTAGAGTCCAGGGTGTCCCAAAGCAGGTGTCAGCCCACTAATGAGTGAAGCTGGATCCCATGTAGCTGGCTGAAGTGTGTCTCGGAGTGGGGTCAGCCTGCTGATGGGCCTGGCTAGTGATGGCTCACTAGTGGGAGGAGCCAGGTCCTGGGGTCTCTGGCTGCAGGATGCTGGGGGTTCCAGAGCAGGTGTTGGCCCACTGGTAGGCAGGGTCAGTTTCTGACAAGGCTAGCTACAGAGTGTGGGGTGTCCTGAAGCTGGTGCTGGTCTGCTAATTGGTAAGGCCAGATCCCAAGGTGGCTGGCTGAGGGTCCTAAGGTGTCCCAGAGTTGGTGTTGACCTGCTGGTGGGTGGGGCTGGGGCCCAGAGGGTCCAAGGACTGGTGCTGACCTGCTGATGTGTGGGCTGGGTCCTGACAAGCCAGGCTATGGATCTCTGGTTTTCCTGGGGCTGGTGTCCGCTGACTGGTTGTGAGACTGGCCCCAGGGTTACTGCCAGTTCACTGGTGGATGGGGCCAGGTCCTGGGGCAGTTAGGAGCTCAAGGAGTCCTAAGGCAACCAGCCTGCTGTTGGGTGGGACTGTGTCCCCACCACCCGGCTAGCTGCTTGGCCTGAGGCATCCCAGTACTGGTGCTGACAGGCTGGTGGGCAGGGTCAGGTCCCAGTGCTAACAAGATAGAGGGAGGATTCCAAAATAACACTTGCCAGCACAGTATCCATTTGGTAGAACGAACTCCCCAACATGGCTGCTGCCAGTGTCCACGACCTCAGGGTGAGCTCCAGTTGCCTCCTGCCTCTCTGAGAGTCTCTCAAGATCACCACATGGGTCTGACTTAAGCTCCTTTCAAATTACTGCTTCTGCCGTGGGTCTTGGCCCACGTGAGATTTTGTGTACACACTTTAAAATAGAGTTGCTATTTCCTACAGCTCTCTGGCTCTCCCGGAAGTGAGCCCTGCTGATCTTCAAAGCCAAATGTTCTGGCAGTTTATCTTCCTGGTGCCGGACCCCTGGGCTGGGGACCCAATGTGGGGCCCACACCCTTCACTACTCGGAGAGAAGGTCTGCAATTGTAATTATCCTCCCATTTGTGGGTTATCCACCCCGGGATATGGGTTTTGACTGTACTGTGTCTCTGCCCCTCCTACACGTCTCGCTGTGGTTTCTTCTTTATATCTTTAGCTCTGGAAGATCTTTTCTGCTAGGCTTTAGATCTTTCTCATCATAGTTGCTCTGTAACTTGTAACTTTGATGTGCCTGTGAGAGGAGGTGAGCTCAGGGTCTTCCTATTCCACTATCTTAGCCACTCAAACTTTACACTTAAATGAGGAACACTTTACACTCTAGTTTTTAAGGTAATATAAAATAAGATGAAGGGGAAGAATGCAGGTTGCTAACATCCCTGACATACAGAACATCAATAGATCCACGTACTCAAAGCATTTGATCAACTTCCTATCACTGAAGCATTTGCTTATGCCTCAGTTTCACGGGGCTAGGAATGTGAAGATAGATAGATAACAACAGAATTCCTAAGCAACTGCTTATACGGTGAGACGAGATGAACTGGAACAATGACATGCAAGGTAAGCAGGAAAGAAAAACACTCTAAAGCAACTCAGCCGAACAGCCTGAAGCTGCAGGTTGTTAGGAAATGACAGCAGTGGTCAAAGATAGATGGCACCATCTCAAGACAAGGACCCTAAGCCCGTGGGGCTAAGCAGTCACGAGCATCACAGAGGAACTCTAGCCCCTAAACCACTGACAGACTACAAGCATCCTCTGGGCTGAATTTCAAGTCACACGAAAGCCTTGTTGATCTAATGTCCACAGAAATGCAAAAAACACCATGAGCACCAACATCAATGCATGTAGATGGGCATGATTTTCATGTTAGAACAGAAAAACCTCCATCTGAACTTGAGCTTATCTTTCCTTTAAAAAACTCTTTTTTTTCAGAGTTAGGTATTGTATTTCTCACTTCTTACCCTGAGGAGCTACATAAGGTAATTGCAAATCAATAGTTGAGAAATGATATCAACAAGCATACACTCTGCAGTAGACTGCAGCAACCAAAGGTGGGGAGATGCCATCTCAGGAAAGTCTAAACATTGCTGGTTCAAAAACTGGCCCCCACACACAGAGGGCAAGGAGAAACGAAATAAAGAGGCCGAGCATTCCAGATTGGTAGGTGGCAGTTTTAAAAAGAAAGGGAACTTACATACGAACCTTGTCTGGGGTGGCTGCAAGATGAGGAGATCTCTGCACCTGCCCACCAGACTCTTAAAAGTTTATATAGAGGCCTTAACTGGGTTCAGTCATGTATTCAATCCAGATGGTCTCAAAAACACCTTACTCTCAGGTCTGTGTCCTTCAAATGTCTCTAGCTATGGGAACAGTGTGCACATCACACATTCCAAGGAAAGGGGAGGGGGTGAGGAGCCTTGGATTGCATAGGTCCAGCTCTTGGGTCAAAGAGTGATCACATCCTCTTGATGACCTGCCCCAACAACCATGAGAAGAAAATGTCAGTATGCAAGAGGCACACTAAGAGATAAACATAGTCATTTACAAGGCAAAAATGGCAGAAGAACTTATCACTTTCAGGAAAACCAAATGTGAAAAATCCTTATTAGGACCAAAGACAAGACAGTTCAGTTCACTGAAGGAGTCACAATAAGATTGCTTTGAGGGCTTCCCTGGTGGCGCAGTGGTTGACAGTCCGCCTGCCAATGCAGGGGACACAGGTTCGTGCCCCGGTCTGGGAAGATCCCACATGCCGCGGAGCGGCTGGGCCCGTGAGCCATGGCTGCTGAGCCTGTGTGTCCGGAGTCTGTGCTCCGCAACGGGAGAGGCCAAAAAAGATTGCTTTGAATAACAAGTTTTCCAGTACTAAAAATTTACTCTTTTTTTCTTTTTTCTTTTTTTTGCAGTACGCGGGCCTCTCACTGTTGTGGTCTCCTTCATTTACAAAACTGGCAACCTTTAAAAGATCATGTAGCAGATGCTGTGGATGTTCCCCCCATAACCCCTTGGCCTTATCCCTTCATTGCACGTGGCCCTATTTCCCCAGCATTGCTTTACCTGCGAGCTTTGTTTGGCCTCAGACCCTGCTTTGCTGCCCAAGAAGAATCAATGTGCCCTTGAAAATCTCTCAAGCAAATACTAGTGGAAGTAGGTGTCTAAATACCCTGGTTTCTCTGTCCATTGATGCCCAAAGGCACAGGTTCTGCATTTGCTCCCAGAGTTCTCCAGTGGAATTAAGCTCAAGTAACCACAGTAGTAGCTTCCTTCATAAACACACTCTTTGTCACCTTCCTTCCCTCCCCTGTCTCACTTCACCATGTCTCTACCAGTATGTCCCAGGATCAACTTCACTCAAATCCTTTCCTCAGGGCATGCTTTGGAACTAGCCCAAATTAAGTCATATTTACATTATCCAATTTTCCTCCTGAAAAGTCCATATCGACTCTTCTCTTTGGGGACATGAAACTTCTATCACGTGAGAGTTTCTGACTTTTCCAGCCTCCCTGTCCACTTACCACGAGAAGGACTTCATGCTCTAGTCAAGCCACCTCTTTACTCCTATTTCTGCGTCTCTGATTATACTCTTAATCCATTTGGCATTCCATTCCACCCTCTATATCCTTTTTCTTCATACACTTTTATAACATTCTCAATAGTAATTATTCTTCAAATATTTCTCAAACTTAAATCCCTGGGTCCTCAATGTTAGCCTTAAGTATAATTATATAGTACGTATTCTTATTTAAATACATACTAACTTAAAATGGTATAAACTACTTTGGTTCATAACACTTAGGCAAGTATGAAATCAAAGGAAAGTTACAAATTTTGTCCGAAGTACAAAGTTACGGATACCAACATTATAAAATCATTGAAGTTCCAATTAATATTAATTCCATGTAATTTTTGCTTCAGTTAATTACTGTCACTGAAGATGTGGCTCTGGTGCAAGTCCCTAGAAGTCTGCTGTGCCTGTCCTACTGTGTGCTATGAGATGATAAGTGTTACTCACCCTTTGCTTCATCCTAATTAATATGAATGCTTCATTTGTTCAGTGTGTGCACTCTGCCATCACTGACATGCACTTCCTAAAACAATCTAATTTGCAAATGAAATTTGCTTCTGTTCTATTCTCATTAGCCCAGTGTGTACTTCTAAGCACCAACAGGCTTATAAATACAAAAACAAACACAGTCAGTGTGTTGGACTCAATTATAAGATGATTTGGACTATACCTCTTAATAATGTCATAAAAATAAGAGCAGAATTTTTTAATATTACTTGTAGGGGACTTCCCTGACAGTGCAGTGGTTAAGAATCTACCTGCCAACGCAGGGGTCATGGGCTTGAGCCTTGGTCTGGGAATATCCCAGATGCCGCAGAGTAACAAAGCCCGTGCGCCATGACTACTGAGCCTGCGCTCTAGAACCTGCGAGCCACAACTACTGAGCCCACATGCCACAACTACTGAAGAGCCCATGCTCCGCAACAAGAGAAGCCACCGCAATGAGAAGACTGCTTACCCACAATGAAGAGTAGCCCCCGCTTGTTGCAATTAGAGAAAGCCTGAGTGCAGCAATGAAGACCCAATGCAGCCAAAATAAATAAATAAATAAATTTATTAAAAAATAAAATTACATTTAGAAACACTGACAATTAGCACCTATTAGACAATTAGCACCTATTAAATATTGCCATTGCTTATTTGTCCTTTTTTATAAAATTTTTCAATGGCTTCTCATTATGTACCTAGAATGAAGCCCAATCTCTTAGTGTGGAATTCAAGATTTTCCACAATATACCTCCAGTCCTTCCAAGCCTCCTAAGCCATGTCCAACCACAATAGATAATCTGTCTGTGAAAGCTTCCTTCTTGAGTCTGTATTTCTACTTATACAGCTCCTTTTAATCTGGAATGATCCTCCACAAACTCAGATATTACAGTGTAGCTAGAAAGAATATAGGCTTTGAAATTGAACAGACTTGGATTCTAGTTGCTGGTTTTGACACCTACTAGCTATGTGATTTGGACAAGCTGCTTAATCTCTCTGAACCTCCAATCAGAAAAATGGGGATATAATAACTACCCCGAGAAGCCTTTTAAATACAAATTCAGAAAAGGCTTAATGAGTACTTGAACTATCTTGGGTTATCAATAAATAATAGCTATTATTTTTTTATTCCTTAATCCTCTCAGTTAGAATGAATCATTTCCTCATCATTATTAGCACTCAGCTTTGTTTATTCTCTACATTTGACATTCATATCATTAGACACAGTGTTAGACTGTATACATATTCCACAAGTAGACTACCTGCCGTGGGTTTAAACGTTCAGGTTACTTTTCTCAGGGCTTAGCACAGTTGCTGACATGGAATAGTACTCAGTAAAAATCCACTGAATTTACTTGGGCTGAATTCCAAATCCTTATGGTGCCAAGCATGGTGCTAAGAACTTAGTGGATGCTCAAAAAGATGTCTGTTGATTGATCCATTACATGACACGACCAAACAAAGTCCATAAAAACAAATGTCAAGCCAGTCTGCAAAAAAAACATCTGTTCGTTTCTCTGGTTTAGAGCAACTCTTTCAACTGAGAGGCAGAAAGAAATCAATCTGTCAAGCTTTTAACATGCACTGAAGATATGCCTTCTTTTTCCAAGGACTTAGATGAGGGAAGAAAACAGCACAGGAAAATAACCTACTCAATTAAGGCAACTCTTGGCCACACAAAGACTCAGAAACTGCCTACACTTTCTTCAGCCTCCTCAACTAGAATCTCAACTTTCATAATGCCAGAGAGAAGATTCTCTAAGTGGTGGGTTTAATTTATAGATTTATAATAATTCTCAAATTATTTGAGATTTAAGGTACATACCAGTCAACCACAAATCAATGAATTAAGTAATAACTTCAGTACCCTCTAAAAGGCAGAAAAGTGATACATCCAAATACCATACTGAATTAAAAATTAGTGATATTATAGAAAATCCGTATTTACTGAAGAGCAACATTTTGCTTATTAGCACAATCAATGTGTTACACAGTGGAATATAATCATGGAATGTAAGTCATGGGATGTAATTCAAAAGCAATCCATATTTGTCTCCCACTGACTTTTTTAAAATAACTTCACTGGGGCAAGTTTTTCCCTTACCAGTGAATGAAAACTCTAGCAAGCCCTATGATATTTCTGAACACTGTTAGGTAACAGAAAAGTGCTTAGTTGCAGAATGGAGCCTCAATTTATCAAACAAAAGTTTCAGTGTAATATATTAAGCAGCACTTTTATCTTCATTCAAAGGTTAGACTACCCCCCTCCTCCCCTAGCTAGGGACCAGTCCCTCTCTACAGCCTGGACAAAAGAAGGGAGATAGAGAAAGGGGGATGCAAGGTTCTCACTTGACTGGTACTCTTGTGAAACAGCTTCAAACTCTCTCAGCTTTGCAGATATGTAAATCAATCAACATCTTCCTCTTTCTCTAACATTTTCATGAATTCTCAGATGCTCCCTTTCTGGTCTTTTTTTTTTTTTTTTTTTGTGGTACGCAGGCCTCTCACTGTTGTGGCCTCTCCCGTTGCGGAGCACAGGCTCCGGACGCGCAGGCTCAGCAGCCATGGCTCACGGGCCCAGCCGCTCCGCAGCACGTGGGATCTTCCCGGACCGGGGCATGAACACGCGTCCCCTGCATCGGCAGGCGGACTCTCAACCACTCCACCACCAGGGAAGCCCTCTGGTCTTCTTTGATTGTAACTCCAGTGATATGAGTGATCCATTCTATTCCTCCAGCAGTTGATCCCCCTCAGCCCCTGGTTTCCTGGTGGTCCATGGCTTTGAGACTCCGCTGGCACTCCTTTGCCTTCTCTAGCAGTGGTCCTTTCAAGCAGGAGTCAGAATTACTGAGGATAATCCTCTCTCCCTCCCTAGGTCCTATATCTGGTCCTCAGGATTCATATACCTTTGGCTCATTCAGAGTGGAATTCAGTTACTGTCTGAACATAACCCTCTACTTAGGTTCCAAAGGCCATTCAGCCATCCTTGCACTTTTGGATACCTCAGGTGGGCATCAGACACCAGCTATATGTGCTCTCCAAAGTACAGGGGAGTCAACAAACTCTCAGACTGGCCTCCTTTGAAGTCTCTCTCTATGGACTGGGTGTGAAGGGAGTCACTACACACACACACAGACACACACACACACACCCTTCACCAGGAGATAATATGATAGGTGGCAAATAACAGCACATGCTATTTTCCAAAGAAATCATCCTCACATAATCCTCTCTAGCCTCTGACAACTTGATCCTTTTTATTACCTTTGGTGGGAGATAAGGATCCAGTAGTCGAATATTTCCTTTGAAAATCTGCATCTTAGAACTAATTTTGGTGTCTGATATATCTTGGTGGCCCAGATAAAACTAAAAAAATAACATTCTGTTGTATCAATGTATAATTTATGGGCTTAGTTTTCTTCACACTTAATACCATTAACAGGTGGTACTGTACAGTATATAGATTGTTGATAGCTAGTAGTGGTGCCTCTTTTTGCAAGGGAGTTCATCATAAGTACTGTATCACTTGCAGCATTGTTTGGTGAAATGTTTTTTAATTAGCGAGTTAAGAACTGTGAAAAGTGCTACAATGAAATGCTTTGAGAGAATTTTTACACAAACAGGGCTCTGCTCCTTTACTCCATCCTTTAGCCCCAACTTATTACTCTGTTTGGGTGCATTGGTCTAGAACTGAGAGGCCTTGAGTAATTCTGTTTAGGAGTTGGAGACATAAATGTTGGGATCAAATTAGCAAATGAATGGGTTTATCCTGGCTCCTTGAGAAGCAATATGATGTGGGAAAAATTGGTTAAATTCCCTTCAAAACTTGGGAGGCAATACAGTATGCTTGTTAGGTAGGTGAGCTCTGAGATCAGACAACCTGGTTAAATGCTGGCTTCAGCACTTAACAATTGGTGACTTTAAACGCATTAACTTTTTCAGGCCTCAATTTCCTCATCTATAAAATGATGATCAGAACAGTCCTACCTTACAGGTTTGTAAGGATTTAAAAATATAATCAGTGAAAAGCAGAGAGTTGTATTTTTTATTATCGTTATTATTCTTATGTCTAGCACTAAGCAAAAAAGAGGAACCTCACATTAGAGATGTATGAAAAAGTAGTGAGAAAAAGAAAGGAAGGCAATACAAAGTATGGCAGAGGCTCTAGACTGGTCATCATCAAACTTGTTTCTTCTTCTTCCTGGGCACACAGATGAATCACACTGCCAGTCTTGCCAGAACTTGGCATGACTATTGAGCAAGTTCTAGGCAGTGGAATATGAGTAGGAGTGATGTATATATACACAGGTCTGTCCCATTAAAAACATCTTGCAATAATCCTCTATATTCTTTGCCTCTTCTACAGTAAAATTGCATGACAGTAGGTTGTAGGATAAAAAGAGCCACATAGAAGCCCAGTGATTAGAAACACTCATTTTGGAACTTATACGACTGAGGGGGAAAATCCACTGTGTTAAGCCACTAAGATTTGGAGAATCATCTGGTACAGCAACTGGTGTTATTTTACACAAAACGTACTTTAACTTTTACCCCTAGCATTTTCCTAAAGATGATTTTAAACATCAAATATAAAAGCACTATAATAAAGAAAAGGAAATAGGAAAATTTGGATTTTCCATTCTTCTTCCCAAGCCATGTAACAAATTTTGACAGACGTAGTCCAGGTTAGGGAAAAAATGCTGCATGATAATTGAGGAGAATCAAGTTCTGGGAAGGGGAATGAAAGTCCGAGGACGAGAGCACTCGGGACAATGGGGAATCAGTAAGACGTGTTAATAATCCTGAGGGGAAAAGAAACGGAATAATATTATGATAAAAAAAACCTCATCATTACCCCGGATTCCTAATAAAGACTGATGTAAACATTAATGCCTTATACAATAGCCTTTGTGGGGAAAGTGTATTAAAAGAGATAAATTCAGAAATTATCATACGTTCAAGAAATATTTAACAAGTGCTCATTGTAGGCCAGGTTCTGCTCTAGATGCTGGATAGAGAGAGAGAACGAAACAGACAAAAACCCTGCCCTCATGGAGCTGACATTATAGCACAAGAGACAGAAAGGACACTAGTGTGGCTAGAGCAGAATGAGCCAGAGAGACAGTGGTAGGAGATGAAGTCAGAAAGGCAATGGGGAGCCAGATGACTCAGGTCCTCAAAAGGATTTAGACTTCGATCAACATGGAAGCCATTGATGGGTTTTGAACAGAGAAGTGACATGATCTGACTTAAATTTTAACCAGTCCCCTTTGGCTGCTGTCTTGAGAGCAAACTGTAGGAGGCAAGAGTAGAAACAAGGAGATATTTAGGAGACTATTTCAATAATCCAGAAGAGAGATGATGATGGCTTGGCCCAGGGTGGTGGTTGTGAGGGTGGTGAGAAATGATGGTGAATTCTCGTATTCCCTCTCTCTCTCTCCTCCACCCGCACCCCACAGACACACACACACACACACACACACACACACACACACACACACACAGACATACACTGATGGTAGAATTGACAAGGCTTGCTGATAAACTACAAGATGTTACATGTGAGTGAAAGAGGAGAATCAAGGATTATATCAAGTTGTCATTAACTGAGATGGTGATGACCACAAAAGCAGCTGATTTTAAACGTGTGGAGTTGGACATTCACGTGAAGATGTAAAATGGCCAGTCGGCAGGTGGGTCTTGAATTAAGAGGAGAGATATGCACTAAAGTTACAAATCTGGAAGTGTGTGTGTCTGTACATATATAGATATATACATATACATAGCTATCCATATACTTCGACATAGATTGTAATTAAATTTGTGAAACTAAATGAGATCACCTAGGGAGTGAATGTTGTTAGAAAAGAGTCCCAAAGACCGTTCCTTGGGATACTCCAGTATTTAGAACCTGGACAGTTGAGGAGGAACCAGCAGAGATTGATAAAAAGCAGAAAGAGAGAATGAAAGCCAGGTGAACCTGGTGTCCTAGAAGCCAAGTAACTAATACGTTTCAAAGAGAAATGAGTGATCAGTTTTGTCAAATGCTGTTGCTAAGTCAGGTAAGATGAGGACTGAGAAGTTCCCACTCCATTTAGCAATTTGAAGGATTTAGACACATGAGGATGCATTCACTTTAAATAATTCTCCTTGACAGAAGTATCTCCCTGACAATAGCAGTCCTCCCTTTTAGCAGGATTATAAATGATTTTACCTTTCAATCTTTTGTTATGCTTCTATTTTACTGTATCCCCTAATAATAGTCTCCAGCTTTACAGTTTTTACACAACTTTTTGAATAACACTGATACTAGTTATAAATCCTATTAATCATATTATAGTTTTTAGATAAAGTAGTGAGATTTGGCTGGTTGGTGCTTCAATGAAATTATTTTACATGATATATAAATTAAAATTTAAGCTGCCTCATTATCTGAACAAAAGATTTATACCATAATAGTACCTACTGTTAGTGAGCACCAACTGTGTGCTAAATACTTTAACTACCTTGTTTTCTTCAATTCTAATAGTAATCCTGTAAGGCAGGTCCTACAACTATTCCCATTTTATAAGGAGATCAGGGCTTAGAAATTAAGTAACCTGCCCAGTTCATCCAGCTAGTAGGTGGCTGAACCATGATTCAGATTCAGTTTGATTCCACGCTACCCAAACATACCCACTCTGCAATACACTCACTAATATGTCCTCTACCTTAACTGAATTGATTTGGCATTTTCCCTACAACCTTCCCATTTTGGTATTTACTAATATTAACATAATGAGCACAGTCTGCATGCTCTGTAGCCTCTTTGATTAATCTAAAAGGGCAGCCTCTTCCCCCACCTTCAGCCCAGCCCCTTTATACTCATCCTTTCCTCCTTAGGAAGGAAGAGCTCTAAACTCAAGAGGTCACAGTACCAGAACATGGAGTTTTCAGTGGAAGGATCAATATCACTTTGTCCAGCGCAGAGATGAGCAGTGTGGACCTGGAAGACACCCCATCCAGCCTGGAGGACCAAGCACAGCCAGGCTGGAGTCGTAGGAGAGGCAGAGTAGACTGCTTGGGCCTGCACTGCTCTACCAGAGGGAGAACGTTAGGGATGCAGTAGACGTTCCAGCAGGAATCCAGTGTGAATGCACTTGGCTTTCACTGTTCACTCCCTTTTCAGGGATGACTTTAGGTTAAAAGAAAGAGAGGGAGGAGGGAGAGAAGGAGGAAAGTGAAAGAAACGTGTGGGATTCTAATAAATGTCTCCATATTTTTCAATTTGGCATCAAAACTACTGGTTCTGTGTCTTAAAACTAAAAAAGAGAAAAGATAAAAACTCCCTGTAAAAATCAAAGAAAATAATGTTTTTATAAAATCATAAGATAGTACAATTGATCAAAATATAAACATTCAACTGCTCATTTAATTTTCCCTATTAACTAAACATAATTTATTTATATTTTCAATTTTACAAAGCATTTCACTTCTTTCTAATTTCTCTTAATTCTTCAGATTCCTGCTGCACTTTTACTAGCTCATTACATGGGAGTTTCTAGTCCATGTAGAATAGTCTTTTTCAAATATGGACCATTGCTTTCAACAATGTATCTCAGTCATGATGGTGACTGGAACTAAGCAGGGACTCAGAAATTCTTCATTTTTAATATTTCTGAGTCTTTTATTAAGTCTTCATAAGGCATACAGACAATTTCCAGGCTGGCAATCAGCTAGGAGACATTTCCAGGCCATATGAGTATCAGAAACTATCCTGGAAATCTCCATAGACATTTTTTCTGCTCCTACAGACCAAACTCATCTGTATAACACAGTAATATTTCTGTCCATGACAGGAAGATGTTCTGACTCAGTGTCTCATCATTGCAAATGTCCTAGCTGGAATGTGAGAGAATATAGGAATTAGAGATTAGTTTTATTTATTTATTTATTTAGGCCACACCACAAGGCTCGCAGGATCTTAGTTTCCCAACCAGGGATTGAACCTGTGCTCCCTGCAGTGGAAGTGTGGAGTCTTAACCACTGGACTGCCAGGGAAGTCCCAGAGATGAGTTTTAGTTTGACAAATTACCTCTCTTTTTTTCCCTGTCAAGCTGCACAGACGTATCAGTTACCTACTGCTATGTAACAAACCACCTCAAAACCTAGGTTAAAAACAAAACCCATTTATTCTTGCTCAAGATCCTACAGATCAGCAATTCTGTGCCTGGGAATTGATTCCTCTGGTGCTGCCTGGGACCACTCATGAAGATGCAGCTACCAGGAAGTGCTGGCTGTCAGCTAGGGCACTTCTGTTCTCCTCCACATGACCTCCCATCCTCTAGTAGGTCAGACTGAGCTTCTTTACATAGTGATCTCAGAGCAGAATTCCAAGAGCGGAAAAATGGAAGCTTCAAAGTCTCTTAAGGTTTAGCCTTAGTAGTCACATAAAGTTACTTCTATCACATTCTAGTAATCAAAGTAAATCACAAGGTCACCTCAAATTCTGGGGATGGACAAACAAACACAAATAATGCACGTCTTCTCTAGCTAGGCAGAATTTTCCTAATGTCAAATGCTTTTTGGGCAGAAGTGTTTGGTTGCGCAGGGTGCGTCCTGCCCAAAGGTGTCTGGTCAAAGGGGTAGGTCCTCGGCTCTTCTTACCAAGCCATGAGCCCTGCTATTGGGATATATATCCCCAGAGAAAGGGATACCTTTTTCCAGTCTGCACGAAGGTACGCTATG
Organism: Delphinus delphis; assembly: GCF_949987515.2. NCBI lineage: Eukaryota > Metazoa > Chordata > Mammalia > Artiodactyla > Delphinidae > Delphinus > Delphinus delphis. The sequence continues at coordinate 40,763,330 of NC_082697.1, read as the reverse complement.
GAATATAGTGTGGTCCTCTATTCATGCTCCAGCCCTCCCAGCTGCCCTGAGAGGCCAGGAGTTCCAGGGTACCAGTGTCTCCTGGAGGCTCAGAAATAGCTGCATAACTTCAGCAATGACCTTTCCCAGGCTAACGTTTTGAAAAAGTAGCTCAAGTGCAAGACACTCATTAATCATCAGTCTTATGCAAACCCCTCATTCTCTCTCTGTTCTCAGATGGAAGCTCAGGTACTTTCCTTTGCCTAGAATTACGTGAAGCTCCACAGATCTGATCACATCACTCTTCTGCTCACGATTTATAATAGCTAATTTCTATTGGGTATTATTATTGGCCAGACAGTGTTCTAAGTATATTACCTGCATTACCTCATTTCATCCTCATAACACCCTATGATACAGGAATCATTATTATCAATGATGAAACGCAGGTACAAAAAAGAACTAGAAACCAGTTTCAAGAAGTTTGGTGCTAAAGGCCATGTAGACTCTGTTCTATCTTCACCATTTCCCTTTGTCTACAGAATAAAATTCAAATCCCCTAGTGTGGCAAGTCTGTCAATATTCTCAGAGATGGCCTGTGGGACGCGGAATTGTTCTGGCTTCTCCTCTGGGATGCTGAGGGCAGGACCTCTAAGACCCGGCTCCAGAATCATTGTCTCAGCTCTCCTTATCAGTATCCTTACCCATGGAAAAATCCCATGAATTCCTACCTCTGTGAATTGTCCATGCTGCCCTCTCAAAAAAATCTCTCCACCCGTTTTCACTTAATAATTTTAAAGACTAGTTTTTATTCAGTTATTTCTATGTGTCACGCACTGCTTTAAACAATTTAACTGATTCAGTCCTCAGAACAATTCTATCAGTAAATAATATTATCTTCATTTTACAGATGAAAAAACTGACACACAGAGAGATCAAGTATTTCACCAAAAGTCACACAGCTATAAGTAGCAGAACCCATATTCAGGCCCTGGCAGATTGGTTTGGAGCCTGTGACCTTAACCCACACTCAATGAGTTCTCTCAACAGTTTGTATACAGGCATAACTCAGAGAGACTGTGGTTCCATTCTAGACCACCACAATTAAAGATAGTCACATGAATTTTTTGGTTTCCCAATGCATATGAAAGTTATGTTTATAGTATACTGTAGACTACTAACTGTGTAACAGCATTATGTATAAAAAGAGTACATACCTTAATTTAAAAATACTTTATTGCTAAAAAGTGCTATCATCTGAGCCTTCAGCAAGCCACAATCTTTTTGCAATAGTAACATCAAAGATCTCTGATCACAGAACACCATAACAAATATAATAATAATGGAAAAGTTTGAATATTGCGAGAATTACCAAAATGTGACACAGAGACACAAAGTGAGAAAACGCTGTTGGAAAAATGGTGCTGACAGATTTGCATGACACATGGTTGCTACACACCTTCAATTTGTAAAAAATGCAATAGAATAAAGCGAAGTGCAATAATACAAGGTATACCTGTGTGTAGATCCTAGAAGTATGTACTTTCAAATAATACTACTGGAGTCATTTTTCAAAGACAATACAATTTTGGGAAATGAAAAATTATAGTTATTTTTAAATGTGCAAAACTTCCAAAAATATTTCATTAAAATGTATTTGAGTAAATAGTGCTACTATGAACACTGGGATGCATGTATCTTTTTTGAATTAGAGTTTTCATTTTTTCCAGATATATATCCAGGAGTAGGATTGCTGGATCATATAGTAGCTCTATTTTTAGTTTTTTAAGGAACCTCTATACTGTTTTCCATAGTGGCTACACCAATTTACATTCCCACCAACGGCGTAGAAGGGTTCCCTTTTCTCCACACCATCTTTAGCATATTTTGTTTCTAGATTTTTTTGATGATGGCCATTCTGACCAGTATAAGGTGATACCTCATTGTGGTCTTGATTTGCATTTCTCTAATAATTAGCAATGTTAAGCATCTTTTCATGTGCCTGTTGGCCATCTGTTATGTCTTCTTTGGAAAAATAGCTACTGAGGTCTTCTGCCCATTTTTTGATTGGGTTATTTGTTTTTCTGATATTGAGTTATATGAGCTGTTTGTATATTTTGGATATTAACCCCTTGTCTGTCACATTGTTTAGGTTGTCTCTTCATTTTGTCATGCTTCCTTTGTTGTGCAAAGGCTTTTAAGTTTGATTAGGTCTCATTTATTTTTGCTTTTAGTTCCTTGGCCTTCGAAGACTGATCTAAGGAAATATTGCTATGATATATGCTAGAGAATGTTCTGCCTATCAACAGACAATTGGCTTAAGAAGATATAGTATATACATACATGTATATACAGTGGAATATTATTTGGCCATAAAAAAGAATGAAATATGGCCATTTGCAGCAACATAGAGGGACCTAGAGAATATTATACTTAGTCAAGTAAGTCAGTCAGAGAAAGACAAATACTATGTGATAGTATTTGTACTTATATGTGGAATCCAAAATTAATACAAATGAATCTACATACAAAACAGAAACAGACTCACGGACAGAAAACAAACAATGTTACCAAAGGGAAGAGGGAAGGAGTGACAAATTAGGAGTATGGGATTAACAGATACAAATTACTAGACATAAAATAGATAAGCAACAAGGATTTATTATATATCACAGGGAATCATATTCAATATATTATAATAACCTATAATAGAATATAATCTAAAAAAATAACTGATCACTTTGCAGTACAGCTGAAACTAACACAATATTGTAAATCAACTATACTTCACAGTTTTAAAGAATAATATATTTTGAGTATTACAACATAAATGCAAAATTCATTTCTATAAGTACCATTATTACTCATTGCTTAAATTCCACGAGTTCAGATTTCAAAGCAATCAAGTGAAGAGAGAATTGACAAACGGACTAAGAGAGAAGAAATGCATAGAAGAAATATTTAATGGTAAAACTTTTTAGACTTTAGACTTAGAGAATGAACTTATGGTTACTGTGGGGAAGGTGGGGAGACTGGGAGTTTGGGATTGACATGTACACACTGCTATATTTAAAACAGATAACCAACAAGGACCTACTGTATAGCACAGGGAACTCTGCAAAAAAAAAAAAAAAAAAAACAGTGAAATGTCAGATAGGAAGTATAAAAGAATGGGAAAAGGATGACATCCAATCAAAGAGAGTAGCTTGAAGAAACAGTAGAAAGCTTAGAAAATATCACCACTTATTTTTCTTTTTATAAAAATATGTGCTTTATGTAGATAATTCTTGCAAATCATGTCACTAAAACATCCCACTTAATGGATTTTAAATTTTGAGCCATTAATTATGCTTTCTATTTATTACGTGGCTACAATTTTAAACCTTAGGTCCTGCCAGATTGAAACTTCCATGTGTTGCAGTTAAAAGTTATTTGCATGATATGAAAATCCACTGTAATTTCAGGATACATTTTTTTTTTTTTTTTGACCATGTGGCATGTGGGATCTTAGTTCCACAGCCAGTGATCGAACCCATGCCCCCTGCAGTGGAAGCACAGAGTCTTAACCACTGGATCTAAAGGGAAGTCCCAGGATATGTGTTTAAAGCAATAATACTAAAAATAAAAATGGAGCAATGTTAATGACTAAGATTTATTGAGTGCCGACTATGAGCTAGGTACACTCTAAGTGCTTTACAAGAATTGGGTCCTGCAAGTAATACAGCTTCATAAGTCCTTTCATTATTATTTTTCTGTTTTTCACAGATGAGGACACCACGTTAGATAAACTGGCAAAGAAGGATTTAATCCCAGACAGTCAGTTGACTCAGCAAGGTCACCCACCATCCTAGAAGTCTTGCTCCCGGTAGCTGCCAAGCCTACATCTGACTAAATTTAATTCATCTGTAAGTATCCACTATGTGTCAAGTATTGTATTAAGTGCTGGGCAAACAGAAACTGAAAACATGTTGCCCCTCCTCTTAAGGAGCTCACTGTCCAGTAGTGGGTACATTTGGTAAAGCACCAATGCCTAGGCTTACAGTAGGTGCGCAATCAGTGTTAATAAGAATAATCACATATACACAGTTTAAAACCATCAGAGAAGAAAGCATAATCAAGTCCTTTAGAAAAGGAGAAAGCAGGAGTGATTTTCAGAAGAAACAGAAGTTCGTCTGAAATTGGCTTCATGATATAGATAGTAGGATGTTTACATTTATTTTAATTAGACTAATAATGTGGTACAAATAAAACATTAATGAAGGAAATCAGGGTCGTCATGCTATCACTTTCTACTTACTCTGGAGGTTTATAATCACACTATCGTGGCTTTGTGTCACTTATCAACAGATAAATGTAAATGTAACCATACTTTTGGCATTTTTTTCTTCTTTTATGCTAGCACATTGGTGAAACATCTGATATGTAGTCTGGCAATGAATGAACTAGAAAATTATTGTTTTTTATTCTGTATGTTCTGGATTTTATAAAACTATGACGTTTGTGAGTTTAAATTACAAGTTTAAAATGTTTTCTATAACCTTAGGAAATATACTGATGTACTTTAAGTAACACACATAGATCAAAGGATAATTCTGTTTCTCCCCTGACTAGAATGGAACTCCAAGAGAGTACAGCTTTGCTAACTACTCTCTCTCTAGGACCTAGAACAGTGCCTGACACATAGGAAGTACTCATTAACTATTTGTTGAATGAAAAAATTAATGAGTTGTTAAACTGCCATCCTGATTAGAACAGTATATCATACGATCATATGAATGATCACACTGAACAACAGGATCATTATTATAGTGGCCTGAAGGGTGACTCCCCCCAGAAAAGATATATCTACCCTAATCCTGGAGGCTTGAACGTGAGCTTAACTGGAAAAACGGTCTTTGAAGATGCAATTTAGTTAAGACCTTGAGATGACATCATTTTGGATTATCTGGGCGGGCCCTAAATCTAATGACAACTGTCCTCATACGAGACATACAGAGGAAAGACACACAGATAAAGAAAAGAAGACCAGGTGAAGATGGAGGCAGAGGTTGGAGTTATGTAGCCACAAGCCAAGGAACACCTAAAGCCAACAGCAGCTGGAAGAAGAAGGAAAGGATTCTTCCCTAGAGCCTGTGGAGGCAGTGCAGCCCTGCTGACACCTTAAGTTCAGACTGGAAGTCTGAACTATGAGTCTGACTATGAAGTCAGAACTTTGAGGGAGTCAATTTCTGTTGTTTTCAGGTATCAAGTCTGTGGTACTTTGTCATGGCTGCCCTAGAGAAAAACAGTTATCAGCAGGTCATCTGTGGAAGAAGTCTGCAATATGTAGTTATCTTATAGCTGATTTAACTGAAAGAGGATTGGGACCCTACACTAACAGCCCCTGATGTATAATAAGCAAATGGGAAATGACCAGCAGCACTCAATGGTGGTCTTGGTAAGAGCAGTCTCAGTACAGTGATGGGCGTGAAAGGTTAATTACGGTGGGTCGGAACGGAAGGAGAGACGTTGAAGATAGGTAAGTATGGACAAACATTTCAAGTTTTCCTAAAAAGTTGTAAGGAATATAGAAATGGGGGAAATGGAGTCAAAAGCAAGATTTTGAAAAAAGAAAAACTAATAGCATATTTGTATGCTGATAGAACAGGCCAACAGAGAAGGGAAAACTGATGATTCAGTAGAGAAGGAAGGACAGATGGAGTCATGTCCCTGGTTCACTTTAGGTCGTTAGTAACACTGACATCACCCCTGCCTTCGGAGAGTTTACAATAAAGTCAAGATGAGAGGCTTTATTTTTCCCCCAGCTATACTGAGGTATAATTGACAAAGATTCTATATATTTAAGGTGTACAGTGTAATGGTTTGATTACATATACATTGCTAAATGATTACCACAATCAAGCTAATTAACATATCCATCATTTCACATAGTTTCACTTTGTGTGTGTGTGTGTGTGTGTGTGTGTGTGTGGTGAGAAGGTGAGAACACAATATCTACTCTCTTAGCAAATTTTAAGTATACAATACAGTATTATTAACTGTACTTACCATACTGTACATTATTAGATCCTTAGAACTTATTCACCTTATAAGTGAAATTTTATACCCTCTGACCAACATCTCTCCAATTTCCCCAATCCCCAGACCCTGGTGACCACTGTTCTACTCTCTTGTTCTAGGAGTTCATTTTTTTAGATTCTACATATAAATGAGATCATATAGTATTTGATCTGGCTTATTAATTAATTTATTTATTTTTGCTGTGTTGGGTTTTTCGTTTCTGTGCAAGGGCCCTCTCCAGTTGCGGCAAGTGGGGGCCACTCCTCATTGCGGTGCGCGGGCCTCTCACCATCGCGGCCCCTCCCGTTGCGGAGCACAGGCTCCAGACGCGCAGGCTCAGCAGCTGTGGCTCACGGGCCCAGTTGCTCCGCGGCGTGTGGGATCCCCCCAGACCAGAGCTCGAACCCGTGTCCCCTGCATTAGCAGGCAGACTCTCAACCCCTGCGCCACCAGGGAAGCCCTGATCTGGATTATTTTACTTAGCATAATGTCCTCCAGATTCATCCATGTTGTCACAAATGACAAGATTTCCTTCTTTTTATGGCTGAATAATATATAACAATGGAATATTTTTCAGCCATAAAAAAGAACATTTTCTTTATCCATTCATCCACCAATGGACACTTAGATTGTTTCCATATCTTGAATAGTATGAATAATGCTACAGTGAACATGGGATGAGAGACTTTAAACCAATCACTGCATGGGGATTGAGTTCCAGAAAGGAGAGGTGAAAGTGCTAGTAGAATGTATAATAAAAGGACCTAATCCTGTGAAAGGGGATGATGATAAATGCAGGGATCAGTGAAGTTTTTTCTAAAGAAGCAATATCTAAGCTGAGTTAGAAAATGATAGAAAGCCTTAAATATAAAAACTCAAATATATAGAAGGTTCAAAGTAATTTCAGTTTGCCTCATTTGATTTGATAATCCTTTGCATTTATTTCACAAGGTACATGTTGACAATTTTTTTCTCTTTGCTTTGCAAGTAATGTCAAACAGATACAGAATAGCATTACGGAATTTGAGAACTTAAATTAGAAGTTCCATATCTTTCAGCTAAGTCAATCACAAGAGTAATTTTGTGCCTATTTATCTGATGTATTTGTAACTTACTGGTCATAAAAACATAATGAATAAAAGTAAGATCAGCCATTCATAACACTTTAAATATTTAGAAAATCCATAAATTGCCTATAACTTCTAGATGTATATGTCTTCAGTGATATATGACAATGGTTAAAAGAATTGTGTATTTTCTGCCATAGTATTACAATGTTAACTATGTATGCAAGCCATTTTCATAGATGAAGCTACACTGGAAACAGAAAAATCACCTGATGAATTTCTCTATTTTAAATCCTCTGGGAACTGCTTTCCCAGGCTGCAAAAAATGTTGCTCTGTCAAATCACATACAACCAAATCAATTCTCCAGACACCCCTGCAGAATACTAACAAAATGCCTTGATGACAGAATATTCAGGTAAACTAGCCATTTTTCTTTCCATTTCATTGCATTGCTGCCGTGTGCTAGTTGCTAAAATTTTCCATTTTGCGGGTCATCTAACCTCTTCAGGAAACTTAACAAAAGAAGATGGCTGCTTTGTTTACCTAGGAATAACCCACTTTCTATCTGATGAAGAATGAATTTTATCATTCTGATTACTCTGCAACTCTCACAATTTTAAGGTATTCAGGTTCCTTCCCAAAATCATTTATTTGTTGTTTGTTTTGTTTTACATATTTTGTCATTTTCTTAATTTAAGAAAGTCAATTTTTCTCTTGATTTTCGATATTATTGGTTACACTAGAACATTACGTACTTACTGGGCAAAACTAAAAGACTTGTGTTTATTCTCTTACCTAACACCATACACAAAAATAAATTCAAAATGGATTAAAGACCTAAACGTAAGACCGGACACTATAAAACTCTTAGAAGAAAACATGGGAAAAACACTCTGGAACATAAATCACAGCAAGATCTTTTATGACCCACCTCCAAGAGTAATAAATAAAAACAAAAATAAGCAAATGGGACCTAATTAAACTTAAAAGCTTTTGCACAGCAAAGGAAACCATAAATGAGGCAAAAAGACAATCCTCAGAATGGGAGAAAATATTTGCAAACGAAGCAACAGACAAAGGATTAATCTCCAAAATATACAAATAGCTCATGCAGCTCAACATCAGAAAAACAAACAACCCAATCAAAAAATGGGTGGAAGACCTAAAGAGACATTTCACCAAAGAAGCCATACAGACGGCCAAGAGGCACATGAAAAGATGCTCAACATCACTAATTATCAGAGAAATGCAAATCAAAACTACAATGAGCTATCACCTCACACTGGTCAGAATGGCCATCATCAAAAATATCTACAAACAATAAATGCTGGAGAGGGTATGGAGAAAAGGGAACACTCCTATACTATTGGTGGGGAATGTAAATCGATAACAGCCACTATGGAGAACAGTAAGGAGGTTCCGTAAAAAACTACAAATAGAACTACCATACAACCCAGCAATCCCACTACTGGGCATATATCCTGAGAAAACCATAATTCAAAAAGTCACATGTACCCCAATGTTCACTGCAGCACTATTTACAATAGCCAGGACATGGAAACAACCTAAATGTCCATTGACAGATGAATGGATAAGGAAGATGTGGTACATATATGGTATACTACTCAGCCATAAAAAGAAATGAAATTGGGTCACTTGTAGAGATGTGGATGGACATGGCGTCTGTCATACAGAGTGAAGTAAGTCAGGAAGAGAAAAACAAATATTATACATTAATGCATATATGTGGAATCTAGAAAAATGGTACAGATGAACCTATTTGCAGGGCAGGAATAGAAACGCAGATGTAGAGAACAGACGCGTGGACACAGAGGGGGAAGGAGAGGCTGGGATGAATTGGGAGATTAGGTTAGACATAAATACACTACCATAGCTAGTGGGAACCTGCTCTATAGAACAGTGAGCTCAGCTCGGTGCTCTGTGATGACCTAGATGGGTGGGATGGGGGGAGGGGGAGGGAGGCCCAAGAGGGAGGGGATATACGTATACATATAGCTGATTCACTTCATTGTACAACAGAAACTAACACAACATTGTCAAGCAATAAAAAAAATATATATATAAACAATTTTTTTAAGTGTCTTGAAAGAAATTATCTGAAGTCATTGCTTAGTACAGATTCTGGTTATGCACTGATTATGTGTCAGTCATATAAGGCTTTGTTATGAATGTGTTTCAAACGTCTCTCTCTGTGTTTCTGTGCTTACCACTGTTTATTATGCTTATTTCATCTCCCTCACTAATTTAATTTGGTAAATTAAATTATAATTTCCTTGAAGGTAAGTAGAGCTGTCCACCATCTCTTCGGTTTAAGGACAGAAATGGGCTCTGCTACTCTACAACCAGAAAGGCTTCCCTACCCACTGATGGCAACACACATGTTAGAGATTCGACATGTGTGAAGTGCTTAGAACAGTGCAAGCACACAGTGAGAGGTCAACAAAGATTCAAAGATTGGCTGTCACTATCACCATCATCATCGTCATCATCATCTTTACTTCACAGCCATATTATTAGGAAATGCATTTCTATGACTATGAATTTGTGTGTATAAAATTTGCAATCTCTATGATGAAAAAAGAAGACTTGGGCTCCGAAGTAAATTGTTCCAAGTCACACCTTACTAATAGTAAGTAAAATATATCTACTTGCTCTGGCCACTACAAGGTCATTTACTACCAAAAGGTAATGATGGCAGAGTGTCCAGACCTAGCTCCAAACTGCAGAAATATTCCAGAAATTTGGAGTAGCTGAAGAACAAGAGAGCTCATGTTGGCTACTGATAGAAGACTCAGAAATAGCTCCATACACAAAGTGCTCCAAATGAATGATTCTGAACATCTAGCTTTCAATATGTTAAACCCTCCTGATTTATAGTTACTTCCACAGTGGTTTTTAAGAAAAGAGAAACTAAGGCTATTGAGTGGGCTCTAAGTTGCAGCCTATATTACAGAACATTACTTTTACAAGATGGCTCTCACATACTGTCCTCTTCATTCAATACGTCTTTTACTGAGTTAACTACTACGTGTTGACAGATACTGCTCTAGGCATTGGACATGTAGCAATGAACAAAACAAAGTACCTACCCTCATGGAGCTAGCATGGGCAGCAGATAAATAGATATACAAATAAATAAATGATCCTGTTTAAACAAATCAACAGTAATACATCCTATGAACTGACATATGAGCTACATGTAAAGGAAGTTAGGAATTAAGCTCTGCAGCTAATGACAGTAGATATTTGAAGCAGAGCGGATTGTAAGTTAGATAACCCTGAGGTAGGAGCATGTTCAACATTTTCCAGGAACAGCAAAGGAGGTCAGCCTTCAACTGCTTCAGGTCTCAGTTTCTCATCTGCAAAAGCAGGGCACTGAACTGGATAACATCAAAATTATTTTCCAACTTTAAAATTATTATAGACCTCTCCATTTGTTTGGGCCTGGTAAATTCCTAGTAAAACATCTCTAAAGAGAAAAGAGAAATATTAATAAACTTCTTTAATTCACTATTTACTACAATTCAGATTGATAACTGAATTTCCTTATTGACATAAAGTTACTTATGAGTCCTGTACATCCATGTATATTATGCAGAGGATTTGTAAGTAATGACACTTTATTCCGCAAAATAGATATATGCAAATGAATAGTTCTGTACTTTCAGCAGTTTTAAAGATTCTTCTCTCAAATCATCCTCCCTTAGAATTAAATACTTGTGACCTTTCTTCCGAGCTCTGTCCCACATTACAGGACAATAGTTTACACTGTGGCATCAGACAGATCTGGGTTTCAATCCCAGCTATGCCACTTAGTTGTATATAATGTACAAACTGTTTATCTACTCTATGTGTCCTTGCATATAAAATAAGGACTTGACATATGCTAGATATCACAAAAAAGATAGTTGCATGTATTTATTTGTTGGTTGGTTGGTTGGTTGGTTTGTATTTCCACTGCCTATGGAACATCTTCACCTGGATAACCTGCTCTTAATTCAGACTCAGTATGCTCTGTGTCATCATTTAGCGTCAGGTACAACTGCCATAAAAGAAAACCCAAAACACCAGTGGCTCAGAGAAGATGGAGTTTATTTCCCTCTTATATAGATAAACTCTGGATGTGGGCAGTCTGGGGCTGGTATGATCTCCCTGGGCATCAGAAATTCCTGTCACATGGCTTTCATCCTCAAATGTACCTCATAATCCAAGAATGCCACTGGACGTCTATGTCTCCATAAAATAGGCAGGAAGAATGACACCAAGACCAAGGGGCACATCTCTAGATGAGTCTGCTTCTTGTATGCAGGTTTCCTGGAAATCTAACACATCTCCACTTACATCATATTACCCAGAACTTAGTCACATGACTGCAACCAACTGTAAAGAGAAGCTGGGAAAGATCTCTGAGCTGGGCACTGGGCACATTATGGACCTGAATAAAATGAGGATTCTGACACTAAAAAAGAAAGGGGGAATGGATATTGTACAGGCAACTGACAGATTTTCTAAAGAAGCAAACTGAAGGCTTTTAAATCTCACTTAAACATATTCCTCCTCTAGGTTCTTCTATTTCAAACAAAGTATCGTCATCCTCCCAGTCAGCAATAGATGCTAGAAACATTTGCATTACTTCCAATGTCTTTCACTCCCCTGACACCACATCAAACCAATTGCAATATGTAGCATTTACCACCCTTCCTCTCCATTTTCACTAGTATTACTACCTCAGCTAGACTACAGAATGGTCTCACAGATGCTCTCCATACATTCTGTCTCTCCTATCTCTAATCTCCTTTAAAGACTACCACCAGATTACTATTTGGAAGCAGAGCTCTGATCATGTCACCTCCCTTTGCTAAGCCTTTAGAAAACCTGCAATACCTGAAGAAAGCTGCAAATCCTTAGTCTTTCCTTGTGACCTAACCAATTTTATAGCTCTGGAACCATAAATCTGATATTCCAGGTAGACTGAGTCACTCACTGATACTGTACTTAATCTTTACAACTTTACTCACCGTGTTCTTCCTCCATCTCTACCAAACTGTTTTAGTCTGGGTACCATCAAAAGTAGATGCTGGGATAAGAATTTCGGAGTAGACGGTTTATTTGGGAAGTGATCTCAAGAAGTATGAGTAAAAAAACAAGAAAGAAGAAAAGAAAGAAAATGCAACAATGGCAGCATTTACGATCAGGTTACTATTGTGAGCCACTGGAACACAGTCCTGTTAGGGACCCTCTGGAAGACCTGGAGGTCGTACGACCAAACTGAACTCCTGGGGGAATCTGAGGAGCTGGGCATTTATCCACTGAGATTTTTCAGCTCTCAACTGAGGTTTGACCATGGGGGTGTTAACTCCTGTACAGTCCCCTGAGGGCCTGCAGTATAGGCGGGCAAGCTCCTCAGGTGCCAGAGAAAGCCCTAAGGCAGAGAAGCCCAAAGGTTCTGCTATCTGAGGTGGCAAACTATCAGCACACCAGGAACTGTCTGAGCAGCAATGGTCCTCAGGTGGGCAGAGCATCGTAAAGTCCACTACTAGAAGCAGACTCCATCTATATTAATTTCAAGGACCAGTTCCAGGCAACTCTTCCATGAAGCTTTCTCTGATCTCTCAAACTTGAAGTATCTGATCATTTACTTCATCTCTCTCCATTAGATCACTTTTTTATTCTTGTGGAAATAATAAATACATTATCAGACTGCATCATTTTTGAGAATAAGCTTTGTATCCAATTTGGTAAGTATAAAATTTTTACCTCACAGTACTGTAAACAAGGAGAAAATAATCAGGCACCATGGGCATTTAAAGGCCAGAGAAATCATTTTTATTGTAAATTATAAAGGTCTGGCATAGTGTAAAAAAATAAGGACATGTGCATAGGAAACTGTGGATTTCTTACAAATTTAGAACCTCCACCTCTGGTATTCATTTTAAGTGAAATATTACAGTGAGTTTAAATATCACTAGATGCTTGGTTTAAACAGTTAATGAAGGTTAGGCTGAATTCTCAATTCATTAATAACAGGCTAAGAAGAGTACTTACTTTGGTTTTTAAAGCAATAACTATTGTATATTAAAAGGTAAGTCCTTACTGCATCATTCTATATTCAGGAGTCAAGTTCAGTAACCAGCAAGATATTAGACTTCCCTTCAGGTGTTTAGTTACTGGACGACCAAAATTACCTTATCCAAAAGCACAATATTTATGAGTCAACTCCAAAGCAAAGCTCCGTATGGACTAGACTCAGGGTTGTATTAGGTTATACAAAGAAAATTCACTTATTGAAAGTTCTTACTCATTCTAGTTAATTTAAGAATTAGATGACATGCTATTTCAATGACCATATTTATCTTCACTGTTAATATACATACACATTCCATTAATTCAATATAAGTACCTATAAGAAGATTCTAATCAATGACTCTTACTGGCACTGTCACTTCATTTCAAAGAGTATATCACTGCTGCAACTCAACTCTATTATCGATGTTTAATTGTGAAAGATTTATCTTCTTTTAAATAATTTACTTTCACTTTTAAAAACAAGTTTATCTTAGCAAAAATACAGGAGTAGTATAAAATTAATATTGGGAAGATGAAATTCTGCACCAATATGCCTAATCTGAAAAGGCAACAACAGGCATCCTTTTAATTTTATAAAACAACAGGCAAACATTGATATAATCTTCTACTTACTATTCTAAAATCTAAAAATTAAGGTAATTCACATAAACACTAGACAGGGCTTCTTCCTATCTGTGAAAAAGTGTTAAATAGCCATAGGCTGAACATTATTAATCAACAGTCATATGTTTTCATGTTAATAGCATTACTGCCATATATAAAATTAGAATGCTAAGATTTAATAGGCATATGTCTTGATGACAGTGCAGTCTGCTCTGAAAGGATCAGCTATTATAACACTATTAACCCATTTTGATATTTCTTTCCATCTGCATTCTAACCCATTAAAAATTGAATTCTGTCCATTTACAAAATGGCTGTTTAATATTTTCTACTAAATCATATTTGAGATTACATACAAAACTGCCTCACATGATATTATTATTTTATTAACATTTTCATTAAATTACCAGTCTAAAAGTCTGCTCATCACTATGGCAGAAATTATGATAAGGCTACAAACAAGAAAACAGAATTATTACCTTTTTCCAAATTTTATAGGACATTTACACTAAACTATTAACCATTTCCACCTACAAAGAGAATATTACACAATCTGCCAACATCTGCTAATTCAGCCATTTGGTATTTCATTACTCAAACTGGGACTAAAGAATTAAGCCAATTTTTAAAAAGCTACAAGGAGTCAAGGCTTAACTGAGCACTTCTAGCATTACCATTTAACATGGGTGAAATCAAATAAATGCCAGCCATCTTTCTAGGTGTGTTTTCTAGACCTAGACAGAGTAAAAAAGAGAAATCATCCATTATAGGGCAACTTTTCCAAAACTTACAACCAAACTAGATGACAGAATAACTTGGCATGTGTCATAGGTACATATGTATATATGTGTGCGTACATTGGGACTGAATGGGCTTAGTCAGGGATGGAAAGGTTGCACAATAGAGGCAGAAAGAGCAAGTGAGCAGAAGTTGCCCAAAGAGATGAAATATGTTGTCCAAGATAATAATACCTTTGGGGACCAAAGTGAACAAGAAAGAAAGGAAGAGAAGAAGGAAAGGAAGGTGAGGCTCAAATGGTGGAGATGAAATGGAAGTTGAACCTTCCGTTTGTAATGTAATGTTACATTCCAGCGCATGTAACATTACACTGTGCTTTATTACAACAGATTCCAAAAGGTCTCCTCTTCTGAAAGAATTCCAGTTGTTTTAGTGAGTCAAACTCTTCCATGAGTTACAGTCTGAACACTCCCAGGGAAAATGATTTCCTGAATATGATGACCTGCCTACAAATAAGAAGATGAATTTTGCCAACTATTTGTGGAACTGTTAAATTCCTTACAAAGATTTGCCTAGCAATGAACTGAGTAATAACAATGTTGGACTTTTTACAAAATAGTTTTGGGAGTAACTTTCCCCAAAGATCCCTTCAACTGTAAATTAGGAGAGTTGAACTAGATGGTCCCCAAAGATCTTCTCAACTAGAAGATTTTATGATCTCAAATAGACAAAGGGATAATTCTAACACACACTGAAATTGGTCCAGCCCCACCTCACAGCCTCTTCAGCAAGAAAGAAGATGGTAGAATAAACCCTGTACTGCAAGTCTGTTAAAAATTCTTAGTTTTTACCATTTGTTTGTTTTAAAATAATGCCTATGCTATTTTGCTTATTATGGAACTAAATTTTATTTTTAAATAAATTTATTCCAAATGGGAAGGAAGAAAGGTCTATTTCTGTTTACCACAAGGTACATTAGCCTAAAAGACACACAGATTCAACAGTTCAAATTATAATTCCAAGGGAAATATATATCTGTATCTTAAGAAAGATTTCTAGTTTCATTTCTAGTTTGCTTACAGTGAAGAGGCTGAGTCAAGTTTCAAAGGACAGAAAAAAAATTTAGCTGTCAAAATTGCAAACTCCTGATTTATAACAGAATAAGTAAAAGAACACTAACTAGAGGGTGCTGGTATAATTTCTAAAATCCATCATATCTCATATGTATTATTTTTCTCAAGGACTGTTAAGTGCTACCACAGAATGTATTTTTTAACAGTCTAAAATCTTTTTTAGAAAACCCGAGCCCTGGTCTTGACTATGATGGACAAGTCTTCAAGGAGGATTCCAAACAAAACTAATATGTCACTCAATCTCAACTTAAATACAGGTCAGGTTCAGTCAAAACCTCCTTCTTCTTTTGGTACTGTGGGAAACCCATACAAGGTTCAGACTTTTAGGTCTTCAATAAAACACTTTTGTCCAACACAGTACATTAAAATGTAAAGATACTTTTTTTCTTGTTGAAATGAACACATTTTTCAAACAGAGAGCTCTCTCGGGTAGTACCTCCCCTACGTAAACCAATGAAAAAGTAACTGATGTGAAGGTATAATACTAGGAAGTGCTGGCGATAGGATGTGCGACCTTGGACTCCATTTAGATTTTGGAATAGATGATCAGGTAAGTGGCGAAGTTTCCTTTCATTTTCTGTCTAGCTAATGGTCTGTGGGAAATAAGTTAATAAGCCTATTTAATTTCATTTAAAAACATTTCATTTTCTATTGCATCCAACCTTAGGGCAGTTTTCAACCTATCTACCTTTTCAGATCTCTAGACACAAAGGCATTTATTTTCATATTGAATCAATGTACAACATTCCCTTCAAAACAATTTGCAACAGTATAAAACAAGTCTAGAACCTGAGAAGAAAAAGAAGCTGTAAGAAGTGGAAGATAGAAAGATATAGAGGTAGAGATAGAGAATGTGTGTGCATTTGTTAAAATAACAGACAATGAAAGTTCAGGTTCCCGAAAGTCTCTGAAGCCAAACTAACAAGTGATAAGATTACCTTGGGGAATGAATGCAGCACCTTGCGCTGGAAAAAAATAGACTACCAGGATCCAAAATTAATGAAAATGGACCTCTTCTTCCCCATGTCCAACTAAAAAGCCAGATGCAGGCGGACCCCAATTAATTTCTAACGTACTTTCAAGAAGCTACTCCAGGATAGCCGAGGATTGCTAAATTGACCTTCACACCATCCCCAGAACGGAGTCTGTATCTTTATTGCCTGGCATATGTGGGTATTCAATCAATACCTATTCAAACAGAAAAGAAGAAAGGGAGGAAGGAAAGAAAGTTAAGATTTGCTTATAATAGGATGTTTCCTACAACAGTGAAGTAAAGTTTTATATGACTCAATTTTCTGTTTAAAAGAAGACTTTTTCTTATGCTTGAAAATCAAATTATGGTCTCATCCCTTATTTTCATAACATTCTTGCAGTACAACCAAATATGTAAAACGTGTTAATAAATTATATAACAACACATTGTATATTTATGAATGCACTATTTGTTATAGTGTATATAATTAAAATGTATACACATTTTAGCTTATAAGGACTTTAAAATTATTTTGAGTAAGTCATCAATTTATATCAGGGAAAAAACAGCAGAATGTGAAAATAGCCTTGGTTTAATTCTATATTAACAGTACTCTGCTATAAAAGCTAAAAGATATAGGAAAACAAAAAGGTAAACTGTAACAATCTAAAGATCTTGACACCTCTGATAAGAGAAAAGAGAGCAAGCAAGCAACAGGCAGCAACTGGGATTCCAGCTGGACTTTGACTATTTTAATCATGTAATTAAGCTATCTTATTTCTTTCCTAAGAATACCAGGAAAGGAAAGATGATGTGCCTTACACCTGTTGCTGAAACTTCAATTTTTACTTTCTTCCTCTGTGTCACCAGCTTATCAGTTTAATCACCACAATTATTTGCTCTTTGGACTCTGTTCTGGTTTCCTACATGGATAGTTGTTACACAGTTCAACAGACACGCTTCCCTCTAAATGTTAATCTCCTCTGCATATCAGGGCTTTGGTTCTGCCAGCTACTGACTCTCCTCTGAGTCCAGGAAATTTTACCAACTAAGCAGTGTCAATATTTGGATGAGTTCCAAGTGAAAAGTCAGGGGACTGGCTGATTTACAAAGTGGCCTTTTTCTCAGAAATCTTAACCGTATTAACAGCCCAGCATGGTATTGATGGTCACACAGTTGACCAATGCTGCCTTTCAAATAAGCTGTAAATATCTACACAGAGTATAACATGCAAATACTTGGGGGAAGTTAGAAGTTCATATTCAACTGAAAAAGATGTTACGGTTGATAAAAATGAAAACTGGCGATGTAAAGATTTCTAATATTCTACAAAATCTAAGTTGCACTTAATAGTTTGCTGCTTTGTTTCATAGCCTGATATACATTTTTTCATCCTCTGATCTGCAACCTCTCTCTAACAATATTTCCTTCTGCTTTTGCTCTGGTGATAATTGTAAAAAACTAAGTATTCATTGATTCATTCAACAAATGTTTGTTACACACATACTAAGTTCCAAGCAGTATTTTAGGTACTAAGGAAAAACTAAGTTTCTGACTTCATGAAACTTATAGTCACATAGAGATAGGCAATAAGCAATTTACACACACACACACACACACACACATACAGTATAATATATAATATATAATATATATAATGTAATACATAGCGATAAGTGCAGTAGAAAAAATCAAAGCAGGTGAGGTGGCAGGCTGGGGTCAAGATGTTTTATTGGATGGTCAGGGAAGGCCTCACTGTTAAAGTGACAACTAAACAGAGGCCAGAAGAATGTGACGGTGCAAACTGGCTGGGCCATCTGAGGAAACAGGATGCTCAGCAGAGAGAACAGCAGTGCAAGGGCTCTGAGAAGCTCTCTGTTGCCAGTTTGGAGAAAAGTGAGGCTGGAATAGACTGAGTAAAGGACCTGGGTAGGGGCAGGCCTTGCAGGGCACTGTCAGGGTTTTGGTTTTCATTCTGAGACAGGAGACTTTGGTGGGTTTGGAGAACAGGAATGGTCTAGTAATCTGCTAGGGGGTTTACTTTTAAAGCATCACTCTGATTGCTGTGCAGAATATATACTGTATTGCCTTGCCTAGTGGAAAAGGCCAGGGGGAAAGCATAGAGACCAATTAGGAGGTTACTGCAATCATCCAGGCAAGAAGTGACAGTGTTTTGGACCTGGGAAGCAGCAATGAAGGTGGTGAGAAGAGTTCAGATTCTGGATATATTGTGAAGCCAGCAGGATTTTCAGGCTGATTGGATTTAAGATGTGACAAAAAGAGAAAAGTAAAGGATGATGAAAGTTTGACACTTGAAAAACAGGAAGAGTGGAATTGTTGCTGTCTCAGGGGATGGAGAAGAATACTAGATGAGCAGGTTTGGAGCAGGTCAGGGAAATCAGGAGAAACCCAAACAAGTTACCGTTAACTTGTTAACTCTAAGATGCCATTTAGAAATCTTAAGTGGAGATCTCTACCAGGCAGTTAGATATACAAGTCCGGAGTTTATAGGAGCAGTCTAGGCTATAGATAAAAATTGGGAGTTATCAGTGACTGGATGGTATTTAAAAGCAGGAGATCAGAAGGAGAGGGTGTAGACAGTAGAAGAGAAGCTCATTAGTGTCATCTGCATGACCCCCTTTATCATCCCCTAGGACCAAGTACTGACAAGTCGCTGCAGGTTCCCATTTGTGTTTGTATTTACAATCAATTTACACCAGGTAACATTATTTTAAAGGAACAAACAAAGGCAGACACTGAATATACAGAAGCTGCGTTCACACCAAGACCAAAGGCTGCCTCTGCCCACTGGGTGAATGAAGGTTTCATAGTCATTTCAACAGAAAAAAAAAGTAGTAAGAGAACTTTTCATCACATGAAGCATGGTACTGGTGCCATGCTAAGCTCTAAAGAGCCTATTTTGCATAAGCCTACACCATACTGGTTTCTCAAATGGCAACATTTCAGTAGAACATCGTTATCTGTCACATGAAACTTGTGTTGTTAATTTGAATTTCATTCCTCTGTGGTCTCAAAATTTATTTATCTTAAAATAATTTTAGGACCTAAAAGTGTAAGGAATGAATACCTGATTATATGTTTGTACATTTAACAGTAACATTACAGTAGAAAATTATTTATGTAAATGCTAAGGTTCTTGAGAATTCCGTTTAAAAGAATCCATAGAATATTCAAGTTTAGGAATCACCAGTGACAAGAGTTCATTCATGAGACCAAAATAAACATGGGCATAGTTTAAATATAAAGGAAAAAAAATACGTCCTAAACTTATAAATATTAATTTTACAGGAAAATATGTTTAAGGTAATTTGAAACTTTATATGTAATATTTTATATCATAATATATACTATATATGAATGCATATACATATGCATTCTTGAATAATCTTCCTGAATTATTTTCCCTCGTCCTGAATAACTTTCCTTTCCTTACCTACAAACTCCCTATAGATCAGTCTAATACAATTGGTGTGATATGTTTCCATTAAGATCTACTGGATTTCTTGGTATTGTTTTGAACTCTGTGATAGTGAAAACTTAAAAGATTATTTTCTGATAAAATGTATAGCATACAGCATATACTCAGCATACTGAGTGGTTGAAAGTCTGTTTACAGGAGTTTCTACCTGAGTTCCGTAGTTTATACCTGACACACCAAAAGCCTAGTGATGGCTAAGTAAATGATTGGTCACACCAAGTCGAGAACATGCACTCACACACACACAAAAGACAAACACAGTATTTCTATCATTAGTTTGTCCTTTGAGAGTGGAAGACATGGACCTGCCAAACATGACACTACCAAAAGAATATTAAAGGTGAAAGAAAAATTGAGAGAAAGCCACAGGGGGAAAACAAAGATAAGAGTACATTCTTGGATTCAAAAGAGTAACGTAGGTACAAAGACCAGGCAGATAAAAGAATGACTCAGGTTTCAATATGGGTAAATGTTTTCTAAGATACTTCCAGTGTTAATTTTTACCTAGAGAGTAAACGATTCCAAATACAATCTTAAGCTACAACAATGGGTGACTTGTTGATGAGAACTAAATAACTGCTGTTTTATTTTATTGAGATAATGCAAGGCGGCTAAAGCAGATACAGCTGGCTACTACCAAAAATGGTAACAGACTATGACTGCATCTGTGGATAATGTCACATCCTACAGGGCCTGAGTCTCTACCATTGATTCCATGTCTCCCAGGAGTTCCATAGGAAGATGTCGAGGTTAATTACAATCTGAGGTCATTGTTCTACCACGAGAGGTGTGCTAACCATGCCACTTAGGATTTGAGTTCTTCTTCATTGGACTTTTCCCTTTGCTGGGTGGATTCAAGTTATTTAAGGAAAGCTAGCAGGCTAAATCATGACACCACACCCCCCAGAAGCACAGATTTAGAGGTTCTATGGCAATAGAATTTTTTTTTGAGAACTTATTACTTGTCAGACCCAATGCTAAGAACCTTACAAACATTAGCTTGTTTAATCCTCATAACAGCCTTGTAAGGTAGAGATTATCATCTCCATTTTACAGCTGAGCAGATTGAAATATTATGTAAATTCCCAAGGGTTACAGAGCTGATAACTCTATTTAGGCCCCTTTGAGAGCTTTGTCTTAGGTCTATCCCTGTGTTTCCACCACACCCCTCCCCCATCATGACTAGCATGAATATAGGATATGGATTCTGGAATTCGATCTTTTCCTTGATCTGCAACCACTCCTAGTGGTTGAGAATGGCTTAGATCTCAAACGTTTCTGTGTGTTCCGTCTTTTTCGGGAGATGGAAGAACTGCTTGCATTAAGGCCAAGGTGACATAATCAATTGAAAGGTTTTCTAAGGTTGCCTTGGAAGCAGGGCAACATCAAGATGAAAAGCTAGTTCTATCAGGGCCTGGAGGGAACTTCCCCAAGGGCCAAGGCCACAGCTGAGATGGTGGACCTCACAGTGGTACGTTTGATTAAGGCCTATACATAGGACTTGTGTCATCCTTCACTCAACTAAATAGAAGGAGCAGTCAGAGAAGTTGCAATTTTAGAAGCTGGACACAATTTGAGCTTAGAAGGAAGATAGAATTCCTCATAGAAAGAGAACCATTCTTTTGTGTTGGGGAAAAAATACTTTAATGAGACTTTTGTTTATGCTAAGGTAGGATGCTGGGGTACTTCTGGGAAATAGAGGTTGCAACAGAAGTATAATAAAATAACAGAAAGTTTCAACTTCCCCTGGCTTTCTAGAAGTGGGGTCTGAGTCTTTTGGGGTTGAGAGAAAGCAGAGCTGTCAAGTTGCACAAACTCCAGGGGATGTCATTCCTTTTGCAGTCTATGTGACTTGTACCCCATGGAGTTGTACAGTCTACATCCTGAATAACCATATGGGGACGCTCTAATAGAGAAGGGCTTGGATTCAGAGCAGATGAGAAATAAAGTGGGACCTAGGGGCCAACAGAAGAACTAGCCACCAGGATGGGAAGCCTGGTAGCAGAAATACACGCCAAACCTTACTAACTGAGATACTGATTCTTAGTGATAGAAAACGATAGTGACTCTTAGTGATGTGGCATCTTAGTGATGCTGAATTTTAAGTGTTTCCTATCCCTGACAAATCCTCAAGATTGTGATTAACTTCTTAGATTTGGGGATTTCCATCTGTGTTGTTTTTTCGCCCTTAAGGGAAAAAGTTACCCCAGAGTACTTGGGAATCTTGGTTCATATTGAGTTTACACACGCTAGAGTTTCTACAGCAGGAACACAGTATCTTTCCCTCAAATAACGGTCCTGGCAAATCCCCAAGGGAAGAATGCCAGCTATGCCTTCATCTGTAAACACTCTAAGATCAATACAGGCCAAGTTCTGACCACCTCAACCTGGGCTACTTCATGCCCAATGAGACGAGACTTCCCTGGAACAGGTCCATGAGGATGACATCATGGCAGCTGAAATCTTGAGCACTGGGACAGTCACACTATCTTGGTGAGCTATTCATTCTAGAAGCTGGTGGAGTCACCTGCTTAAATTGGGTTCTACCAGAAACAGACACTGAGATAAGGATGAGAGTTCCAGTAGTTCACCGGGATGCTGACACCAGGGAGCATGGGTAGAAAAATGCAGAAGTCAGAAAGGAAAGGGAAAAAAATAATTAAATATTCACTACTTCGCAGGTTACCTTTACGGGCAATTATAGCTTAATTCTGCTAAGACACTTAGAAGATAGTATACAATAAACCTCTTATTTTTCCCAAATGGGAGACAAGGAGCTAGAGCCTTGCTACTCAAAGTGTGATTCAAGGGTCAGCATCATCTGGAAGCTTGTTAGAAATGCAAATTATGGACCTCATTTCTGACTTAATAATTTTAAAACAACTCTCCAAGATGCTTAAGCACATGAAAGTTTAAAAGAAACTAATTCCTTGTCCACCAACTCTTGAAAGTCACTGATTGAGGGATCCCAGCCACGAGCTCCCTAGCACTCCTGGTGTGCCTCCCCACTCCCTCAGAGCTGAGCTGGCTTCAGGAGCCAGAGCCAGCTCTCAGACAAGCAGTGGTAGGTGCTTGCAATTGAAAATCCTGGTGCCTACCTACCACAGGAATGGTGAACGTCTTGGGGGTAGGAGAAGGGCTACAGCTCGCTCCATGTCCAAGTCTCTTCTAAAGAAACCGGCAGGTCTGATGCAGCTCAGCAGTTGGAGTTTCCATCCCACTCACTTATGTAGTCCTTGAACTTTCTGAGAACAAAGCCTTCCTCAACCCAAGCAGTGGGTAAGAACACTAGCCTCGAGTTTACGAGAATCTCAGCAAGAGCAGCTCAGGCAAACCACCAACCATGGGCAGGGGGTCATGTGTGGTGAGAACTTAGCCCAGCTGGATGAAATATGGACTTCATCTATGGGTTAGCTGACTCCTAGTAACATCTTCTCTTCAACTGATGTGGAAACCAGAAAACAGTAGAGATTATGATCTCTGGCTCTACAGTCAGACAGACCTGGATTTGAATTCCATCTTCAACGGGTACTTGACCTGGATGACTATAGGTAAGTTACTTACACTCTCTGGGTCTCAGTTACCTCATCTATAAAATGGGTATAATAATAAAAATACTTGTAATTTAGGGTTTCTGCATGGATAAAATGAGATTCTGAATATAAGGTGATAGCACTGTGCCAGGGGGCTCACTGAACACTGAGAAAGTACAGTTACAGGGACACCCAGGTCAAAGCCAAATGCATGGACATGGCAAATTAAACAGGCTCCCACTGCTAGGAGATCCAAGAGTTATGTTCTACAAGCATTTACTGAGGGCCTACCATTTGCCTGGCATAGCACTCAAGGCTGGGGGAAAAACACAAACAAACAGGGCCTAGAGGGCCAGAGCAAGACTGGCAGACAGGATGTGGCAAAGTAAGACTCAGTCAAAGTGACAAAACAGTTTCAAAATTCATATCATATACCAGCGAGACTAAGCTCTAGACATCATGACCTGGGCAGCAAATGCAGCAGGGATGCGGGTTCCGTGTCTAGTGGTTTAGCCAAGACACAGCAGTAGGATACACTGGGTTACTTTGACTCAACCAGGCCTAAATGTGAGGCACATACTACAAACAGCCCTAAGATGAGTTCATTGCTAGGGCCAGACTCCGTGGCAAATAAAGACTTTCTCTGGAATCAACCAAGTTTCCCTCTAGAGGCAAACCTTACTTTATCTGTCCCTGTTAAACAAGTCCACACAGAGATTAAGACCTTATTCAACTAAGAGCTCTCTATTGCCATGTCTGCGGCTAATGGGTCCGTACAGATACCCGAATGCTTAGCAGGGTCTGGCCACTCTGCTTCCTTTGGAGCCCTTCCAGGTCCTAAATCCCTCTGAAGCAGAGACTGAGATCTTGTTAGTTGAGCCTCAGGCAATATATATAGCAGGGGAGATTAAGGATGGACTATCTAGATGGCTGTCAAGATAAACAAAACACCACCTCTGGAAATTTTTTAAATGTGGAAAACATTACTTAGAACTTCTCTCAAGGAAGAATTGGTGGGGAAGCAAAATCAGACTCCTAAGAGCCTGCTTAAGTAATCATGGAGGGCTCCACACTGTGACCCAAGGAGCTGGTGTATTCCACTGCAGGACTTTCTGTTAACCAAAGAATGCAAATCTGGTGTCACAGATAAACCGCTGGGTCAATAAAGAGGGTAATCTTTGGTTATTTCTGCATTCCTACCCATGTATGGCTGAGGAATGTCTTCCAATAAATGTTGGACACTGACAACTTCAAAAGATCAACAATAACAGTATAATAAGAATAACAAATAATATTTACTGAGATCTAAATATGAGGTATGCACATTATGATGTGTACACATATATTACAGGTGTATTAACTCATTCAATAATTCCGTAAAGAAGGTACTATTACTATCCCCATATTATAGATGAAAAACTGAGGCACAGAGAAATTAACACTGAAAGTCACACAACCAGTGAATGACAGAGGTGGGATTTGAACTCACACAGTCTGGTTCCAAAGCCTGCTCTTTTCACCATGTAGCATTAAGGTAAATAATACTAGTTTGTAGAAGCACCAGATGTCTAGTCTGATTGGGACATCCATATGTCTTGGCCCAGCCCTGTATTTAGTTAGGGTCACACATAGAAATGTGAAAAAAGAGCAAATATTTTCATTCTGTCAGAAACAAAAATAAAAATGTTCTAAGACCTGACTAAATGAAAAAGCTCATAAAGCTTAATTATTGTGAATCATGTTTTGCCTAAATAAAGGCAAGCAAGTTTTAAAATTCATTTTCAGAATATAAAATCCAGCTAAAACAGGGGCAGTTTCAGTAAATGTAGTCACCTGATGCCTTCTCAGTGAAACCTCCAAAGCATTACAACATTTTTCTTCATTTTGAAAGCATCCTTAACAATGATTCCCACAGGAATTCAATTTTACTGAGAATGGCTTTTTAGTCTATTAAAATGACACATCGAAACCTAATCTTGAACAATATGACAAAGTTGTTGACTGCTGGGAATCAATGTTAGCAGTCAGACCACACTGACAAACCGTAACCAAAAACAGCTCATTTCAAAAAAAAAGGGCACAAAGCCTCCTATGAAGCCAGAAAACAAACTCACCATCAGCTAGAGGAGTGACACAAAGTAAGAAGTTTATAAAAGGTTAGGGGATGGGAGGGAATAGCAGATTATACCTGCCAAATGAGTGAGTATAGATCCACAGATGAAATGCTAAGAGAAAGCAAGAATGGAGCCAAAAAGAGCAGGGCAAGAAACAGTTTAAATGAAACTTAAATCCACATTCAGGAGAAATGGTGCTATACTTCTCTTACTGTGGTTTTTCACTGCCACCAGATGTAGTATCACTGGATCCTGATTAAACGATTGGTGAAAACTATGGTGGCTAAAAAACTGCCTGCAGGCCATTAAGGCTTTGTAAAACTATCTGCAAGGCTGCATTACAGTTTCCCCAGACAGCAGAATCCACATTTGAATTCAACTTTATACAAAGGCGCATCCTGAGAAAGGCTCTTTATTAGGTGTTGAGGGACACAAAACTGAAAACTGCTGGAGCCCTCCCTGCAAGGAAACAAAAAGTAATTTAGGGCTAAAGTCATCAGAACTTCTCTTCTTCTGAAAGGTCAATGATTAATAGCTGATACACTCAAGTATTTACCAAGTGACCAATGAGATGCTGCCAAAACCCTAGGTGCTGGATTTGAGGGAATTAGTCAGTTAACAAATATTTACTAGATATTAACTACATGCAAGGCAAAGGACTAGCAAGATTGGGCATATAAGAAAGCCAAAGAGAATATCTAAATATCCTTGAGGAATGTAGCATCTATTTAGTTGGGTAGATAAGGGCAAGATAGCTAACCACACAATGGTAGGGAGGAAAAATCACAAGAATTCAAAAGAAGAAAAAATAACTGTATTTTGCAGTTTCAGTAGATAAAGCAATTACAGTGTGACACAATCACAATCTAGTATTGTCCTGGTTCTAAAAATCATTTACCACCCTTATATCATTCTTTCTAGTGAGTTAACCCATTCTCCACAAACTCTCCCTCATGGCTTACTAACAAGAACATAAAATCAGAATATTCCTAAACCAAGATCTAAACCATTTACTTTTCCATTTGTAAAAAGCAATATTCAAAGAACTTAATTAGTGCATATTTCAGAAAGAGACCTACACAACTTCTTTTTTTACATCTTCATTGGAGTATAATTGCTTTACAATGGTGTGTTAGTTTCTGCTTTATAACAAAGTGAATCAGTTATACATATACATATGTTCCCATATCTCTTCCCTCTTGCATCCTACACAACTTTTACTGCTATCCTTAATGCAAATAAAAGGTTATCTCAGATGAAGAATGAAAAGCTTCTATCCATTGTTGGGGATCTCCCCATGATATGCCAGAAATGAGCAAACTGCTGTCAAAAAGGTTCTCATGATTCTATAAAATAAAATATACTCTCAGTTCTTTTCCTGTTTTAACATAAATATACTCATTTTCTATCAGTCAAAATCACCCAGTTACAATCCATAGTAAGGATTCAAGTTATTACTGTTTTGAGATAAATAAAATTATTTTTTATTAGATAAAATCAGTAAATTTTCACATCAATTACTGCAGTTATTTTGGATTTTGACCTTCAGTCAATGAATGGAACCATAGTGTTGTGAACTAACCTATATGTATTAGATTCTTCACAGTTACTACTCTTTTTGATGTAAAAATCTGCTGCTCATAAAAATATCTGCTGCAATAAAACTATAACTATTCATGGTGTGTTACAAATAAAAGCTCTGAGACTGGATTTAGCCATACATACAAATGTAAGTTTGTAAGAAGTCCCAGTTTTCTGCTCATTTAAGTGTTCTGACAAGCACCTTTGCATGAACTGCTCGATGGAAGCAGATTCAACTCCATCCTAGCAGCAGTACTCAGCCATCTTCCTAATGAGTTCAAGTGGCAGAATGCCCTGAACATGGCTGAACACAGGACAAGACAAGGTCACCCAAAAGACTATTGGACTCCCTCGATTCTTAAACCCTCTTCATTCCTAAGCAGAGAAACCTGTACAATATTTCTAACCAACCGCATATTTTGAATTCATTTCACCAAAGAAATAAATCACTTCTAATATTGATTAATGAATCTTTCCACGATAATCAGACATACAGATATTTAAAGCCTTGAAGTAGCCAATTCTTAAAAGGACTTCTGATTAAAGGCTTCCTACTAAATAACCATCCCTGTTGTATTAACTATCAAGTTACTTCAAAGGCTAACCAACCACCCTAGTGTTCTTTCAAATCTTCTGTATTCTTATTGAATTTTTTAAGCTGGGAATTACTGTCGGAGACGTGTTTAAAAGTCTCAATATGGTCTTGGATTTGTGATTTTTTGTTTTTCTCTATTTGAACTTCATATTACATGCATGTAAGTTTAGAATTCTTTAGCTCTAATAATATGCCTGCTTTAAAATCTACCTTTATGAGGTAATCATAGCTATGTCATCTTTCTTTGGTTGATATTTGCCTGTTACATCATTTTTTTCCTATTTTTTTTACTTTTAAATTTCAGTGTTTTAAATATGTCTCTACCCTGACAATCTTTTTAAATTTATTTAGTGAGTTTAGTTCTTATGGATTTATTGTACTTACTGATATATATTTGAATTTATTTCCAGAGTTGTATTTTGTGCTTACCTGCCCTGCTTTCTCTTCCTTATTTTTAAACTTTCTTTTATATTAATTAAATTTTCTTGTTTCATGTCATTTGATTTCCTTTACTGGCTTGAAATTTATATCTTCTATTATTTCAATGGTTAATAATGGTTAAATTATAACATGAATAATTAACTTAATATCTAAAGTTAAGTGATATGTTTATCTTCCTTTCAAATACTAGGACATTTGAATACTTTATCAATAATTGTCCCTCTTCTGTTGCATATGCCACTATCCAATATTTTACTTTACTTTTCTGGACCACAAAATTACACCTATTTTAAACTACAGTCAATAACCAGATTTTCCCACATATTTTACATGTGTTTTTACTCAATATTTCTATTTTTATTTTAGATTTTCAATATATAAATATCTGATGTCCTCCCTCTATAAGTTTCTTTAGTTTTTGTTTCTCTGAAAAGTCTCTTTCATTTGTCTTTATAACTGGTATATAATTTCACTTTATATATAATTTTAGAAATACTATTCACTTTAAAGATAGCAATCACACTGGCTTCTGCTTCTGTTGTGGCTTTTGCTAAGCCAGCTGTCATTCACATTGTTGTTAGGTAATCTGTTTTTGTTCTCTAGTTATTAAAATATCTTTTCTACTTTGGGTGAACTGCAGCTTCACTAAGGTGTTTGTAGGTTTAGATTTCTTTTTGATGTGTCTTGATTTGTATATATGTGCATCCCGAATCACATCTGGAAGATTGTTAGCTATTATATTTTCAAATGCCACCTCAACCCCATTCTTTTATTATCTCATCCTGGAACTCTGATTAAATGTATATTCTAACTCTTTCCATGACGTCCCTTAATCTCTCTTTCATGTGTTGTATCTCTTTATCTCTCTTCTATTTTATTGGTAACTTCTTTGAATCTATATTTCACTAATTCACTCATTAGATGT
The DNA here is from genome assembly GCF_949987515.2 of Delphinus delphis. Classification (NCBI taxonomy): domain Eukaryota; kingdom Metazoa; phylum Chordata; class Mammalia; order Artiodactyla; family Delphinidae; genus Delphinus; species Delphinus delphis. Next base: position 40,733,980 of record NC_082697.1, on the reverse strand, counting down.
GTTCATTCCACTGTCTAATTTATAGTTTCAATTACTATACATTTAATTTACAGTAATTATTTACCTTTGTTTTCTCCAATTTAACTGGTTGTTTTAATTTACCTACTTTTACTTTCAATTCCTCCAATTATTTTTTGATCACATTAAACATATGTATTTCTATTCTGTATCTAATTATTTCAATATCTGAAGTTTTTTGGGTCCTTTGTATTCTTATGTGTTTTACAAATTTTGATTTAAAGCTCATGTTTGTTAGAGCTTCATCTATGGGAATCTCTGAGGCCTCGTTGATAATGCTTATCTCTTAATACGATTTGTATTTCCCAGGCATCTGGAAGCACTACACACCTGCAACTACTTTAAACTAAATTCTCATTTTGTGGCATTTTGGACAACCAGGTATTTGTTTCTTGGAGATTAATAATTCATAAAAAGGATATTTGTCTCTTCTATGTAAGGATGTATTACTGTTTTGTAGGCAAAAAAATACACCATTTCTAGTTTGTAGAATTAAAGTATTATGTTTGATGCTACAATTCTATTTCAACCTCTATAGTTAATGATTTGAAGTATGTTTCCATCAAAGATCGGATATTAACTTCTGATCATTTGATGAAGAGTTTGAGATTTATATTCTTTGGGCTATTAGACAAGAAATAATACCATGCCTTGATTTTTATTTAAAATAAAGCCAACTAACAATTTTGGAAGATATGGAGAATGCTTTGCTTCTGTAAAAGACATTAAGACAATGTCTAAATCATTCTTTGTAACTAAGCTGTAAAGGACTTGTCTTTTTCCCCAATTACTGAAAATCACTCAGTGACAATAATGTTAATTTTGAGGGGTACAATAAACTAATAACTTGATAAGCATTGTTTATGGACTCCTTAGAAGTGTTCATTTTGATTTCCAGAAGAATTTAAACAAATGCATAATTTTACATTTTTCTCATCTTGAGAAAATTCCAATATAAAAGAATTTCCTTCATATTCCAACATAAACTACACATTGTTATTTCTAAATAAGAAAAATTTTAAAGAGGAAATGACAACTTGACACCTTTGTGAATTAAATATGAATTCCACGTTTTGAAGTGTTATATATATATATGTATACATATACATATATGTATTTATATGCTATTTTGACTTATTAAAGCCATTTAAATACTTTTGAGTCTATATATACCCATGTAAGCAGCTGCCTCCTCTCTGTAGAATGTGGACTCTTCCTCTTTCACAGACATTAAAACACAGCCCCAACCTCCTGGGGTTGGCAAAAGGATCTATTCTCATGACATGATCAAATTGAAGGTCCCAAGACTCTGCAACTCTTTTTCTTCTAAAGAAAAGGATTTTGTTTTATTTTTCTGTTTATGATTGTTGGCTTACTGAGATCCTATTAGGCAACCCTAAAGGGACACTAAGAAAGGGGATCATGTGTTCATTGTTATCAGAGCATCACATCAGAGTTCTTATTCAATTCAGCCATAACTGAGGCAGATCAGATCTCCGATGAAATATCAGAACACTTCCGGGATTTAACATTTGCAGCAAATACACACACTCATACACAGACAGAGACACAGATACAGACACACACACACACACACACACATACACACACACTTCCCCTATTATGTGAATCCTCCTTTTCATCTACCATTCTCATAAAAAGCTTAATCTAAGAGAACCCAAACTAGAACAGTTAGAGCAGTATGCTTACAAAGATCACGATAAGGAAACAATTTAGCATGAACAGCAAATGAATAGGATAAACACAATTCTCTTGGGCACATTTTATTCCAAAACACTTTCTGGGTCATATTTTCAAAGGTACTGAAAATTGCAGAGAGTACAACCAGAACTTAACTGTTTTAGAAAAACACACTAAGAGTCACTGCCCATCAGGGTTCATAATTTTTAATTCTAGGCAACAAAAATTAAAGTCAGAAGACATTGAGCTTGAAACACACATACACATGCAAACACACAATTATCATCTAACTATAATAGCTATTTATTGCAAGGAAAACAGCTAATGCATACTATGTGCTATGAAAATATTTATATATCTACAAATATTAAAAGAATTGACTAGACTTGCAGTATACCATAAAATCTTTAGTTTGTTGCCAAGCTGCCTGTTCAGAGAAGGTAACAGCTGGTGTATGTCACTTCAATTTGTGGATCCAAGGCAGGAAGAAACAGTATTGACATACCCTCTTCTGTACATGTTCAGTATCATAGTTTAGCAGAGAATCATGACTGAGATTACAAAAAAAGATGGAACTAAAGTATATGGTGGCAGACTTTAGGTTGAATTAGAAAAATAAAAAAGACAAACAGATTTGTGACCCAACAAAACTACTGTAAGATGCCTTTTCACAATGCTAGCCATCAATGCTGACAGGTTGGGACTTACAAAGGAAAAGGAAATAACATGCTGAGTTTTTTGAGTCAATACAGATAAACACACTGATTGGATGGCTGGCTGTCAAATAAGGCAGAATATACCCAAGAAGAAATAAATGTGACTTACCTACAGTTAGATTCTGATTAGTTTAACTGAAGAAAAGACTATTTTATAGTTTAATTCTATTTATTTTAAATATTGAATATTTTAAATATTGAATTTATTTATTTATTATGAATATCGAATTTATTTTAAATATTTGTTTTATATAATACAAGCAAACTGCAAAATTTTGAACAGTAAAGAAGGGCATAAAGTAAAAAGTAAACATTGCCCTCTCTCGCAATACCATATTTCTCATAAAGTACACACTCCAAAAGTCATATTGCCCATAGTCTTCTTCAATTTGTTTTTTCCTCCTGGAAAAATATTAAGACAGTTTTCCATATCCATGAACATATATTGATATACAGGTCTACAGACCCATAGAATGAAGAAACTCAACAAGCACAAGCTATGTGAAGAAAGCTCTGCCAAAGTAAATTATAACCAAATTACTTTAAAACAGTGATAAACAGAGCCTTAAGAGGAGCTAGAGAAAAATTACACCTTATGTAGAGTAACAAAGATAAGAATGACAAGACTTATCAAAGGCAACAATATAAGCCATAAGACAGGGGAAGGACATCTTTAAAGTACTGAAAGAAAGAAAAAACTGTCAACCTAGAATTTTATACTCAGTAAAATATGTTTTAAAAACAAAGGCAAAACGAGGATTTCTTCAGGTATAAAGAATTTTTCAGATATACAAATACTAAAAGATTTTACTGCCACACTGCAAGAAATATTAAAGAAAGGCTTTCCAGGCAGAAAAAAAGTGATTAACAGGTGAAAATACAGATGAACACAAAGGAATGAGAAGCACTGGAAATGGTAAATATTTGGGTAAATACACCAGATTTTTTTCCTAGTTTTGAAATCTCTTTAAAATATAATTGACTTTTGAAGGCAAAACTTATAACAATGTATTGTGGGATTTTTAATATATTTAAAGATAAATAGTAAAATATAAAAGATTTAAAAATATAAATATATAAATACATATTTATATATATAAATATTAAAGATAAAAGATAAATAGATAAACAAAATAGCACAAAGGCCAAAAGGGGACAATGAAAATATACTGTTTTAAGATTCTTATAATATATGTAAAATATTACATTATTACTTGATGGTTATAATGTGGTAAATTCAATGTGTACACTATAAACCACAAAGAAACAACTAAAAAAAGTTATAACTAAACAGCTAGCAATATAAAACTAGGAAGATGGTATATTTAAATCCAGCTACAAGCATATCTCCTTTTATTGCACTTTATGGTGCTTCACAGACATTGTGTTTTTTTACAAATTGAAGGTTTATAGCAACTCTGTGTTGAGCAAGTCTATCAGCACAATTTTTCCAACAGCATATTCTTACTATGTGTCTCTGTGTCACATTTTGGTAATTCTCACAATATTTCAAACTTTTACATTATTATTATGTTTGTTATGGTGATCTGTGATCAGTGATCTTTGATGTCACTACTGCAAAAAGATTACGACTTGCTGAAGGCTCAAATGATAGCATATTTTAGCAATAAAGTATTTTTAAACTAAGGCATGCACTTTTTTTAGACATAACGCTATTGCATGCTTAATAGACTATGGTATAGTGTAAACGTAACTTTTATATGCACTGAGAAAAAAAAAGTCATGCGACCTGCTTTTCTGTGATAGTCGCTTTATTGCAGTGGTCTGGAACCTAACCCACAATAATTCCGTGGTATGCCTGTATGTCAATATTTCCATTAAATGTAAGTGGTCTAAACATACCAATTAAAAGTCAAAAATTGTCAGATCAGATCGTAAAATCAATACCAAATTATATGCTGGCTACAATAAATAAAACGCACAAAAAAAGTTAAAGGTAAAAGTATGACACAAGATAAATCATGCTAACATTAATATAAGAAAACTAGGGTGACAACATTATTATCAGAAAAAGCAGATTTCAGAGAAAATAGTATGGCCAAAAATAAAGAGAGCCAATTCATAATGATAAAAGGACCAATTCATCAGAGGACATAATGATCTTAGATATTTATGCACCTAATAACAAAGATCAGGTACATAATAGAACTGACAGAACTGCAAGGATAAATACACAAAAGTACAATGAGATTATAATACCACTCTTTCAATGATTAATAGAACAAGTAGAAAGAAAATCAGTAAAGTGATAGAATAAGACTATCAGCAAATTTGACTTAATTGACATTTACAAAACATTCCACCCAACAAGACCAGAATACACAGAGCATACGGAATATTTACCAAGATACACAACATCTTATACCTTAAAACTAGTGTCAACAGATTTAAAAGGGCTGAAGTCACACTAAGTTTCTTCTCATATCACAATGGAATTAAATTAGAAATCCATGACAGAAAGATATCTGGGAAACTCTTCAAATGTTCCCAATAAATTATACACTTATAAATAACCCACAGGTCAAAGATGAAATTAAGAGAGAATTTAGAAGTATGTGCAACTGAATAAAATTAAAACACAGTACACCAAATTTTGTGCACTACAGCTAAAGCAGTACTTAGAGGTATATTTATAACACTAAATTACCTACACTAGGAAAGCAGAAAGGTCTCAAGCTAAGGTTTCTTTGCTTCCACTTTAAGAAAACAGATAAATGAAAATAAATGAAACACAAAGTAAGCCAGAAAAAAAGAAAAGTCAGAGTGGAGATTAATGAAATAAAAAACAGGAAAACCACAGAGAAAAATCAGTGTAATAAAAATCTGTTTCTTTAAGAAGACCAATATGATTGATAAATCTCTAGCCAGCTGAAGAGGAAAAAAAAGAAATTAACAAATCAGGACTCAGCAGTGACATGACTACAGATTATACATATATTAAAAAGATAATAAGGAAATATTATGAACACCTTCATGCCAATAAAATTGACAATGTAGGTGAAATGGACAAATTAATGGAAAAACTCAGAATATCAAAGCTTCTGCAAAAGAAAAAAAGAGAGATAATTTGAATAGCCCTCTATATATACTGTAGAAATTAAATTTGTAGTTAAAAGCCTTTCCATTAAATACATGGAATACTTTCCAATTATATATTAATATAAATGAATAACTCCAGGACAAGATATCTTCACTGGTGAATTCCACCAAACACTTAAAGAGCAAACGATACCAGCTCTATTCAATACAAAACTCTCGCACAAAGTTGCCTTCCTAGCACAGTCTTTGAGACACTGCCCTAATATCAAAACCAGAAAAAGATACTCCAGGAAAAGAAATTTTCAGGCCAATATCCCAAATCAACACACATACAAAAATCTTAAATAAAATTTCAGTGAATCAGATCCAACAATATATAAAAAAGATAATATATTATGACCAAATGGGGTTTATTCATGAATGCAGTGATGAGTAAATGATGGTTTAACATATGAAATTCAACCCACATAATTCACCATATGAGCAGATTAAGAAAAAACACATAATCATCTCAATAGAAACAAACAAAAAAATTTGACAAAATCCAGTATCAATACTTGATTAAAGGAAAAAAATAAAAATAGGACTTCTCAGCCAACTAGGAACAACAGTCAACATTTATTAAAAAACCCACAACTGGGGACTTCCCTGGCAGTCCAGTGGTTAAGACTCCATCCTTCCAATGCAGGGGGCGTGGGTTTGAGCCCTGGTTGGGGAACTAAGATCCCAGGTGCCGCGCGGCTCAGCCAAAAAAACCCACAGCTAACATATTTTATGGTGACAGAGTGAACACTTTCCCCCTAAGATCAGGAATGAGGCAAGGATGTCTGCTTATACAATTTCTATTCAACATTGCACTGATAATTCTAGCCATTGTAATAAGGCAATATAAGACAAGGCAAAAAAAAAGATACCCATACAGGAAAGGAAGAAGTAAATAGTAAATGAAAGGTAACATGATCCAGTATGTAGAAAATCTTAGATATTGTACCAAAAAAAAAAGTCAACTAGAACTAATAAGTTTAGCAGTGTGTGTTGCAGTATAAAAGAGCAATGTTTGAAAATTTTATTTCTAGAAACAGTTGAATAAAACAAATTATCATAGTATCAAAAATATGTAATAATTAGGGATACATTTGACAAAAGATATGTAAGAGCTATACACTGAAAACTACAAAACAATGCTAATAGAAATTAAAGGAGACCGAAATACATGTGTCAATACACGATCTTCATGGGTTGGAAAACTCAATATTGTAAAAATGTCAATTCTCCCCAAATTAATCTACAAATTCAGTCCAACCCCAATTTATAAGCTGCTTTATACTAAAATTATGTGCTGTGCATCAGACATAATACTTCCATCTTAGCTTGGACTGCTATAACAAACCACCACAGACTAGGGGACTTAAATAACAGACTTTTATCTCTCACAGTTCTGGAGTCTGGGTAGTCCAAGATCAAGGTGCCAAAAGTTGCGGTTTGGGGTGAGAGCCCTCTTCCTGGCTTGCAGAAAGCTGCCTTCTAGCTGTATCCTCATGGAAGGAGAGATAAAGCTCTGATGTCTCTTCCTCTACTTATAAGGACATTAATCCCATTCTGGGGGCTCCATCCTCAGGACTTCATCTAAGTCTAATTACTTCCAAAGGCCCCACCTCCTTGGTGGTCAGGGCTTCAGCATATGAATTTTGGAGAGACACAAACGTTCATAGATAGAGAGCAATAATAAAGCTAAGATATGAATAGAAAACTGGAAGAAATTATACTTACGATAAAATTGCAGCAGGAGTTAAGAAGAAAGAGGAATTGTTTTTGTGTTGGGGACCTCCTCTCCCCCAAGGTGGGCAAGGAGGAGGAGGAGGGAAGCCAGGATTTGCACGGATGAGTCTTAAAGACTACATATGAGATGGCTTGCACCCAGGAGGAGAAAGAGATTCCAGGCAGAGGAAATAAGGTTAGAAAATGTGAAAAGCAGGAAAAAGGAGAACTATACCAAGGAATACAGAATATATTCAATTTTCTGACCCTTGGCATGACTAAAGGAGAGAAGGTGAAAAAAAAACCTATAAAATAAAATGGAGTTAGATCACAAAGGACTTGTGTACCAGATTATTCACTACTAATATTCAGCTCAATTTGCCTTTCCACCATTCCTTACTGAAATACATGGACCCCATATATCAGACATGCCTTCAACATCCATGATAACATGCTAATTCACAAGTTTCCTAACCTTCTGAACTAAACGTGTTTCATATGTATTCTATTTCAGACAATATCTTGGTTATAATCAGCTTTCATAACAAAATGTCAAACTGGAAGTTACTCTAAGCTGTAATGATAACCTCTGCCTTCTACCTCTCCACTTTCTCTGATCTAAAACACTAGCTCTTTGAGGGGTAAACACATATCCAGATCTCAGCCTTGTTCTATTTAACCAATAGCAAGCTTAGATTCAACCTGTCAGTGGAGCCTTCTTTACTGTCCTAGAAATCCATGGATACCATAGACCCAGCCTGGATAGCACAGGTCTGAGGTTAGCTATGGAAGTCATTCTGACTCAGAGCTGTGTTGCATGGCTCTGGAGACAGTCACAAATCCACACATGGGTCAGAGCAAGAGACATGCATCCAACCTACCATTAAAATAAGAAACCTAAGGTGGCAATTTATCAGGACCCAAAGAGTAGAGCTAAACTGACTGGAGAGCTGGGGAGGATGAAAGCTAGAAATGGACAGTCCAAACAGGCAAGGGGTAAATCTGTCTGGGTAAAAACAAAAAGTGGGTTTGTGCTCACAACGAGATTTCTCTATTCCCTTCAGCCTGGTGTATGGAGGAATAGGGTGAAACATTTAAATACTCAGGAGAGAACTACACCTGCACCTCAAATACCTTACATTTATGCAAAGCTTCAGAGGGCACTCACACATATCATAATCTTATTTTATATACAGCTCTGAAAGGCTAGTGAGGCTAGAAATTGAAGCTTAGAGATATGAAGTGAATTCCACCAGTTGTTCACTTAGTAAATGGTGATGGTGATGATAAAGTCTAGAATCTTTAATTACAGGTTCTTGGTCCACTTAATTTTTTTGAATAATCTATGTACCAATAAGTAAATACCATCTAAAATATAGTTTGAAGATTCCACTGCTAACATTCTGAACTACATAATTTTAACAAGTCCTTGAGTTTGCATTAACCCATAAGAATAAAAGTATTTTAAGAGCCTTATAATCATTAGCTATGTTAGTAAACCACTGACATAACTTTTTACATTAGTTAAAACTACTACCTTACAAATACAGGGAAATAACCCAAATAAAGTCCTATCACACACTGGATTATTATATCTGCTGTCTTTTATTAAGTAGTTTACACTGAATTATCTAAAATTTGCTGAGGATAAACTACAAGCACAAAGGCACAATAATACAAAATTCCATGATCACAGTTTCTTCGTATCCAGGAAAAATGAGTAATGGCAGTAAAATGAACTCCCTCGGGGTTCAACAGATACATTTACTTTAAGACCAAAACATTTGATATTAAGCATCTCAAACAATAACTGAAATCCATTAAGCAAAAATTAGCTTATCTGTGTCAGAATAAATACCAAACGGGAGTGACTGATATACTAGATACCAAATCTTCCAAAATGCTTGGCAAAGCATTATGCTGATATTCTATATTGCTTTATCTTTCAAGGTAAAACATAGCTGAGTGAAATATAAATATTTGGGGAACAGAAGTAGCAACCTAACTTAACTATATAGGAGGAAAAATGGAATTTTGATGCTATAAAAGGTCTTAAAGATTATTTTAGTTTAATTCCTCCATTGCTCCAGAGAGCAAATTACAACCTAGCAATTAAGAGGCCATCTAGGAAAGTGCCATCCAAAGGAAATATAATGAAAGCCATAAATGTGAGCCACATAAGGAAACTTAAATTTTCTAGTTGTCACATTAAAAAAGGTAAAAAAGCAGATGAAACTAATTTAATTTTTATTTAAATCTAATATATCCCAAATATTATCATTTCAACATACTATCAACATAATAACATATAATCAATGTAATAAGCTATTAATGAGATATTTTGAATTTTTTTTCCTTGCTAAGTTTTTAAAATCTTGTATGTAATTTACTCTTATAATACATATGTACTAGCCGTATTTCAATACTCAAAAGCCACATGTGGCCAGTGGTCACTGTAAGGAAGAACAGTTTTAAAACCACCAAGTATTGCAATGAAGCTAGAATGAGCACTCTGAAATTCTGATACTGAGCAGAGAACTTATCCAGATTCACCACGCCATTTCCCAGCCTAATAAATCACTGTGACTTCTCTGATAAAAGGAGTCCAGGTAAACTCAATTATTTCCCAGGTTGAGTTAATTCTAATTGGCTTAAAATGTTTTTAATCAAAACACATGTTACACTCAACAGTTTTCTGTAATATAGGATGAGTAATTGTTAAAAATCTAAGAATGACTTTTCCAATAGAGACATTCCCTTTAAGGCATAATCAAGGGAATCCATTTTCTATATTACCTATATCAATAGATAATGGAAAAGCCATCAAAGTTTTATTCCAATTTATATCACTGAGGTGGCAAACAACCATTTATCATTAATATCAAAAAGACATTTATTTTCTAATCATTTCTTTCAAATACAGATATGTAATTTTACTGAGCATTAAACTTTTTCAAATTGATTTATTTTCCAGTTACATAATAATCTACCCACCCTTTTGTCTGACATTAATGTATACCTATTTTAATAGCAAATATGTGCTACTCTTTTACCTAAGTCGTTATTAAAGAACAGTTACAAAATAGCCACTCTCATATTTATTTGCATATTAGACAATGTTTTATATTAGTTTACTCTTCTTAATTCTATAAAGTATTTTCTCTCTGTAAAAGCCAACATAGTTTACAAATTTAAATTTTACTAAACTTTACCTAAAATAGCTTAACCCTTGACTGGGCAGAAAAGAACTGATTGGCAAAATTTGAAATACTTTATTATTTTGCATTTACCAAAAGGTATAAGTTTTCCAAGATTAGCATTCTAATTTGCTAATGACACCTCAACAAGTCATAAAAAATTATAAAACATGAAACAAGATTTATCAACAAGAAGGGACTGTACACTTTTTAAATGTTAATGTCCTCAACTCATAGACGTTGTATTGTTGAGATGCCTGCATCATCATCACTACTATCATCACCACCATCATCACTACTACCACCAAACTTCATACAACGCCAACACTGCATCTCACAGAAATCACTTTATGTTATTTTTTCTTTAGAAATGAGCTGAAAAATGGTTCCAGTAAAAGGATTCTTCATGTTGAATGATCAAGCCATTATTATAGCATTATGACAAAATGAACACTCATCTTGGTCTAATATTTAACTGAAGGTAAAATCAGAATATTTATGATGACTGGAAGTTTATTATATCTAATTTTTTAAGTACTAGGTTCCCAGAGTTCCTTCAATAATTTTTCTGGGATAGCCTCATCCACTACAGGGCAGACAGCAGAAGCAAGAAGTACTACAATCCTGCAGCCAGCAGAACAAAAACAACATTCACAGAAAGATAAACAAGATGAAAAGGCAGAGGGCTATGTACCAGATGAAGGAACAAGGTAAACACCCAGAAAAAAAACTAAATGAAGTGGAGCTAGGCAACCTTCCAGAAGAATTCAGAATAATGATAGTGAAGATAATCCAGGACCTCAGAAACAGAATGCAGGCAAAGATGGAGAAGATGCAAGAAATGTTTAACAAAGACCTAGAAAAATTAAAGAACAAACAAACAGAGATGAACAATACAATAACTGAAATGAAAACTACACTAGAAGGAATTAATAGCAGAATAACTGAGGCAGAAGAACGGATAAGTGACATGGAAGACAGAATGGTGGAATTCACTGCTGCGGAACAGACTACAGAAAAAAGAATGAAAAGAAATGAAGACAGCCTAAGAGATCTCTGGGACAACATTAAGCACAACAACATTTGCATTATATGGGTCCCAGAAGGAGAAGAGAGAGAGAAAGGACGAGAGAAAATATTTGAAGAGATTATAGTCGAAAATTTCCCTAACATGGGAAAGGAAATAGCCACCCAAGTCCAGGAAGCGCAGAAAGTCCCAAACAGGATAAACCTAAGGAGAAACACGCCGAGATACAGAGAAATCAAACTGGCAAAAATTAAAGACAAAGAAAAATTATTGAAAGCAGCAAGGGAAAAATGACAAATAACATATAAGGGAACTCCCATAAGGTTAACAGCTGATTTCTCAGCAGAAACTCTACAAGCCAGAAGGGAGTGGCATGATATACCTAAACTGATGAAAGGGAAGAACCTAAAACCAAGATTACTCTACCCAGCAAGCATCTCATTCAGATTCCATGGAGAAATCAAAAGCTTTACAGATAAGCAAAAGCTAAGAGAATTCAGCACCACCAAACCAGCTCTACAACAAATGCTAAAGGAACTTCTCTAAGTGGGAAACACAAGAGAAGAAAAGGACCTACAAAAACAAACCAAAAACAATAAAGAAAATGGTCATAGGAACATACATATCGATAATTACCTTAAATGTGAATGGATTAAATGCTCCAACCAAAAGACACAGGCTTGCTGAATAGATACACAAAAAAGACCCAAATATATGCTACCTACAACAGACCCACTTCAGACCTAGAAACACATACAGACTGAAAGTGAGGGGATGGAAAAAGATATTCCATGCAAATGGAAATCAAAAGAAAGCTGGAGTAGCAATACTCATAGCAGATAAAATAGACTTTAAAATAAAGAATGTTACAAGAGACAAGGAAGGACACCACATAATGATCAAGGGATCAATCCAAGAAGAAGATATAACAATTAAAAATATATATGCAGGGCTTCCCTGGTGGCGCAGTGGTTGAGAGTCCGCCTGCTGATACAGGGGACATGGGTTTGTGCCCTGGCCTGGGAAGATCCCACATGCCGCGGAGCAGCTGGGCCCGTGAGCCATGGCTGCTGAGCCTGCGCGTCCAGAGCCTGTTGCTCTGCAGCGGGAGAGGCCACAACAGTGAGAGGCCCGCATACTGCAAAAAAAAAAAAAAAAGAATATATATATATATATGCACCCAACATAGGAGCACCTCAATACATAAGGCACCTGCTAACTGCTCTAAAAGAGGAAATCGACAGTAACACAATAATAGTGGGGGACTTTAAAACCTCACTTACACCAATGGACAGATCGTCCAAACAGAAAATTAATAAGGAAACACAAGCTTTAAATGACACAATAGACCAGATAGATTTAATTGATACTTATAGGACATTCCATTCCAAAACAGCAGATTACACTTTCTTCTCAAGTGTGCACGGCACATTCTCCAGGATAGAACACATCTTGGTCACAAATCAAGCCTCAGTAAATATAAGAAAACTGAAATCGTATCAAGCATCTTTTCTGACCACAACTCTGTGAGATTAGAGATTACAGACCAATATCACTCATGAATACAGATGCAAAAATCCTCAACAACATACAAGCAAACGGAATCCAACAGGACATTAAAAGGATCACACACCATGATCAAGTGGGATTTATCCCAGAGATGCAAGGATTCTTCAATATATGCAAATTAAACAATGTGATACACCATGTTAACAAATTGAAGAATACAAACCATATGATCATCTCAATAGATGCAGAAAAGGCTTCTGACAAAATTCAGCACCCGTTTATGATAAAAAACTCTCCAGAAAGTGGGCATAGAGGGAACCTACTTCAACATAATAAAGGCCATATATGACAAACCCATAGCAAATCTCATTCTCAATGGTGAAAAACTGAAAGCATTTCCTCTAAGATCAGGAACAAGACAAGGATGTCCACTCACCCCTATTATTCAGCATAGTTTTGGAAGTCCTAGCCATGGCAATCAGAGTAGAAAAAGCAATAAAAGGAATACAAATTGGAAAAGAAGAAGTAAAACTGTCACTGTTTGCAGATGACATGATTCTATACATAGAAAATCCTAAAGATGCTACCAGAAAACGACAAAAGCTAATCAATGAATTTGGTAATGTTGCAGGATACAAAATTAATACACAGAAATCTCTTGCATTCGTATACACTAATGATGTAAAATCTGAAAGAGAACTTAAAGAAATTCTCCCACTTACCATTGCAAAATAAAGAATAAAATACCTAGGAATAAACCTACCTAGGGAGACAAAAGACCTGTGTGCAGAAAACTATAAGACACTGATGAAAGATATTAAAGATGACATAAGCATATGGAGAGATATGCCATGTTCTTGGATTGGAAGAATCAATATTGTGAAAATGACTATACTACCCAAAGCAACCTAGAGATTCAATGCAATCCCTATCAAATTACCAATGGCATTTTTTACAGAACTAGAACAAAAAAATCTTAAGATTTGTATGGAGACACAAAAGACCCCAAATAGCCACGCAGTCTTGAGGGAAAAAAACGGAGCTGGAGGAATCATACTCCCTGATCTCAGACTATACTACAAAGTTACAGTAATCAAGACAATATGGTACTGGCACAAAAACAGAAGTATAGATCAATGGAAGAGGATAGAAAGCCCAGAGATAAACCCACACACCTATGGTCAACTAATCTATGACAAAGGAGGCAAGGGTACACAATGGAGAAAAGACAGTCTCTTCAATAAGTGGTGCTGGGAAAACTGGACAGCTATATGTAAAAGAATGAAATTAGAACACTCCCTAACACCATTCACAAAAATAAACTCAAAATAGATTAGAGACCTAAATGTAAGACCAGACACTATAAAACTCTTAGAGGAAAACATAGGCAGAACACTCTTTGACATAAATCACAGCAAGATCTTTTTTTGATCCATCTCCTAGAGTAATGGAAATAAAAACAAAAATGAACAAATGGGACCTAATGAAACTTCAAAGCTTTTGCACAGCAAAGGAAACCATAAACAAGATGAAAAGACAACCCTTAGAATGGGAGAAAATACTTGCAAATGAATCATCGGACAAAGGATTAATCTCTAAAATATATAAACAGCTCATGCAGCTCAATATTAAAAGAACAAACAACCCAATCAAAAAATGGGCAGAAGACCTAAATAGATATTTCTCCAAAGAAGACATACAGATGGCCAAGAAGCACGTGAAAAGCTGCTCAACATCACTAATTATTAGAGAAATGCAAATCAAAACTACAAAGAGGTATCACCTCACACCAGTTAGGATGGGCATCATCAGAAAATCTACAAACAACAAATGCTGGAGAGGGTGTGGAGAAAACGGAACCCTCTTGCATTATGGGTAGCAATGTAAATTGATACAACCACTATGGAGAACAGTATGGAGGTTCCTTAAAGAACTAAAAATAGAATTACCATATGACACAGCAATCCCACTACTGAGCATATACCCAGAGAAAACCATAATTCAAAAAGACACATGTACCCCAATGTTCATTGCAGCACTATTTACAATAACCAGGTCATGGAAGCAACCTAAATGCCCATCAACCGATGAATGGATAAAGATGTGGTACATATATACAATGGAATATTACTCAGCCATAAAAAGGAATGAAACTGGGTCATTTGTAGAGATTAGGATGGATGTAGAGACTGTCATACTGAGTGAAGTAAGTCAGAAAGGGAAAAACAAATATCGTATATTAATGCATAGACGTGGAACCTAGAAAATGGTACAGATGAACCGGTTTGCCAAGCAGAAATTGAGACACAGAAGTAGAGAAAAAACATACGGACACCAAGGGGGGAAGTGGCGGGGGTTGGGGGTTGTGGTGTGATCAATTGGGAGATTGGGATTGACATGTATTCACTGATGTGTATAAAATGGATGACTAATTAAAAAGATAATAATAATTTTTCTGATCTTAATTATATATTGTGATATCAAGTATTGATTATTATGTATTACAAGGTATAGTTCAACTTCCGCATACTAAATTATATTTTAGAGGCTCATAATACTAAAAACTCTCCGAAAGGAATCACTTCTTGATCTACACAAATGAGTTGGAATAATCTTTCAAAATCATATAAAGTTTCAGAAAATAGTCTAATTGCACATACTTACACATGCAAGGCACATTATGTCATGCCCTAAGAAATGAAGGAAGAAGGCAGCAAGGGAAGAGGGAGAAAAGAGGAAGGAAAAAAGTGAAAAGTATTTATATTTGTACAATTTTGAAATATATAACAATTTACTTCATATATCAAGTCCAGTTATCTAAGTTTCCATTTGAGACTTTATTAGAAAGTCCAATTTCATTTTCTGTGGTGTTGATCAAATATAAAACATGTCCTATGAAAGTAAAATGACAATTTTTCTTTTAATTTAAAGAAGAGAAATATTATGGTGCTTCATTTTTACTGAGGAAAAAAAGAAAAATTACATTCCTAAGGCAGAAAACTTCTTAATGCTGAGAAGGAAGGGTTTGAATTGAAAACTACAAATTTTAATCAGATTTTAATACAGATATTTCCATCTATCTTTTCTCACAATTGACTTCCCAACCAAAAGTTTTCATAACTTCGGTGTCAAAAAAAGTTACTTAAAAAGCTCTATATTTGTCATACTTTAGTTTATATTAAAAAGTAATTTCCGGGGCTTCCCTGGTGGCGCAGTGGTTGAGAGTCTGCCTGCCGATGCAGGGGACACGGGTTCATGCCCCGGTCCGGGAGGATCCCACATGCCGCGGAGCGGCTAGGCCCGTGAGCCATGGCCGCTGAGCCTGCGTGTCCGGAGCCTGTGCTCCGCAACGGGAGAGGCCACAACAGTGAGAGGCCCGCGCACCGCAAAAAAAAAAAAAAGAAATGGTTAACCTGTGC
This sequence comes from Delphinus delphis, assembly GCF_949987515.2. Taxonomy (NCBI): domain Eukaryota; kingdom Metazoa; phylum Chordata; class Mammalia; order Artiodactyla; family Delphinidae; genus Delphinus; species Delphinus delphis. Next base: position 40,717,575 of record NC_082697.1, on the reverse strand, counting down.
TCATTATTGTATGTTAAACAGAGAAGTGTGGCATACACTTTTATAAGACTTCCACTGAATATACTTAAAATCAAAGTATAGTAGTCCCCCTCATATCCATGGGGGATCCATTCCAAGACCCCCAGTGGATACATGAAACTATGGATAGTTCCAAAGCTTATATATAACATGTTTTTTCCTATGCTTACATACCTATGATAAAGTTTAACTTATAGATTAGGCACGGTAAGAGATTAACAATAACTAATAATAAAATAGAACAACTTTAACAATATACTCTAATAAATGTTACGTGAACGTGCTCTCGCTCTCTCTCAAAATATCTTATACAAATTTAATGGCTTTTCCATCTTAACTAAGCACTTATCACACATTGTGGCCATAACTTTTGCAGTCTGAGGTATGACAGCAAAACTAGCATAAATTTATTTTTCCTTCTTCACAATTTCACGGATATAAGATTCATTCTTACCATAGATCTTAGCAACCTCAGCAGACGATTTTTTTTTTCTTTCCTTATTAAGTTAAGAACTTTCACCTTTAACTTAAGGAAGCACTGTACGGCTTCTCTTTGGCATATCTGAATTGCCAGCATCACTACTCTTGCGCTTTGGGGCCATTATTAGGTAAAATAAGGACTACTTGAACACAATACCTCGACAGTTGATCTGATAACCAAAAAGGCTAATAAGTGACTAATGGGCAGATATGCTGGACAAAGGGATAATTCACATCCAGGGCAGGATGGAGTAGTAAGATTTCATCATGCTACTTAGAACTGTGCACAATTTTAAATTTATGAATTGTTTATTTCTGAAATTTTTCCATTTAATATTTTTGGACTGCAGTTGATGGCAGGTAACTGAAACCATGGAAAGTGAAAATGTAGATAAGGGGGAACTACTGTGTCTGACATTAAAGAGAAAGAGCAACTGTTAACAGAAAAATTCACTTTGGTGCAATATCCCAGTGAATAACCTTATGGGAATTTATAAGTAGATTATATTAATCAATCAATCAATTGTCATCAGTCTCTTCAATAGTCATTGATATCTTCTACTGAGAAAAAAAAAAACTTTCACCTCATTAAAGGGCAACTGTAGTTTAATAGAAAGAGTTGTAAGCTTATGGATACCTAATCTTACATCTTGTCTGGGCTACTTCTTTCTAGCTGTGTTACTTTGCAAGCATTTAACAGTTCTGTCTTGTTTTCCTCTGCAAAACAGTTATTATAATATCTTCTTCACTGGAAGTTCTACTTTACAGAGTGGCTAACCAACTTGGAGAATTCATAATTCCAAAAGATAGTGCTTGAATGCAATGAAAATTGTTTCAGGGAAAGAGTATGATGAATTATGAAGCGATAAAAGACAAAGCTAAGAATTCACTGGGAGCATCATCATGACTCCTTATGGCTTGTCTTCTCAAGCTACCGTTGGCAAAAAGAATCCTGGAAACCGCACATTTGAATGAGGGTGGCAATTAAATGCTATATCCTTCCTCAGTAAACTGCTGTCAAATTCATTCCCCAAAGCATAAATTTGATCATATCACTGGGGTTTCCCCATTTTCTATCCTCAACACTAGTTTTGTTCCAGACTTTCTTGGTGATCTCATCCAGGGCCGTATCCTCATGACATATCTATTTCTGGCCTTAGGCCCTCTTCCACATTTGAAATAAAGGAGACCAAGAAAAGCCACCAGGGAAAGAAGAACCTGAGGGGAAAAAATACAGCAGAATTCAATGGAAATAACGTTATCATCCCACAGTATTTTAGGAAACTATGAATTCTACAACATAGATTTTATAGGATGCTACTACGGATCGTGGCTCTACATAAAGATAGACAGATGAGAGTTTCGATTGTTAAGCCACCACTTTCTAGGAATATGTCCTTGGGTAAGTCATTCTGTTGTTTTCATGTCCTCAAATTTAGTAAAAGGATATTAAAACAATACATACCTAAGTGTTATGGTGAAAACTAAATAATAGATTGAATTGAATGCATTTAGCAAAGGGTCTGACGCATATTAGGTGTCTAGCAAAAATAAGCTGTATTAACTATGTATTAGCAGGACTTCAATAAATATGCATGTAAGTATAAGTAAATAATGTGTATTCTTTACCGTTAATAACATGCAGGTAACACAATCATTAGTGCAAGATCCATACTCCTTTACAAGTCATTTGGTATATGCAGTGTGTCTGAGCATGAATTTGTGTGTCTCTGTTTTTAAATCATTTGAAATTTATAAAGGGCAGCATTTCATATTGACTGCTGAAAAGGAACATCCCCTTATTTAGATTTCAATAAGCAAATTTACCAAAACTACAACTTTAAAAGAGAGTAAATATGTCCCAGGTAAGAGGTCAACATGGAAAAAAACACATGCACTTAAAAACTGGCTTCTACCAGTGAGAGGCCACCCACTGCCCTTGATTGTTTTCGAAGTCCATTAAAATCAGCAAAAGAAATAGATACTAAAAACTGTAAAGTTCTTTTATGTTTACTTTCTTCAAGTAAAAATGCTATCTTTGACATGTAGACTTTAAAGGGTTACATTACTAAGGATTAAACTGATCCATTAAAGGAACAGGATAGCCCTTTGTTGATACTTATTTTAAAATTGTGAAATGATGAAAGCAATTTTTGTGTCCCATTTTAAACTATGAATCACAACAGAGTTAATGGAAGTTAATGTAAACAGCAATAAAATAATAAAACTGTAATTTGATAAAGCTACAGCCATCCACATTTCAATAAAAATGTATATAACACATATAGCCAAAATGATAGATGTATCATTTTACTCCTAAAGCTTTATTTAAATGACTACTTTATCTGCATTTCCATCTCAAAAAAATCACTTTAGAATATACTATTCTTTGCCTGAAAGAACTTTTTCTCCACTGATTACTAAGATGAGATGTCATACTGTTAGCTGAGAGCACTTACAATGAAAAGTTTTCATTGTAACTTGTCACCAGTTTGATGCCTTCTGTAAATCCCTCAGTGTGAGCCTTAACAACCCCTGATTCCTTTTGGACACCTCTGAAGAGAGCAGAGGGGTGGGATTACATAAAGCACCCTTTTGTGTTTCTTCCTTCCTCTTACCTGCATTCCCAATTTATAATTACTATGAAAACAAGTTTCTCCTCTAGGAAAGAACTCCTAAGGATTTCAAAAGAGAACTCCTAAAGAAATGAAGTTCCAGGTATTCTAAAACATATCAGATGGAAACTCTGAAACTGGAATGAAATGTTATTTAAATTCACTTAGCAAAAATTACCACCGTTGAGACAAGAACTACAATAAACCCAACTGCACAGGAAATACAAGTATGTGAAATAAACATTATACATGGGGATCATAGCTTCTTGAGTTTAAAATCTGTCAGACTGTACTCCAATGCATTCGCCTTGCTTTGTGCAGATTCCATCTACTTGCTTCGACTTCATTTACATTTGACAGATGGTCACATCACTCATGACATTTCCTGTTTAGCTCCATATTTAAAAATCAATTGCAGCAGAATGTAGACTAGCAATAGATTTTTCTCCAATAAATATCCACACCAGGGAACATCAAAAACCTTTCCTCTCAGATGGAAACGAAACATTTGTGTTTATATTAACACAATTTTAGTTCACTTCCTTTCCTTGTGCCAATTATAGTTGGTGCCAATTATAAAATGTTAAAAGCCTTGATTTTCCACAATTTCCCACACAGTTGTTTCAAAAACAACTTTATTTTTTTCAATTCTAGTCAAGTGAAACAAAGCTTTAGACAAATAATTTCTAATGATACCAGTTCTTTTTGGTTCCCTGACAATCAGAAATTTATTTGCCAATGGCTTTCTTCTCTAATAAAACATCCTGACCTAAAATCACAGAATTTTATGAATTTGAATTCTAGAAGTATTAATTGGACTGTGTTCATCAGTGTTAAGTAATGTGAGAAATACAATGGACTTTTTTTAATTTACCAAAGCATTGTGGCATTTTAAACCTTCTCTTAATGCAAGACTAGGCTTCCAAGAAGCATAAGCAAATGAGTACATAAATAAAGCATTTAAATCACCAAAGTTTAGGAAACAAATAGAAAATTATAAGAGATTTATATCTACATTTCCAAAGACTGGCAATATGTTAAATTATAAAACCATGGTAAAAGATTTAATAAAAATATCTCATTACATTTCTCTATTGAATACATACATAAGAAACGAGGAAATAGAGGCCATAATCAAATTACCACTTTAATAGATAAAAGTTGAACATAATGAAAAGTTGGGTTTTATTTCTAATAATAGCTTCATTTTTATCTCTTTAACAGTCACCTTAATTGAAGGATCTATCTCTATAGCTGATTCATAAAAATTTTAAAGTGTTTAGAAAAGACAAAGTCACCACAATTTCTCCAAATCATAATAATTTCCTAATAACACGTTAAAATATTTGATGACCACTGTATTTAAATGCACTGTGACAATAAATCAGGAAAACTGATTTTTATAGCTAATTTCATGTCATTCTAGGGCTTTTAAAATGTAAAGTCTTTCCATCCCTTTGGAATAAATGGCCAGCATCACCAGTTCTCTCACTTTACAAAGAGCCAAGCTTGTGAAGTTGAGCTCAAGTGCCTAGAACAAATTAATACCAAAGACAAAAGTCAAAATCCAAACAGTTCAAATTACGAATTATCATTTTGTTCACAAGTTCAGTGTGCAGAAATGAGCGAAATGCACAATTTTTGTTTTTTATGTTATTTTGTGTTTTAAACAAAACTCTACGGGGAGTTTACTATTTACTTAACACTGTGTTAAGTAAAACGGGATAAACCAAGTCCCTCCTCAAGAAGACTTCAGTCTAAGGCAGCAAACATATAAATAGATTGCTTCCATACAATGAGGAAGTGTATGAAATATGTACAGACCTCTGTGATGGTCTCTTTATTGGTACTTAACTTTGCTCTTAAGCATGCACTAATGAATTCTTAATACCAGATTTAGAGAAAATTTTGTGGGTTTCTCTCCACTCACACACAATTTTTCCTATAAATGTGTGTGGTGGGTAGTGTGGTGTGTTTCCAGTGTTTTTTGAGATAATTTTAGGTAGCAAACATAGGTACATTTTTTTATTTTAGTAGTTATGCATTCATTTGAAAGATACTGTTTTTTCTTTTACTATAGTTATACAAATTTTCTCTTTTAAATTTAGTTTATTTAAAAAGCAAGGCAACAACAACAAAAAGCACTAAATAAGTAATAATAATATAGGATTACTCAGTTATGGCAAAAATTCTGAAAGTGGTTCAAGAATGACTGAAGTTTGGAAAATTCTCAGGCTGCCTCCTGAAAAATACAGAATACTTGACAAATCTGTGGGTCACCCCTGCACAAGGAGTCTTTATAGGATCAATGCCATTGTATTACAGGTAGTGCCAAAACAAAGCACTACCATTTTTATCACCAAAGTTTGATGTTAGAAAACTGATAACAATTGTCATGGAACATATTATAGTTGAGACAACTGTCCCTCTGTCTTTTTTTTTCTCCCACCACGTGAGTGTGAATTAAACAACTGAATTTAATACCAATATAGGCAGTAAGTGCTATCATAGCATGGGAATAGGAGGGTTGAAGATACGCTTTTTTTCTTTTTCTGGTAGGCACTCTTGGCACTGGGTTTTAGTAAACATAACAGACAGAGAGTCTGTTTTTATTTTTTATTATTATTATTTATTTATTTTTGGCTGAGTTGGGTCTTTGTTGCTGCACACAGGCTTTCTCTAGTTGCGGCGAGCAGGGGCTACTCTTTGTTGCGGTGTGCAGGCTTCTCATTGTGGTGGCTTCTCTTGTTGCAGAGCAAGGGCTCTAGGTGTGCGGGCTTCAGTAGTTGTGGCTCGCGGGCTCTAGAGCACAGGCTCAGTAGTTGTGGTACATGGGCTTAGCTGTTCCGCGGCATGTGGGATCTTCCCGGACCAGGACTTGAACCTGTGGTCCCTGCATTGGCAGGCGGATTCTTAACCACTGCACCACCAGGGAAGTCCCGAGAGTCTGTTTTTAGATCAAGGGAGAAGCACACCGTTCTTCATGCAACACATTTATATAGAAAACACCACCTGTACTACTACTCCTTACTACTACTACTATCTTCCTTCTTACAATGTACATTGCTGTGCTGTAAATGATAAATGCTAGTGAAAAATTCTGCCCAGTATACTTGGCTTCATTCCACAAAGGCTTTTCTGCCAACAACTATTATGATACTGTGATTTATTATAAGAAATATATATTTGGTTCTTCATCCCTATTTCTGGCACAAAGCTCCCTAAACCCTTGGAATTCCCTAAGTGTGGAGAGTGATAAAGGTGTCTTTGTTATGTTAATGAGATGACTTTCGAAAGCACCTAAGGATGGAGGCCAGTTGCCAAAAAAGCCAAACAGGTGATTAGAGGGTTAGAACTTTCAGTCCCTCAGTCCCACCCCTGACCTCCAAGGAGGGGTCAGGGACTAGAGGTTGAATCAATTGCCAATGGCTAATGATTTAATCATGCATGCCTATGTAATGAAACCTCCATAAAAACCCAAAAGGATGAGGTTCAGAGAACTCCCAGGTTGGTGACCAAATGAAAATTGAGGACAGTGCTCCACCTTGAGAGGCCATGGAAGCCCTTTCCCCACACCATGCCCTGTACATCTTTTCCATCTGGTTGTTCCTGAGTTATATAACTTTATAATAAACCAGTAATCTAGAAAGTAAAATGTTTCTCTGAGTTCTGTGAGTCACTCTCACAAATTAATTGAACCTGAGGAGGAGGTCCTGGGACCCTCTGATTTATAGCCAGTCAGTCAGAAGTACAGGTAACAACCTGGGTTTTCAAATGGTGTCTGAAGTCCAAGGAGTAGGTTGTGGGAATCCCCGACTTTGAGCTAGTTGGGCGGAAGCACAGATAACAACAACCTGGCCTTGCGATTGGCATCTGAAGTGGGGGTTGGGGGGAGGGCAGTCCTGTGGAACTGAATCCTTAACCTGTGGAATCTAATGATATCTTATGGTAGACAGTGTCAGAACTGAACTGAATTGAGTTGAATTCTCAGATGCCCTGCTGGTGTCTGAGAATTGCTTGGTTGTATGTGTGGGAAAGCCCCTTCCCACACATTGGAATTGGGTCCAGAAAGCTTTTCAACTACTCTTTAATAACAACTGAAAAAACAATCATATTAAACACTGAACTTTATAAGAACTACTCCAACAGAGGACTTATCATACTTTCAGTGGGAATTTTTTTTTCTTCATATATCTCAAAAATCAAAATCCATGTCAACAACCATTCTTTTGAAACCTTTGGCATCAAATATGCTTCAGGATTCAGAATCTCTTCAGTTTTTAAAAGGAAATATAGTTTACGTACCAAATATAACATCCCTGTGAGATCTCAGCCAGTACCCTCTTATCAAACATATTAATATTTCTGTTGTAAAAGATAGGAATAATCATATTAGGTAAGATTTTTAAAAAGACTAAATACCTCAGGTCAATCTAGCTCAGTCTTTGCTTCCAAAAAGTTCTGGTCAGGACATGTTTTGGTCTTGGATTATAGAATTGTAGATAAGAGAATATAGATTTATAGTAGTAGACATATAAATCAGGAGATGAACAAGCTAGTAAGAAATCTTTTTAAGGTGCTGTGTTAGGCACTGTACGAATACAATCTAAAAGAGAAAAGGCAGGCCAAAACATATCAACACTGAAGGCCAGTAGCACAAAAGCATAATATAAAACTTACTACAAAGCTACAATAATCAAAAGAGTGTGGTACTGGCATAAGGATAGATATGTAGACCAATGGAATAGAATTGTGGGTCCAGAGTTAAACCCAAACATCTATGGTTAATTGCTTTTGGACAAGGGTGTCAAGACAATTCAACAAGGAATGAACAGTTTCTTCAAGGAATGGTGCTGGGACAACTGGAATTCCACATGGAAAAGAATGAAGTTGGACTCTCACTTCACACCATATATAAACATTAACTAAACAATGTATCAACAACCTAAATATATGAGTGAGCTAAAACTATAAAACTCTTAGAAACAAACATAGGGTAAATCTTCCTGACCTCAGATTCGGCAATAAATTCTTAAATATGACCCCAAAAGCACAAGCAAGCAATGAAAAAAACAGAGAAAGTGAACATCATCAAAATTAAAGAATAGGGCTTCCCTGGTGGCACAGTGGTTGAGAGTCCGCCTGCCGATGCAGGGGATGCGGGTTCATGCCCTGGTCTGGGAAGATCCCACATGCCGCAGAGCAGCTGAACCTGTGAGCCATGGCTGCTGAGCCTGCGCGTCCAGAGCCTGTGCTCCACAACGGGAGAGGCCTCAACAGTGAGAGGCCCGCGTACCACAAAAGAATAATAATAAAATTAAAAAAAAATAAAGAATATTTGTGCATCAAAAGACACATTGTTTAAATTTTATTTATTATTTATTTTTTTGGCTGTGTTGGGTCTTCATTTCTGTGCGAGGGCTTTCTCTAGTTGCGGTGCGCGGGCCTCTCACTATCGCGGCCTCTCCCGTTGAGGAGCACAGGCTCCAGACGCACAGGCTCAGTAGTTGTAGCTCACGGGCCCAGTTGCTCCGCAGCATGTGGGATCCTCCCAGACCAGGGCTCGTACCCGTGTCCCCTGCATTGGCAGGCGGATTCTCAACCACTGCGCCACCAGGGAAGCCCAAAAGACATATTTAAGAGAATGAAAAGACAACCTACATATTGGGAAAAAAATGCAAATCATATGTCAGGTAAGTGTAAAATATCCATAATATATAAAGAACTCCACCCAACTAAAAAGTGAGCAAAGGACTTGAATAGACATTTCTCCAAAAAAGGTATACAAATGTTCATAACCACATGAAAGGATATTCAACATCATTAGTCATTAGGGAAATACAAATGAAAACCACATTGAGTTACTACTTCACACTTATTAGGATGGCTAAAATTTTACAAATGAAAACAATAACAACAAATGTTGGTGATGATGTGGAGAAACCAGAACACCCATACACTGCTGGTAAGAATGTCAATGCTGCAGCCACTATGAAAAACAATTTGGCAATTCCTCAAAAAGCTAAAGATAGAAGTAGCATGTAACCCAGCAATTCTACACCTAGGTATACATCATTAAGGGCATTATACTGAGTTAAAGAAAAAGATAGGGCTTCCCTGGTGGCGCAGTGGTTGAGAGTCTGCCTGCCGATGCAGGGGACGCGGGTTCATGCCCCGGTCTGGGAAGACCCCACATGCCGCAGAGCAGCTGGACCCGTGAGCCATGGCTGCTGAGCCTGCGTGTCCGGAGCCTGTGCTCCGCAACGGGAGAGGCCACAACAGTGAGAGGCCCGCGTACCGCAAAAAAAAAAAGAAAGAAAGAAAAAGATAAATACTTTATGACTGCCCTTATATATGAAATCTAAAAAAATAAACTAATTGCGACAGAGAACAGATCGTTGGTTGTTATAAGTGGTGGGGGGGTAGATGAAGGTGGTCAAAAGGTACAAACTTCCATTTATAAGGTAAATATTTCTGGGGATATAATGTACAGCATACTGACTATAGTTAGCAACACTGTATTGTATATTTGAAAGTTGCTAAGACAATAGATCTTAAAAGTTCTCATCACAAGAAAAAGAAAATTGTAACTATGTGAGGTGATGGACATTAACTAAATTTATTGTGGTAATCATTTCATGATATATACATATATTAAATAATTATGTTTTGCACATTAAACTAATACAATGTTGTATGTAATTGATCTCGATGTAACTGGAAAAATGGTTAAAAGGCTAATATTTGTAATATTTTACAACTTTAAAAAATTAATAATGAATACCTATCGAATTATACACCTAAATGGGTGAATTGTATGGTATGTGAATTAATCTCAATAAAACTACTAAAAATTATGTCAACTTTAATAAATGCCTAAAATAAATGCCAACTAATAACACATAAGATGTGAACATCTGCAGCGTGCTGTATGAATGAAGAGCACAGATTCTGAAGACAATCTTCCAGGATTTGAATTGTGGTCACTGCTTCTTGGTCACAAGACCCTGGTAAGTTATTTAATCTCTTTAGGCCTTGATTTCTTCTTTTCTAAAATAAGAGCGGTAGTAACTTCTTCATAGAATGCTATGAGGATTAAAAGAGTTAATATTTCTAAAGTGCTTAAATGAGTAGCTGACACATAGGAAGCATTAATGCTGGTCATTAGTAGTTGTAAAAGTGCTTGGAGAGAAGCACATCTGGAATTTTAGACGGAGTGGATTCGGAGAGAGTCAACCTACTTCTAACCCACTGAAGAACAACCACCTGATTTATGAAAGACATGGGAGTTTTAAGAGCTTCTTAAAAGACACTTGTATGTAAAATGGAGCAAACATGAAAAATGACAACTGTGGGGAAACCTTTTCATCTCTGAACACAGATGAACAGAAAAGAAGACACTGACCAAATTTGCCTAAAAAGAGAAGAAATGACATGCTGAGACAAAGGAGATAAAGTAGTTAACGGAGAATTAATAAAAGCTCTGAATCAGAGAAAAAGGAGCTTAGTACTACCCTGCTAGGTGATTCTGACGGTGAACTAAATATCTAGGGCCTCACAAATCACCAAACAAACCACAACAAACCTCCTGCTCCTACACAAGAATGAGCTGGGATACTTAATTACTGCCAGATATGCACGTAACAAATACAACATTATCTTATTATCCACTGCTGCAGGTCAGAGCCTCCAGACATGGACTTTGAGATAAAGGTTAATCAGAGAGTGTGCTTGGGAGTAAAGGAAGGGAGATTAGGCAGAGAGAAATATTGGGCTGTGAAACTGCAACAGAGGACTCAGCCAATCCCATCGGAGCTCTGGAGCTGGGATGGCCCTTCAGTTATCCTGATCCAAGGCAAGGATTGCCTGTGTAATCCCTGCATTGACCTATCATTTTATGCCAGGTGTAAGTAGAGCAGGATGTGTAGTCTTAACTGAGGCAGCTCCCATTAACTGAGGACACTTGACAGAGAGGGTATGGGAGCCATCACAGCCTGGATTCCTTGCAGTCAGGAATGAGTGCCCCACCCTGGAGGGGATCTGTGCTGTGCAACTTAGCACTCACCACATCAGTGGGTCCTATGTTGTATCAATAGTTCCCAGAGAAGCGGTAGCAGTGTGGCCAGGAAACCTGTTAGAAATGCAAATTCTCAGGTCCCTTGCCAGGGCTACTGAATAGGAAATTCTGGAGGTAGGGCCCAGCAATCTGTGTTTCAACAAGACCTCCAGGTCATTCTGATGTCTGCTAAGTTTGAGAACCACTGCTACATACACTATGTAAAACATGAAATGCACACAAAATTTTTTCACTGCACGAATAGTTGTCATAAAGCCTTCATTTTGTGAATGCATATCATGGACTGATATTCAATACTACTGGAATATAAGAATATTCAATCACTTAGAGTCCTGATTTTTGGGTCAGTCACAGAGCTGTTGGTTTATAGATTTGAAGATAATTACTAAGCTGTAGCAATATTTGATATGGCACTTAATATGTGACACAGATCAATGGAAAAGTGAGTTAATAAAAAACAATGAAGGAACTTCCCTGGTGGCACAGTGGTTAAGAATCCGCCTGCCAATGCAGGGGACACGAGTTCGTGCCCCGGTCCGGGAAGATCCCACATGCTGCGGAGCGGCTGGGCCCATGAGCCATGGCCGCTCAGCCTGCGCGTCCGGAGCCTGTGCTCTGCATCGGGAGAGGCCACAACAGTGAGAGGCCCGCATACCGCAAAAATAATAATAATAATAATAATGTATACTGAGTAAAACAATATGACAAGAGGTGGAGGACTCCAGCCAAACCCAACTTGGTTGACATTTGACTCTCTTCTTGGGTTTCGAAGAAGATCCTTAGGTGAAAATAACAGGATGAGCTCAGAAAGGAGGGCGGGAATGGCCTTAAAGCAACTTATCTTTTCTAAAGAAGTGGTCTTTGTAGCCAAGAGGAATGCATGGAGTTGAAAAAGGCCAAGGAAAATCTCCAAGTCTGCATTAACTCTGTGTGATAGACAGCAATGAGACAAATTCCAAACAGTGACAGGAAAGGTGGTGAAAATATTCTTCTTCATGGATATCATCACTCCAAGTATTCAATGAGACACAGGAGCCATGGTATGGTCTGCAACTCATTAGAACATTCCAGGAAATCTTCTGAGAAAATGATAAATGAAATACTGAATGCCCCATACAAATAGTTTCAAATTTTGATGGTGTTTTCCTCGAGCCTGGTACAAGCAGCCTTAGCAATCTGAATAAATGCTAATCTTACATTACTACATTGGTCTCCACTTTTCAAAGCCCTTTTACATACATCTGTAATTTGATGCTTGGAAGTACTCTTTGACATTGGCCAGTGTTGTTGTATCTGCATTCTTTATGTAAAGAAATGGGCCTGAAATGGCTGAGTGACTTGCTCAGGGTCCCATAGCAAGCTAATTGGAGAGAAGGATATTTATTCTTCTCACTTACTATTATCCTTTAGTGCAGTCTCCTATGTACCAGGGACTAGGCTAGAAGTTATGCCAATATTGTATAAAATCTTCACAAAGCCCAAGGAAACAGATACAGAGAGGTTAGGTAATTTGCCCAACATCACAGAGCTATTAAATAGCAGAGCCAGAGCCCAGGGAAGTCTGACTCCAAAGCATGCAATCCTTCAACTATACTATTTCCACTGGTCTTGGGTGGGCCTGAGCATTATGCTCAGGTGATTTTAATGTGCACTGAGGATGGGTAACTGCTGCTAAGCTACTACAGTAGCAAAACATGTACAGTTTTGGCCAGGACACTAGCAAGAGTATAAATGTGTAACTGACAAAATTAAAATAAATAAAAAGGCATAGAAGTGAAGAAGAAATGAGTTACTTTAAGAAAAAAGAGTAAAGAAAATGTAGTACCCAAAATTCCACACGTTTTTGATAAATAAATATTAAGATACGAAGTACTAGTTGATTTACCCATCTTAAAAACATGAGTAGCAGGAGCAAGAAACCTAAATGCAAGGCACACATCAACTTGTATAGGAAAAGAATGGTATTTCAAACTCTGAAAGTCAGAGCTCAATTTCATATTTTATTTGACGCCAGTAATTTTGTACATTTAGAATAAAACATTTTTCTTGCATTTCAGGATGCTTCCCATGTGCATGAACAGCTTTATATAAAACCAGTGTTTCAGTGGTGTGACTTCTTGGAAAGGTAGTTAAATATTGATCTGCCATTCTCCTGGCATAATGATCAAACAGAATAGTCCATCAATTTGTTGAACCAGTGTCCCTAAGTGCTGCCAAACAGGTCAGCAGCTAATGTCTTTGCTGAGTAGTTGGTTTCCATGATATCTACAAAAAGACGACTTTCATGAATTGAAAGCAAAGCAGGAGACAATCCATTCATTCACAAGAAAGCTAGCTTGTCATTTGAAACTACAAGCAACTGAACTACCAGCTCTTCTCAGACACCAAGACTTATTTCCTCCTCCCAGCTGTCAATCTCCGTTTCACCAAGAAAAGCCCCAACCCCCCTCTACTTTGCTATTAAATTCCATATTAACACCTCCCAGCTGCCAAACCTCCTAGCCCTCTCCTTTGTCTACCTTTATAGTATGTGATCAAGAGCAAATGCTCCAGCAAGCTTAAAATCTTACAGCTGCACAAAATACACATGGGAAACAAAACCTTATGAAACAGGACATCCTTTAATGTTTAATTTAACTTAAGCCTGTTGCTTAAACATATTTCTGTCTACTGGCTGCTAAATTCCATGTTGTTAGAAGTTAAAAAAAAGTATTCTATAGTATAATTCACATCTGTAAGTCACAATCCGGTGACTTTTTTTAATTCAGTTAAATATATTTTAATAATAATTTTAATCTCATCTCACTTAATATTTTGCTTCATCATCTTTTAAGTATATTTCTGTGATTTTTGACCCAAAATTATTATTTACAGAGTATTTCTTATTTATAAGGGAAACCAACATTGAATTTTTCTAGAAGTAGTATTTGCTTTAATAGCTTTCTTTCTCCTCTTCCATTTTGAGTCACAATGAAGGAAAATTTCTTTGTAGGACTGAAAAAAATTGAATATAGAACCTCAAGATCTGAAAATAGAGACTTTGAAGCCATAAGACAAAGTTTGGGTTTAAAACACAGATGGAGAATTTACCTGATCTCTAGTGTGAGAAGGGTTTCCAAAACATGCTTTTCTAAATAAATATAACTGTTTTAAATGCATACTTCCCAAATCAGAAGAAAAGATACCCAAGTTATTCACACAAAAAAGCATATACTCCTAATCAGGGAGCCTGTATTTTCTATCCATCTTCACGGTTAATCACAAATTAATAGGGAGGTGAGGATACCTATTCTTATAAATAGATGGAAGATCAATTAGATTGATGACAGACGGACAGAAAAGACACAGAAATTGTACAGAAAAGTGTAATTTGAGCTATTTCACATATTTTAGTTTTCAATCTCCATCTGATAATAGAAATCTAATAAGTCAACTATTATTGCCATCTCCACAGCCTCTTACTGTGAGTTCTTATAGAGGACGCCTTTCTATCAGATGTCTCCAAAGATCTTCTTACTAGCAAGACTGAAGAATGCCTTTGTCATATCAAATATGCTCAGCTGTTTACCGCATGGTGAAGTAGTGTTAGAACCAGTTAAAGATGTGTCTGACATCATTAATCTATTTGACCTCTGACCTGCAGATCTAAACTGTAACTATGGTGACCAAAGCTTGACCTTACAATGCTGAGAAACTTTAAAGCTCTGCAGTATTTTGGGTCACATTGTTAAGTTAGACAAAGGGGTAAAGAAGTAATGTGACAGTTTCCTGGGAATTAAGGTCAGCAGGTCAATTGTGCTGAAGCTTTTTGTGATAAGGAAACTAGTTAAATTTTTTGATCTGTTAGAATTTTTAGAATAGTACTTTGTTAGAAGTTGTAAAAAGTACAAAGAAATCAATTTATTAAACTCTAAGGAAGTTGGAAAAGTTAGTGTTGAACATTCAATAATATAACATTCCTTACAGCAGTTTATACATGTAACACGATATACCTACCATTTTCACCATCTACACAATCACAAATAAATAATTTCATCTGCAGATTCCTGCTCCAACTATAAGTTACTCAAAATGATAAAATGATCATTTTTTTTAACACAGGGATATTGTTGCAAACAAATTTACAGTCATTTACTTTAATATCTATTAAATAAAGACTACCTACACATACAGTATTTATTTGCATCAGTTTATTCTCTGAGGAAAGCCTATAGTAAACGAAAACAATGAGCATGTATGTGAATGTAGAGCTAGTGTAGCACCATATAATGGGGACCACTATTCCTAATGTGAGTGCCTCCTGTATCTAGGTGTGCTCTTGCTGCATAATTAAAGCAGGATTTCACATACAAACTGTGAACCTCTGTTTTCAAGACTTCCTCATTATGCCTATAATGGGCTAGATTAACCTTTTCTACAAAAAGGCACATTCTGAGGCATTGCTTTACGGATATTTATCCTGAAACCCTGATTATTTCTATGGTAATCATTGGAAGCAAATTAGTGTGTGTGTGTGTGTGTATGTGTATGTGTATATATACATATGAAGAAGCAGAGGTGGGGCTCTGCAGAAAAACAGTAAACAAGGGTATTTTCCACATAAGCAAAGCAAATTCAAATGGCCCCTACCTAACTCAATTTTAAAACACACATCCGAAACAAATACTACAGACAATTCCTATCTGCCATTATTTTTGTAAATAATAAAATCTATTTTGCTCTAAAGAATCTGGAAGAAGGTATCATAATTCAAATGTATTTCAGCTCATATATATAAATAGGAGAGAAACAGACTCACACACTCACACACACACACACACACACACACACACACACACACAACAATTTTTACCAGATACATAATCACATGGAAAACACACTAAATATAATATTTCTTTTGTGTTTTTCACTTGGAAGTTTGGAGTCTAAGAAAGCAGGACTGCTGAAAGAGGAGACACCACTTGCAGCTTTATTTCCTTCACCTACATATCCCAAAGGGCATGCCAGTGATTTTTCTCCCATGTGTCCCTTTCAGATTTTAGAAGGTCTGAAGGAGCCCTTGGAATGGCAAAAGATTTGAAGACTTAAAAAAGAAAATCCAAGTGTGAGTCACTATAAATGAATTTTGACAGTATGCCCCAGGGAAGAGAATCCTTCTAAACAAACCACACTGGAACACACAGTTATAATGTCATGGTAGAATCAGGTATGACCAGTGAAGAATATACAGCAAACAGAACCAATGAAATCTTTTGATTACATTTTTTTCTGCCTGGCTCTGGACTAGGAAGAAAATAAATCCTAGGTTCAAAACTTTTTAAAGCATAAACTAGATAGCCATGTGTAGAAATACCTCATAGAACCCTCCAGAAACGGAAATATATTATCAGAAGGCTGGAAGTCTACCGTAAATAAGAAATAAAGGGGCAGGGGAGACAGGAAGGCTGGGAGCTATGAGTAATGCTGGGAGAGTCTGAATCAAAAAGCAAAGAAACAATTTAATATACGTCCTTTCTCTAATACATTACGTTTTAAAATCTGATCACTTTTAACCAAGAGTGGCTAAAAATCTGCCACTAAAAAAGATACAAGGCCCAAATGGTTTTACATGGACATTTATATAAAATGTTATATAAATCATACTTAATCATATTGTATTGTTATTATAATATACTCGTTACTGGACATAATTTGCTAATATATTATTTAGGATATCTGCATTAATGTTCTTAATTAAGACTGGCCAATAGTTTTCACTTATATCTTGCTATCTTTAGTTTCATTTCGGTTTTTGCTAACTCTGAAAAGCTGGTACATATTGAATTTAATTATATTATTAGCAGAAATAAAACATATCAATCCAGTGAATTAAGAAGAGACATTGGGAAAACAGACAGAAAAACTAGGAAAATGTGGAGCGTTTGTATTGCTGAAATGCTAAATGTGAGGTGAGCCAAGAATCTGATTGGAATCCCACTTTCGGGAGTAGAGGATTCTACTCAGACCCAACTATGCAGCACACACCTAACCACTCCTGATTGTCCCATTTCAATTCCTAAAGTGTTAAAACAATATAAAAAGACTCAAGCAAATGAAATATATAGTTATTACAGGTTAGCACCATCTTCTGGGAAGTTCAGTGGAGGTAACTGGGACATAGGATAAGACCATGAAGAGAGTGGTCTTGATCTGTAAATAAAAGGGAATTATTGAGTGTTCAATTTCTAGAATTTGAGAACTGCAAACTTGTTTTCTTTTCCACTGTCTTGAATAATCAGTATAAATCCACCCAAGGGGATTAGAATAGATAAAAATATGAACAATTACTTCTTCAGTTTCTTCTATGGTTATTGATCTACTTAGGTTTCTAAATCTCTTGAATCAAATTTTGTAATTTATCTTTTCTTAGAAAATAATACATTTCATCCACATTCATAAATGCATGCCATAACCTTCTTTTATTATTTTCTTAATCTCTGAAACTATATTCATGTTCTCTTTCTCAACCTTAATTCATGTTTTTTGCTTTTTTTACTCAGATTTGCCAAAGTTTGTAGGTTTTCTCAGTTTTTTAATCACCTGCTTAGTTTGACTGTTTCTGCTTTAACTTTTATCAGGTTCTTTCCTCCTACTTTCTTTATGCTTATGTTGTTCTATTTCCTGGTTCTTTTTTTCTATTCTTGCTTTGTAATAAATGCATTTGAGATTATAAATTTTCCTCTGCTTACTGCTTTGGCTATATTAATAGGTTTTGATACATCATAATCCATATTTTGCTTATTCTAAATATTTTGTGATTTCCATTTTAATTTCCTCATTAATGAATATAATAAGAGCATTTTATATTTTTAAAGTTTCCAAGTAGAGAGAAAAATTTACGCATACTTTTATTATTATAAAATTAATATACTACCATTAAAGAATGAAGCTATGTGAGATTCCCTTGCAGCCTACTTGTGAAATTTGCTGTATTTGAAAAGAATATGTATTCTCTGTTACATACAGCACACTCTTTCCCACGCAGCTCTCAGAACTGCATAAGTGAACAGATTAGAAACTGAGGCTCAGAGAGATAGCTAACTAACCTAAGTAACCTAAGTACTCACTAAGTAAGTGATGAGGCAAAAGTCAAACTCAGATCTGCACAAAGCCTACACTCTTAATAACTCTGACAGATGGCTTCCATAATTATTCATTCCCTTACCCTTCTCTCCCCAGTAGACTAGGAATTAGCCGACAGCAAATATTATTTCACTTTCTATCACAAAAGCTGTGGTAAAACAGTACTTTGGTCACCCACAAATAACCACTCATCATGGCATTCACCCTTTTGTTTAGTGCCTTCCTCTTAAATTGGACTCGTTTGAGACTCACATAGAACATGGCTTGGTGATTCCACTTTTGCCCTCTTAAGAGTGCATGTAAAAAAATCAGATTGCCCTGCTTGAACAACCACATAGAGAGGCTAAGTGGAGAGCTACATGTGGAAAAGCTACATGGAGAGAAAGGTCCTGAAACTGCACGGAGGAGAATAAAAAATCCAGCTAACCAGGAGAAACAAACCGCAGCTATACAACCTCAGTCAAGTTGTTCTGGACATCCTTGCTGAGCAGTCAGACACCTAAGTGAAGAAGCCAACTTAGAGGCTCCAGTAGACATCATGTGGAACAGAGACAGTTCATCCCTGACATATTGTCTAAATTCCTGACATATGATCTGTGAGAAAAAATAAAGTGACTGTGGTGTCAAGCTACTAAGTTTTGGGAGAGTTTGTTATACAGCAATGAAAAACCTAAACAGCAGCCAACAGAGCAAGGCTTCACTAAATATTGTTGAATGAATAAATGAATGAATGAATGATGTGACTAGGCAACTTGATTTATCATGGATAGTGGACTTATTTTGCATGCATATAAAAAAGCAATTTTATCTTCTAGAGAAATTATTTCAAGTCCATACAACAGTATAAAACAGGACAGCACATTGGGGTGTTTCATAATATAGTGTTAGATGCCATTCAATAGCAAGTGCTACTAGAAGCTGCCTCTGTACCAGGCCCTGTATGGGGCTCAAAGATCATAATGGTGAGCAAAACCAAAACAGGTCCCTGCCCCCACGTAGCTCCCAGTATGATGAAGGAGTCAGACAGATAATCACAGAGAAGTCAAACTGCCTACTATTATGAAGGCCACAGAGGAGAGGAACGTGTAATTAGAACACAGAGGAGTTCAAGGGAGCTGATGTGGTCAGGGAGATCAGGGAAGGGACTTGAGAGGAGCTAAAATCTGAAGAATGGGAAGGATTTATCTAGAGGAAGAAAGAAAGGAAGAGTAATGCTGGAAGACAAAGCCTATATAAAAAAGGCTTATAGAGGAAGGGAGTCTGGCAAAGGCCTCTTGAAAATATATAATAACCACAGATATACTATGTAGATTCTAAAAGTCTATTTGGTTAACTAATTACTTCACTTGACTTCTAATAATCTCAATATAGTAACTGCTCACTAGCAAATAGGTAAAATGAAGTCAATAGTTCGAAAAGAACCAACATTTTTTCTTATTATGTTACTAAGAATAAAAAGGCATGTATTCAGACAGAGGCAGATGAAATATGATGAAAGTTATTATTTTTAAGCCTACAAAAAGTTGGATTAGCCTAAAAATATTCTATATTCAATGTAAAGAAGTTCAGTATAAACTGCTCAAAAATCACAAAATATGACAACAGAAGTTGTAATTAATAGAAGTCATGAAAGGGAATCATTTCTTATGAGAAATAATTCAATATTTTTATATTTAAATTTTAGTATCCTAAGCAAATCTCTTTTATAATTAACAATTCCCCCATTGAGTTCAAAATGTATATAAATTAATTCAATACTATTAATAATATAATTATTTAGTTTTTAGGATCTCCACCTGCCCATTTACACAACAACGTTTTAGCATGCTACCGCATAGACTGCATTTCTCTACTTAAAATGCAGTTATTTACCTAATAAAGCACAGGGAGATTCCTTGGCAGTTTCTTGGGAAAAAGAAACTGTGGTTTTTACGTCTCCCTTGAAAGGAAATTAAATCAAAAATTCTGCATTTAAGTAACAGTGAGGTAGTGACACCAACGCCTTGGGACCAGGAAATTCAGAGTTAAAGCTGGCACTCCGTCCCTAAAACAGGCTATTGTCCTGCCCCCACCCCCCAGCCTTGCAAACTTAATTAAATCTAAGTTCTGAGCAGTTGATAAAAGTAGTTCAGAAAACTCCTTATAGGAATTTCTTAAAGGAATCCTTTAGATGCCCTTCTGGGCTCTACTTCCTCTCAGACTATGTACGTTTTCTGTTCTCTTAAAAAAAAAAAAAAAAGAAAGAATTTCAAGTAAAGGAAAAATTTTATCTCAAGTATTCCCTGTCTTCCCAAACCCAGGAAAACAAAACTTTGCCCTTAAAGTCCTTTCAGTCTCACTACTTGGAGGCTGAATCCAGGCTGAAGTTTCATCAAACTTTATTTTTGTTCTTTATATTCCTCAATGTGAATATGCTTTTTTCCTGCAATTAACTTTGCTCTCTAAAAATTAAAAGACACTATATAACATGAGAATTCATTTACAACTCATACATTGATAATTTCCCCCAAATAATTCTTAATCACATTAGTCTGTAAAGTATTGAACAGGAGTCTAATAATAAAGTTTAAAATGACAATTTCAAAATGGCTGATAAAAGTTAATATCCATGTATCTCTAATAATAGAGTCTTGAAGGTTCTATGATAATCATTTCTCATTGAAAAAACCAATAGAACAATTGTTTTTAACTTCACAAAAGTTTACATTTCATTCTGTTAAAAAATCTTGCCTTTGCCAACAATTCAAAATTATTTCCAGCAGCCAGAATAAAGATTATTTCTGAAATTATTTTTCACTTTATTTAATCTGAAACTGTGTGGGAAAAAATGGAGTGTATTTCCACAATAAGCTTTTATTGATTATATTTTAGACTCTTTTTTAAATAAGGGTAGTGGACATAGTAAAGTACAGAGAAGACCTAGAGTTTCTATATTCTAAAACAAATATATGTGGCTAATTAAATTAGGGGAGGAAAAGGAAATAGGAAATAGGACCATATATGTATATGTTATCATTGTATTCAAGAGACAGTGCATATCATATCATGTGACAACTAAGGCCCCAAAAGTAAACTGCTAGTGATGTCAATGAACATGGCAGACAGAGTAGGCAGCTCCAAGAGCCTGTGCCCCTATAGAAATATCAAGAAATCAAGCAAAATTGTCAGAATCAAGTTGGTCAGAACTCTGGGAAACAGTCTGGGGTTTACAGCAACCAAGAGAACACTAAACCAAAACAAAGAAAATTTTTAAATGGCAGAAAATATTTCTGATGTTTTTATTTGCCCTTGCCTCAACTCCCTCCCTAGTTCAACAATAGTCTTAAAGATGGCAGTTGATTCACCTAGTGTGCCACCCTATTCCTGTGTTCCAGAGGAAGCAGAGAAGACACTCACAAAGAACTACATGTGTTCTAACTTTTCCAAGGAATACCTGGGGGAACAATGTGTGGCACCTGACTTTGTTTTGCCTAACTGGGAACTTGCTGAGAAAAGTGGCAAGAATTTGAAAATACTGTAAGGTAGACAAAAAACCACAGTTTCCTGGGACAAAACATTATGCTTGAGGCATCTGATACAGCAACTAAAGCCAGGGAGAAAATGCTGGAGAGAGAGGGGTTTTGTTTTTCATCTATACTGAGAATTTAAAAAGCCATGCACATGTCCAGAAAAGACCTAATCAGACCTTATGCTTTCATCTCTGGCTGGACTGTAGGGTAAGCTCAAGAAAGAAGTTAAGGCTAATAACACAGAGATGAAAAGTGGGCTGGCAAAGTGTTGAAGGAGTGCCCCAGCAAAAGCCAATCTACAAAGACTACAAGAGGTTTACGAATATATTTTCCCATTTCCTTTTTCTCTTTCTTTCTTTTCTTTCTTTCTTTCTTTCTCTCTCTCTCTCTCTTTCTCTTTTTTCTTTCTTTCTTTCTTTCTTTCTTTCTTTCTTTCTTTCTTTCTTTCTTTCTTCCTTCCTTCTTTCTTTCTTCTTTCTTCCTCTCTTTTCTCTCTCTCTTCTCTCTCTCTCTCTCTCTCTTTTCTTTTTTCTTGTTCTCTTTCCTGTTTTTACCCTTTGTTTTGCTATCTGGCATTCAGGTTAATCTCTGTCAAGACACTAGCTAAACACAAGCTAAAGGAATGGAGACCTCAGAGGCCACCTGTGCCAAAGAACACAGACTTTACAAAATTAGATCAAAACATCACTACAAATAGTTACAGCACACAGAAAGCAATAAAAGTGAACCCAGGAGTGGGGGAAGAATCTGATTTCCAGGGTTAGCATATTATAATATTAAAAATGTCCAATTTTCAACTAAAAATCTATGAAGCATGCAAGAAATAGGGAACTATGGTCCATTAACAGAAGATGTTAACAGAAACTGTTCCTAAGGGAACACAGCCATTGGACTTATTAAACAAAAACCTTAAATCAACTGTCATAATAAATCAAACCAGGAGTATGATATATAAAAAGAGAATATCAATAAAGATTTAGAAATTATAAAAAGAAACCAAAGAGAAAAAATGAAAAACTCACAAGAGGATTTCAATTGCAGATTTGACAAGGTAGAAGAAATCATCAGTGAATGTGAAGATAAATGAACAGAGCCTAAGAGAACTTTGGTACACAATCAAGCATACCAACATATATGCAATGTCAACCCCAGATGGAGAGTAGAGAAAGAAAGAGACAGAAAGAATATTTGTAGAAATAGTGGCCAAAAATTGCCCAAGTTTGGTAAAATACACAAATCTACACATTCAAGAAGTTCAAACAACTTCAAGAGTATAAATGTGAAGAGATCCACACAGAGATACATTATAATCAAATTGTCAAAAAACAAGGGCAAAGAGAGAATCTGGAAAGCAGCAAAGGAGAAGCAACTCATCACTCATACAAAGGATCTTCAGTAAGATTAACAGAAATCATGGAGGCCACAAGAGAATGAAATGAGATTTTTTAAGTGCTAAAAGAACCACCAACCAAGAATGCTATATCTGGCAAAATTATCCTTCAGAAATGAGGAGAAAATAAGACAGTCTCAGAGAAACAAATTCTGAGAGAGTTCATCATTAGTAGAACTTCCCAATAAGAAATGCTAAAGGGAGTCCTTTAACCTGAAATAGAAGGACACTAGTCAGCAACTTGAAACAATATGAAGAAATACAAAGCTCTGGTAAATGTAACTACATAGTAAATGAAAAAGCCAATATTATTATGTTTTTTATTTGTAACTCCTCTTTTAATTTACAATAGTATTTAAAAGACAAATGCATAGGACAATAATTATTACCTATGTTAATGAGCACACAATATAAAAAGATGTAATTTGTGAATGACAACATAATGGGGAAGACCTATACAGGATCAGAGTTTTTGTATGCTATTGATTGTAAGTTGGTATCCATTCAAAATAGTTTGTTATAAGTTTAAGATTTTAATTGTAATCTCCTTTGCAACCACTGAAAAAAAAAGCTTAAAAATACATACAGAAGGGGGCTTCCCTGGTGGCGCAGTGGTTGACAGTCCGCCTGCCGATGCAGGGGACACGGGTTCGTGCCCCGGTCTGTGAAGATCCCACATGCCACGGAGCGGCTAGGCCCATGAGCCATGGCCGCTGAGCCTGCGCGTCCAGAGCCTGTGCTCTGAGGCGGGAGAGGCTGTGGCAGTGAGAGACCCACATACTGCAAAAAAAAAAAAAAAAAAAAAAAGTAGAAAAAAAAAAGTAGAAGAGAAGGTAGTAATGGAGGAAATAAGAAACAAAAAGCTATTAGACATACAGAAAAAAAATGGCAGAAGGAAGCTGTTCTCTATCGGTAATCACTATGAATGTAAATGAATTAATTCACTAATCAAAAGAGATTGGCAGAATAGATTAAAAAAAAAACAAACATGAAACAATTATATGCTGTGAGAAGAGACTCACTTTAGATCCAAAGACACAAATAGGTTTAATATAAAAGTACTGGAAAAAGATATTCCATGGAAGTAGTAGCCAAAAGAGAGCCAAAATGGTTATATTAATATCAGACAAAATTGGGACTTCCCTGGCTGTCCAGTGGTTAAGACTCTGTGCTTCCACTGCAGGGGGCATGGGTTCAATCCCTAGTCAGGGAACTAAGATCCTGCAAGTACAGGCCAAAGGAAAAAAAAGATAGGAAAAAAGTATCAGATAAAATAGACTTTAAGTCAAAAATTGATACAAAGGACAAGGAAGGATGATAGATAGGTAGATGACAGAAAGATGGAAAGATAGATTGATAAAAGGGTCAAAACATCAAGAAGATATGAAAATTATAAATACATATGCATTTAACAAAAGAGACCCAAAATATATAAATAAAGAGAAGTAAACAGTTCTACAGGAACAGTTGAAGATTTCAATACCTCACTTCCAACAATAAATAGAGCATCTAGACATGAAGCCAGTAAGGAAATACGAGGCCTTGAATAACACTATAATCAAACTAGACCTAAGAGACATATATAGATCATTCCATCATCAACAGCAGAATAAACATTCTCTCCAATTGCATGTGGAACATCTTCAAAATATACCATGTTAGGCCCAAAATAAATTTCAATAATTTATAAAGATTGAAACAAAGTATCTTCTTCAACACAATGGAATAAAGCTAAAAATCAATAACAGGAAGAAAGCTAAAAAAATTCAAAATTACATGAAAATTAAACACCATAATCTTAACCAATAGGTCAAAGAAGAAATCATAAAGGAAATTTTGAAAATGTCTTCTGACAAATGAAAATAAAACATACTGAATTAGTTTAGATGTAGTGAAACCAATGCTTAGGTGGAAATTTATAGCAAAAATGTATACGTTACAAAAGAAGAAAAATCTCAAATCAATAACCTAACTTTACACCTTAAGGAACTAGAAAAAGAATAGGAAGCTAAACCCAAAGCTAGCAGATAAAGGAAATGATAAAGATCACTGCACAGATAAGTGAAACAGAGAAGAGAAAAACAACAAAGTCTATGAAATCAAAATTTAGTTCTTTCATACATCAACAAGATTGACAAATCTTTAGTTAGACTGACAGATAAACAGAAAGACTAATATATAGATGAAATGAAAAATGAAAGTGAGGACATTACCTCCAACCTTAGAGAAATAAAACTGATTATAAGAGAATACAATAAACAATTGTGCATCAACAAATTGGATAACCTAGATGAAATGGGCAAATTTCTAGAAACACACGAACTACAAAAACTGATTAAAGAAGAAACAGATTATCTCAACACACCTATAAAAAGTAAAGAGATTTAGGGCTTCCCTTGTGGCGCAGTGGTTGAGAGTCCACCTGCCAATGCAGGGTACATGGGTTCGTGCCCCAGTCCAGAAAGATCCCACATGCTGCAGAGCGGCTGGGCCCGTGAGCCATGGCCGCTGGGCCTGCACGTCCGGAGCCTCTGCTCCGCAACAGGAGAGGCCACAACAGTGAGAGGCCCGCGTACCGCAAAAAAAAAAAAAAAAAAGTAAAGAGATTTAATCAGTATGAAAAACCTCCCAACAAAGAAAAGCCCAGTACCATATGGTTTCACTGGTGAATTCTCTCAAACATTTAAATAAAAATTAACACTAATCCTTCTCAACCTCTTTCAAGAAACAGAAGAGGAGTAAAGACTTGCTAACTCATTCTGTAAGGGTAGGATTACACTACACAAAATAAAAACTATAGACTAATACTGCTTATGACTGTAGATGCACAAAATGTTCAACAAAACACTAGCAAACCAGACCAACAGTATATTCACACCATGACCAAGTGTGAATATTCCAGGAATGCGTGGGTGGTTCAACGTAAGGAAATCAATGAATGCAATATTTTTAATAGTAGGAAGGGAAAAAAACCACACATGATCAACTCAGTTGATGCAGAAAAAGCATTTGACAAAATCTAATATACTTTCTTGACTAAACAGAACAGAACAAAACAAAACAAAAAAACAGGCAGAAAACTAGGAATAAAAAGGAACTTCCACAAAATGATAAAGAGCATTTATGAAAAATCTACAGCAAGCATCACCACTGCTATTCAACATTGTACTAGAAGTTCTAGCCACAGCAACTAGGCAAGAAAAAGAAATAAAAGGCGTATGAATTAGAAAAGCAGTCAAACTATCTCTATTTGCAGATGACATGATCTTACATATACAGAAAATCTCAAAGAATCCACAAAAAAATTTACTAGACGCTAACAACTGAATTCAACAAATAAGATAATATATAAAAAACACTTGTGTTTATACCCACCACTAATGAATAATCTACAGATATTAGAAATCAAATCCACTTATAATAATATCCAAAATAATGAAATGCCTGGAAATAAATTTAACCAAGGAGGTGAAAGATTTATATAATAAAAACAATAAAATATTTTGAAATATATTAAAGACAAATAAATAGAATGATATCACATATTCATGGATAGAAAGTCTTAATATTATTAGATAGCAATATTACCTAAAGTGATCTACAATTTCAATGAAATCCCTATCAAAATTCCAATGGCTTTTTTTTTTGCATAATTTGAAAAGCTAATTTTCAAATTCATATGGAATTGTAAGGGGCCTCCAATAGCTACAACAATATTGAAAAATGAAAACAAAATTGCAGGGCCCACACTTCCTGATTTCAAAACACAGTCATCAAAATAGTGTGGTACTCACATAGGATAGATGTGGATCAATGAAATAAAACTGAGAGTCCAGAATTAAACCTAAATATCTATGGCTATTTGAATTTCAGTAAGGGTGCCAAGATGATTTAACATGAAAAGAACAGTATCATCAACAAATGGTACTGGGATAACTGGATACCCACATGCAAAAGAATTAAGTTGTACCCTACTTCACTCCACATATAAACTCTAATTACAGATGGATAAACAGCCTAAATATAAGAGTTAAAACCATAAAACTCTCAGAAGAAACCGTACAAGTATATCTTCATGACCTTGGATTTGGCAATGGATTCTTAGCTATGACATCAAAACACAGCAACAAAAGAAAAAAAAAGAGATAAATTGGACTAGAATTTACAATTGAATTACAATGACCCAGAGAAATGAAAATTTATTTCCACACAGAAACGTGTACACTAATGTTTATAGAAGCATTATTCATAATAGCAAAAGTGTAGAAACTACCCAAATGTCCTTCAACCGATGAATGAATAAACAAATTCTGGTATATACATACATTGGAATATTACTCAGCCATAAAAAACAAAAACTTTAAAACTGAAAGAAGCCATACACAAACAGTATGATCCCATTTATGTGAAACATCCAGATTGGCAAATCCATAGAAACAGACAAGCAGGAGGTTTTGGTGGTTGCCAGGAGCTGGGGGAGGTGGGAGAAAATGGGGAATAACTATCTAATGGGTATGGGTTTCCTTTTGAGGTGATGCAATGTTTTGGAACTAGATAGAAGTGGTAGATGCACAACATTGTGAATGTACTAAATGCCACTAAATAGTTCATTTTAAAAATATTAATTTTATGACTGTGACCAGCATACAGTAAGGTATTATTATTACTAGGATCTATATTTCTGCAGACCAAAAGTCATTACTCAGATCTATGAAAACTCAGATACTCCTTTTTGTCTTATGGAAAGGGATTCCACTGGACATTACAGAAGCTGATGCCTGGGCCTACTGGGGAAACCATCAATACTAGAGTTATAAACATAACCTTTATTAAACAGCTAGAAAAGGAAGTGAAATGTACAGATAAACCAGAGATGTCAGTAAATGGGATCTGGAAAATAAACTTCTGCTGGGCATGCACAAAGAAAATAAAAGGTTAAGGTGAGCTGTGGACAAAACATAAGAAGCCTAAATGTCAGAAGGATTCATTGGGAAGAAGCATGCATTCCTATCTATGAGCTTTTTTTCCCTACTCCCCATGGTCACTAGACTAGCGATTGGCTCCTTTTTTGGAATCCTGTTCACAAACCCTCGTGGTTTCTAGACAGCTGCCTAGTCTGCTGACCATTCTGACAAAAATGACCTGAGAACCAAATCAGTCAGTTAAATTACCCTACGTATCCTTTCCACCTACTGGAGTCACATGCTTTACACAACTGAAATAGCTGGTGTTTAGGAAAAATGAGGGAAGTGCTAACAGCTCCATTTTTGAGGTTTGAGGTTTTATTCTTAAGCATCAGTCATTCAGTTCGGACCAAAATTTTAATTCACTAAAATTTAATTCAGCAAAGCTATATGGATCATCTATCATGTGTCCAAATCCATACTAGATTCCAAGATAGGGGCTGAGACCTCAGAAGGGATGTACAAAGCCATGACAGCACACTCTAGTGGGACAAACACAGAGATAGAAGAAAAGGGGTCATAGTCTGTTTCCTTGTGTCACAGGGGAACACTGATAACCCTGACAGATGTAGAGGGCTGTGGCGAGGGTATGATTAAGAAGTAGAATCAAAGGTATCTCAGAAACTAAAGAATAGTCTAGGGATGGCAAATACTGGAGGCAGTGATCATAACACTCTATTTTATCAAACCCGGATATGACCTCAGAGTACTTAATGGTCCTCAGAGGGCCACCATGAATAGATCAGCCTTGGCACATGAGTTCATAAATAGACAGTAGAAATGAGAGGGATCATTATCACTGAACACTGACAATGTGACTTCAATTTCCTAAATCTCCTCAGCATCACACAGCCCCTGCCAGCTAGGAAAGGCTTCTTAGACCCATATTTCAGATTTTGTTCAGCAGCTTCTGTCCTGTCCAGGAGATATTTTCCTTTTATTGCTTCCCCAATCTGAAGACATCTTCTAGAAATTAAATAATGATTAGTAGATTCTACTGAGTGTGACCATAAGCTAAGCACCATGCTAAACAGTTGACATACATGTATCAAACACAGGGACAAACGACAAAATGTAATTTTCAAAGTAGGTATTTCTGAAATGCTTTTCTAAAAGAAATTATGCTTAATTATAACAATAACTAACAGTAAATGAGGACTTTATATTTTGCAACTGGATTTATAACCATGATAATTCATTTGCTCTTTCCAACAACCCCTTGAGGCTGGTGGGATAGCTGTTAATATCCCCAGGAGAGATGAAGTAACTCACCCAAGTTCTTGTTATAAATAGCAGTGCAGGGTATCAAACCCTCTCCCAGATTCTAAATACACTTGACTTGACTGCCAGATGCAAGGAAAGTTGAGCAATGAGCCTGAAATTTAATAATTTGCTGCCTAATCTCCCTTTCTGAGATCTGCCTTGCCTTTGGTTTTCTTATGTGAACTCTGAAAGAATCCCTTGCAGATACCTACTATATTCTCTTGATCTAATGCAAAAGTTGCCAAGCACTGCTGCAAAATTAAAATCATCTAATGCAAAATTTCCAAGCACCATAACGTAAAACAAAACAAAACAAAAAGCCACAACTCATCTGCAAGGCAATAAGAAGCAGTCGGTAAAAACTTGGATTGCTTGGATCCTAGAGCCAGTCAGCCTGGGTATGAAGCCTGATGGCTGTACATAGTGATCTCGGGCAAGTTTTCACTTTGTTCTAGGCTATAATTGGGGGATAATGGTATTAACTACTTCACAGGGGTGTTGAGAGAATTGAATAAATTAATATCAGTAAGTAAAGTGCATAGAAGAGGACCTGGAACATAATATGTGCTGAATAAATGAAAATTATACTGAACCAAAAATCTACTATCTTGTAAACTATCCCCAGGAGTAAATTAATCTACTTGAGAAGTTGCCTTAACTCCTTTTAAGTCCCCAGAGTGACATTCAGTCCACTGTTTATTCCCATGTACTTTACTATTTCCTATATATATAACAACACTTGCCACTTAAAAGTAGACTAAATTGTTATAAAGTATCGTTCCTCTTTGAAACTGATCCTTTGCCTCCATATTTCACTCTGCTTTCACCTCAAACCTGAAATAGTCTTTGCTTTTTAAAGTGAACAATTTTGCCATTTGAAGGGAAGAAATATATTACAGCTGCAAAGATAAGTTAAATGTTTCAAAGAACTAAGCCTGGCATCTTTAAGAATAAGACACGTTTAAGCAAAAGAGATGGCTTTGTGTGAGATCAGAGGCAGATCCAAAGTCTTAGGGGGGTACAAAACAGCCTCTTTGGCCATTTCCCCAAATCTCAAGAGCACTGCCTTATTTGCACATTCATTTGCATGAGTCTTATCAATATCAAATGTACTCACATATTTACTGTGTGCCTGCCTTTCCTGACAGATGAAGAGAAACTGTTCTCTGTCCAAGTTCACCAGCAGCTCATCAGTTGTCTGCAACCCGCAGTTCTAAGGATAAGGCAGTGAGAACCACATTTCATGGTTTTATGGGCTACATTTGGTGACTGAGGTTTGCCCTAAGGAACCCAACATTTAACCTAGAAATATTTGTGAGTAGAATCATTTCCTTTCTTCCTTTTCTTTCATTCTAGAGGTCACTGCCACTAGAAATATGACCAAACAGAGAAAGAAGGAGTAAAACAGACTTTCAACTTAAGAAATTCTATATTCATAGAATATAGACTATCTAGATATGCTGTAAAAATTGTTAATCCTCTCATTTAAATATTTAATTATATTAGTAAGTGCTCAACACTGAAAAAAGGCAAGAAATAGAGAAAAATACTGAAAAGAAATGAAAAGTTGCCCACTATCTACATTTTGTAAAAAGCACTAAGATGGTTCTGATACACAGAGTTGAGGTTGTTGCTGCTGGTGATTAAGAATGCCAAGGATATTATGTTATCTAATAGGTCAGTAGACTCCTATTGCGGCAAACTATATTCCTCAAAGATGACTGCAACAGTATCTCCTGGTCTTCTTAGTCTTCTTACAATGTGACTTTCACACTCCTCCCATGGAGAGGTGGGCGTCTGTGTTCCCTCCTATTAAATCTGGATGGATTTGTGACTAATGGAAGTAACGTAAGTAAGTGACTACCGAGGACAAGTTATAAAAATGTGATGGACTTCTCCCTGTTTCTTTTGAGATGTTCACTCTTAGAACCCAGCCATCATGCTATGAGGAAGCCTAAGCAACCCGTGAAGAGGCCAACTTGGAGAGTACAGAGGTACCCAGTACACAGCCCTGGCTGAGCTCTAAGAAGAAGTCAGCATCAATTGTGTGAGTCAACCAACTCGAAAGTAGATCCTCCAGCCCCCAGGTCAGCCACCCCAGCTGATGCCATGTGAGCAGAGATGATGTGTAACTATTGAGATTTGTGCACAAAATACATCTTTGGTTTTATTGTAAGGGCACTAAGTTTCGGGGTGGTTTGTTATGAGGCAACAGATAATTACTTAAACTAATAGAGCGACTGCAACTGAAATGGTAAGCATCTATCATGTGGCAATACTGTAAAATGGTTTTAGACGTTGTATCTCAGTTAATTCTCACAATAACCCTTCTGGTATAGAGAGTATTATTACTCCCAATTTATATATGGGGATATTCAAAAACACACACAGGTTAAGTAATTCATCCACAATTTAATTAACTCAGTTAGCAAGTAGAACTGGGCAATGAACCAGGAGGTCTGGCTACAAAGCTAATGCCCTTAACCACAACACTGAGCAGTGGGAGAACATTCCACTTAATTAAGATCCAATTGTTGTTTCTGAAGTGCAGCTCCCGTCAGGATCTGCTTCCCCAAGCCCTGCTCAGCCACATTCCTCTCTTCCTAATGAGAAAGACACACAACCAGATGGACTACTCCCTCCCAACACTGAGGTTCAGACAGATTGAGTTACTAGCTTAAGCTACAGAGTGTCCATGCTGGAGATCCAAGCCAGGTCTGTCTGACATCAAAACTTATGCTCTTTCTATTGTTGTATGGTACCCATTGAGCTAACGGATGACTGCAGTAGATGAATAATAAAAATTATAGATAATTCAAGTTAATTATCTTTAACTAATACATTGATGTATATGGGAAGAGAACTGTTTTCCAAATCATATTTTCCCAAGGAGAATGAAATAAATGTTCTAATTTTTGACACAGAGCTATGAGGCAAGGGAATTTCTGAATGAAAAATTACTGTTCATATACAGCAACATTTCACAAACGTTTGGTTTCAGGACTCCTTTATATCCTTAAAAATTGTTGAGTACACCAAAGAGCTTTTATTTATGTGGATTATATTTTTCAATGTTTAATATGTTACTGGTTAAAACAGAATTTTTTTAAATACTTATAAATTCATTTAAAAATAAGAATAACCCAATATACATTTATATAAATAGCATATTTTGTGAGGAAAAAAAGGTATATTCCAACAAACAAAAAGTCTTATTCAGAAAAATAGCACTGTTTACAGTCCTGCAAATCATTTTAATGTTTGATGTAAGAAGAGATAACTGGGTCCCCATCTCTGCTTTGGCATTTCCAATTTGCTGTGGTATCACAGGTCATGCAGCCTCTTTAAGACTCCACTTTACGTGTATAAAAGAATGAGTGAAAAAGGCAAATAACATTTTAATACCATCATAAAAGCAGTTTTTATCTTACAAATCCTGTGGAAGAGTCCTCACATTACTTAAAAAATTGCTAGTATACAGTATACAAAAGGTTGTTAACCAATTAAAATTCAATAAGAAAAAGAATAGAATAATATTTATATGACCTTAATGTAGAAAATGATTCTTTGAACTAGACACAAAAAGTACAAACCTTTAAGTTACAAAAACTTATTTTTTAAATTAAAAGTTAAAAGACAAGCCATACATTGGCAGAAGGCACCTCCAACACAACTTTATAGACAAATAATTATTATTCAGAATATATTTTTTTAATTGCTACAAATCAATAAGAAAAACGCAAATGTCTCCGGAGAAATCAAGGCAAAGAAACATAAATAAGGCATTTCACAGAAGAGAAAACCCAGAAGGCCTATTAAGTGTCTGAAAAGGT
The DNA here is from genome assembly GCF_949987515.2 of Delphinus delphis. NCBI lineage: Eukaryota > Metazoa > Chordata > Mammalia > Artiodactyla > Delphinidae > Delphinus > Delphinus delphis. Next base: position 40,684,304 of record NC_082697.1, on the reverse strand, counting down.
ATGCAACCCACCAGAAGCCGACAAATGCCAAGGAATACAACAAAGAGTACTATTTTGTGCTCATTAGATTGGCAAAAACAAACAAAAGCCCTGACAATCAAGGACTCGTGTACTACTGATGGGAATGTAGCAGCTACTTTAGGAATACAGCAGACACTGCTTATTGTCTACTTGTCACCCACCTTTCCCCATCTTCCTTCCTAACAGCATATTTTGTTCAGGTATCTCCTTCCTCCTGATAACATTCTTCGAGGTAAACTGGCCCTATCCCCACGTAGTCATCATGGTCTTATCTAACCTTGTACGTAATCAACTTCGGGTGTGATTCAGTTTTAGCCAATAAGATACGAAAGAAAGCCAGGTGGAGGAAGTTTCTAGGAAAAGTTTCCCTGCCCTTCAAAAGAAACAAAGAGATACAATAACTTTGGCCATTGTTTTGTCTGCATTTGATTCCTTGTAACCATGAGGAGAGCAAGCCATTGAGTCAATGAATAAACCAAGTCTAGACCACCTCTACCCCTGGACTTCTTGGTATGTGAGGTAATAAATTTCTTTATTTTAGCCACTTTGAACTCTATTGTCTGTTATTTGCAGCTGAAAGAACGCTAACAAAGAGAAGAATTTTGCAGTATCTAGTATAGTGACCTATACCTATAGTCATACCCTAAGACCCAGAAATTCCATTTCTAGGTACATAAGCCAGAGAAGCTCACCCATGCAGAGGAGGAGATATGTAAAAGAATGTTCCTTGTAGTCTTATTTGTACAGAGGGACAACTGAACGCAAGTTTGCAGTTTATTAATGATAATTATCATTAAAATAAGTTAATTTTTATAACAGGTAGGTAATTATTAATACTAATGTATTTTTAATTCCTTTTTCTGTCCTTTGTGGAAAGAGGATGTCACTATTTTGAATTATGAGATCAAAGCCACCCACTATAAGGCAACAAACTAGAAGAATCCCAGGTCACCGACTGTGTGGAGGGCCATGCTCCCCCTGGACTACCTATCTGGACTTTTTCACAAGTGGGAAATCAACTTCCATGTTAAGTCACTCTTAAGTTTTTAGGGCTCACAGCTGACCCTAATTTTAATTAAACAAATAAGAAAACATAGACTGAAAACACAGCACCAAATTCGCCACAGTGGATGGATGCTTCTGGGGAAGGAAAGAGGTAAGTAGATGAGAGAGAAAATGAAGGATATTTCAACTTTATAATATTCTTATATTCTGTTTTGAATTAAGGATCTAAAGCAATAAATAATTAAAATAAATGAAATGTTAACCTCTGTTAATTCTAGGTGGTGCATATTCTATTTCATTATTCTCTGTACTTCTCTGTGTTTGACTTCTCAAAAAAATGGATGACATAGACAAAATTACCCAAAAAGCAAAAAAAAAAAAAAAAAAAGAGGACGGAGGGAGGAAATGAAGTAAAAGAACATGCCCTCTCACCCAAAAAGAAAGAAAATGTGCTCCTTCTACATATACAAATTTAAACAATATCAAGACCAAATTTATCTCCTATTAAAATGAAGATGAGCACTACCCAAAGTTGTTGAGGGTGCAGGGAGTGGGAGAATACATCCTTTCTGGAGGGCAATCTTGTAATCACAGCAAATTCATTTAAAAAGTGTCAGCTCTATGAAGCATCAATTTTACCTCAAAGAAGTTATCTTAATAAATTTGAGCACAAAGATTTCATTGGAAACATTTTCCTCATACTCTTGCTTATAATCTGGAAAGATTGAAAAGCATGCAAATGCTGGGAAAGACAGGCTAGTCAGGGTGGTTGCTATCTCTGCAAACAATGGCATACTGTATAATGGCTCCCATTATGACTGATGATATCCAGGCACATTTGATAGTGCAGAGACAAGTTCACAATTTTCTTAAGTGAAAAGAAGTTATAATAATAAGTACAAAAGCAATATGTACAATACATGTTTTCCTAATTTAATTTGTTTACATATAGATAGAAGTTATTAAAATCTTAAAGGCTCTATTTTTATTTTCCTCTTATTATCATTCTTTTCTAACTGTCTACAACTTAACAGTGTCATTTAATGGCTGTAAACTATAAAGTGAATTGGAACAGTTGATTGCAACAAGTCTGATGAAAATAGGCAGTAGTGGTCAATTCATTTCTTACCATTAAGACATGGATAACTGGGTCCTAACAGCATAGTATTTGGAGTCATTTTGTCTCCTCTCAAACAACATGCATTTGTTTTTAAATAAGATTGTAAGTATCCCATATTAGAGATACTGAGGGAAAAAATACCATTGGGGCATAATTCCACCAAAATCAATCCTTGAGACTAACAGGACAATTAGTGGTTTTCTTTAACTGATGAGTGAAGAAATGTGTTCATTTGTTTACTAATGAAGGATGTTGTTCATAAAGGATAAGTCAAAGGCAGGAATGAGGTTCAGAAGGGCCAAGTGTAAACAGAAATGCCTGTTAGGATTCTGGCACATTACATGGTAGATGGCATATTCTGAACTGGTATAACTTTTCTCTGAATGCTTTCTTTTAGGTACTTTCTGTTACAAATTACAATGAACCCTTAATGCCACAGTACTTTTATTCCATGTTCTAAGACCTATACGTTTGTTCTGGATGCATATTTTGGATGACTCCATTGCCTCCACTAACATTACAGTGTTAGACTAGATGTTAATCTGGATACAAACCAGAAGGCTCTGAGAGCTGCCCCATATTCCTAATGGACATGTGGATGATTTACTGTGACTTGTGGGCTCATGCACACACACACCCCCCCCCCATTTAATGGGCACGGCTTAGTTAGGCCATTCTAGCTTTCTCGGCAGGTGTCAGCTTTCACCATCCTAAAGTAGATGGTTTCCTTTCCATACAGAGAAGACCCTTCCTCGTCCAGGGATTACATTCCTGGATGCAGAACAGACAATAACTCGGGAATCCCACGGACTCTATTGTAAACTTACGACGAAAAGCTTTTGGAAAACCTCAACACTGTTTCCTGGAAGGGCCTAAGAATGGTACGAGAAGAGTCAGGTCATAGTCCTTAAAAGCCCAAATTAGTAACGAATCTCCATTTTTGACTACCTTTCCCCTCCTCTGCCATCAAATTTTAGGATTTTGGTCTACACTTAGCTTTCCACCAGTCTTTTCATTAATATCACCATTATTGGAATACTAGTCTCATTACATTGATACTGTTACTTTGCTCAAATCTATGAACTTCTCTTTTCTTCCTTACTGGCCTCTGTAATTCAGCAACCTCTTCTATTCTTCCCCAAAATTCATGACAAGGATGGATGAAGGGAACATGCATCGTGAATGTTCTCAATTTCTTCTGTCTTCCTTGCTTGCACTTACCACCATAGTAACTGGTAAAGACTTCAAAATCCACCTACTGTGGCTCTCTCTTCCTCTCAAATTGTTGCTATTTTAGCAGCTTTGGTTCTTTCCTTAATGTCTCTTCAAAAACTTTCCCTCTTTAACTGCTGTAAGTCTCATTTCAAATACAGTTTTGTAGCCCAGAGTACACTGCTTAAATTGCTCCTGACCTTCTCAACCATGGACTAAGGTCAGGTTTCTTTGTTCTTTGGGATTGCTTAGGAGCCAGTACCTAGCTGTCATGAGATGGTTTTGGCCCACCTATAATCTATGTATTAGTGGATAGAGCAACTTTAGAAGGTTGGTTAGAGAGTCTTTGGAAAACAGTGAATGAGTCAACATGACCAGACTTATAGCACATACCTTAATATCATCTTCAGAGTACCCAGAACAAGTTCCTGCACCTGCTATGCAATTATTAAATTATCAGCTGCATTAGAATGGAGATGGTAATATTTTATTTTGTTCGGTCAAGAAGAGAAGAAATAAATATGATTTAAAAGTTCCTTAAGATTATTTTTGTTTGGTCAAGAATATAGGATATAAATATGATATAAAACATCTTTATAATTACTTAACATTTATAATAATTTATTTCAATATTTATAATATTTCTACTTCCTGCCAGAAAGCTACGTCTACTTTCTATCTGAAAGTCATGTTTACTTTCTTTTAGAAAACTACACTGGAAACACATAAGATGCAACATAATTTTCTCTAACTTCTTTCAAAGATAAGATAGAAAGATTTGCTTACAAGGAACAAGTAATAACAGCAATGCCAACAACAATAATGATGATAATATTGATAACTTAATTACAGTTTACAAAATATAGATAAAACTCTTAGCTTTTACTGCACTTAAAATTCTAAAGTAAAAATCAAGCAAATATAAAAAGATGTAAACCCTACTTCCAAAAAATTTATTTAAAAAACAATGTTAACCTAGGATTTTTTGACAACAAACCTCTGTCATTTACATTTTACTTGTTCTTTTCCCTTCTTTTGTCAGCCAATAAGCTTTGCTCTTTGTCAATAAGATGTGATCTGATAAGCTTATTTCTGACTTGCCCCAGGGAAGCAGGGGAGGACTTCAGAGAGACAAGTCTGTTCCCTGGGCTAGCAAAGGAAACAAAGAGGAGCTGCTTGGGAAGTGACTCAAATAGTTTCTGTATTGCTTCTATGTAAACATGAGAATTAAACTACCAAAAAGCTTCCTCCCAAACAAAAATTACTCATTTTTAAAAGTAACACTTTGTTAATCATATTTCAATTCTATCCTCATTTAAAAAAACAAATTATTAAGAATAAAAGCTCATTAAAACATAAATAAATATTGGCAATATTTGTGCACTTTTAATAAAACTTGTCAAGTCTAGATCTTAATTTTTAAACACACATATGAAACCTAGTGAAGTATTTGTAAATTTGTAGCACTAATACATTTTAAATATCAAACAAAAGGAACAAAAGTTTAACTAATGAAAGAATTATAAAATGCTTTTAAATTCCCCAAATTTACAGTTAATCACTTAGAATATGAAGGAAGTGAAGCAGAGGGGACTACAGACATACTTTAATCTATCTATAACATATTTGTCATAAATCACGGTCAGGAAATTTAAATAGATTTATATTTTAAAGAATTTCCCATGATAATTTTTAACTATTTTTATTTGGACTAGATGGTATTGTGAAACATTCGCTTAGTCCAAATCTAATCAATCGATAATACTTTATCCCTTAAAAAATCTTGCAGATGATAATCAATACATGCCAGTTTTTAAGGGAAAAGTACTAATTTTAGAACATCTGCTTCTCCCAGAAGTACCAATGAGGGACAGTTTCCATAGTCATTTATAAGCAGATATAATATAAAACAGTTTTTGATTCTACTTTAAACATGTTTCTTTCAACATTAAACATGTTAATGTACCTAAGTAATCTGGACTGCACTGAAATAGCAATCCTAAAAGAGGTAATCTCAAATACAAGGAGAATACAGAGCTGGTTTGGAAATAAGATAAATCTGACAACAATTTCAGGAAATCTTCCTCTCAGAAAGTCTATTTGTGTACCTAAAATTAGCACCAATACTCCAGAAACAGTGAAACAATAAGATGGTTTGCAAGTGACGACAGCTTTGGCTGAGATTAACAGCAAGCTATGTAGATAGAATCATGTGGCTTTGGAGCAATCCACTTGTATGATATCTAGTAAATACATATCTCAATGATCAGACATATATTGATCTGCTCTTAATAACTGTAAGCCATTCCTCCAAAGCTATGCTTTATACTAATCATTTTCAAGAATAAGGAATTTGTCCTTTGATTTGTAATTAAGTCTCAGAACAAGCCTTAGATACTGTTATCTCAAGGTCTGAGCATCCAGGACAGTAAGCAGAAGCGTTTCTCAAATTGTTTCATTTCCAAAGATAAACTGTTAAAACACATAGCTTAATTTAACATTAGTGGATTGTGCCTTTTGAAATGATCCTGGCCCTACTCATCACTATGAAGATAAAAAGCAACTATCTACAAGTTTTAGCTTTGTCTTGGTAAGTGCTTTCTCAGATTTAATGAGCTCTTACAATGCACCACTTTACTGAAGTCCATAATAGCAAAACGAGGTGGGTCCCATGTCTCCATCTTCATAAATGAGAGAACTGAGGCTCAGAGAACTGAAGTTCTTTTCCCAGGGCCACACACAGAGTATCTATCAGAGGGAGAATTCACTCTCTGCTTGCTCTAAGTTTGCTTTTTCCAAGGTCCATTTTAAAAGTCTCTTTTTGCATTTTAAAACAAAGTGAGAAGGGTGACAGGGCATTAGGGAGTGGGAAGGGGTCAAGGACACAGCCTACATCAGCTGGAGTTGGATCATGCATCATCTGCATGGCCAGACATGAAAGCAGAGAAAAGGTTAGAAAGTAGGGATCAGCAGGCTTTCCATTTTGCACTAGCCAGCTGTCTCAGCCCATCAGTTGTGGCCAGGTACTAACCCTGTTCTGAACCACAATTTCTCCTCTCTTTCCTGGGAAGCCAAAGGGGTGCTTTTTTCTCAGTTTTTAAAAAATCATCTTTATCCCAATCCTGAAAGTGTAAAAAGAGTCTAACTTGGATGCTGGGGAAAATAAGGGTGTATCAGAGGGTGGGCAGACAAGCAGGCAGGGAAATAACCACCTGATTTTTTCTCTTTGATTTCTGTCTCAAGTCCTGTAATGACAGATCTCACTCCACTGCAGTATGTTTTGGAAATATACTTAAAAGGGATATGTGATTATTTTTAGGTACATTTTAAGTGTTGACTAATAAAAGGCAAATATCAGAACAGAAGAGCAGTTTAATATAGCATTTTTAAAACCATTCAGTATTCTAAGGCATCCATGACCTGCTATAATCTAATTATCTCTCCAACACCCTTTGGAATTGTCCAGAAAGATGTGGTACAGTTTCTAACTGGTGCATTAAGCATCTGGCCTGACTTCACAGAATTACAGATAGCTGAATATGTACTCTCTATATATTTTATTAACATCCCAGAGGTTCACGTTAAGATGTAGTATTGATGTGCCCTAACTTGCATCACTACCTGTTGACAGAAAAAACTAGGCAAGACTTGAGAGGGTCCACAAATACAAAAATCTTTTAAAGATGTTTTGGCAATTTAAACAAAACTTTGGCTTAAAAAAAAAAAGAAAGAAAATAAAAAGAGCAGCTTCAAGTTTATAAATTTATAAAACATGCCCAAGTTTCAGCATGCCAAATCCTCTAAAAATGAGCTAATCTCCAGCATCCGTTCCTTCCTTCTCAAACTAACAGTGTCCAATTTTCCTTCAGATCATACCCTGGCCTCCACTCTCAGCCGTGTGTCTGAATGGGGTTGACCCTACCTACAGCTCTTACAGGGGGCTTAAGCTCACCAATGTATCTCCCCATCTTCCTGCAATAGGTTCAGGAATGAGCATGTGACCAAGATTAAACAAATGAGAAAGAGTGAATCATACATCTGTGCATGTGTAGGAGCTTCTGGAGGTGACCTCTCTTCCCCTGAACACTGCAATGTGGGAATGTGATACATGGAACTGTCACTGCCTAAGGGAAAAGCCTGGAGCTGCCAAGGATCCATTGTACATGATCTAAGGAGACTGCCAACACTCCTTTGCCAACACTGGAAAACCCAGAGCCAGAGAGAAACTTCTTTGTTGACATACTTTAAGCCACTGTATTAAGCTTTACCTGAAGCCAGCCAGACCATACATTTGAACTTCTCAGTTACATGAACTAACAGATTTCCAATTGTTGATCAGATAGTAAGGCTTGAGCTTTCAATCACTTGCAACCAAAAAATTCTCAACTGATAATAAGCCCAAGGCATTTAATATACCAAAAGCCTGAGCTGATTTTGTTGGTTGGTTTGTTTATCAGACAACTTTGAAGACTTTATTCTCAGGAAGAGTGGTGAGGGGAAGAAAAATCATCAAGGATGTGTCTTTCTAAAACCTAAGAGAACTTTAATACTTTCTAAGATTAAATTTCCAATATCATAGTTGGAGGTGGTCTGGGGGTCATCTAGTCCTACCAGCTTCTTTTACAGGGAAGTTTTAACAAATTTGTGTACAATGAATGAGTGAATGAGGAAGCTTAAGTTTAGGCAGGTTGGAAGACCTCATTTAAGTTGTTCCATTTCAGCTGGGAGTTGTTTATAAAAGAGGTTTAGTGGTGGTTGTTGTTTTCACTTGGATACACAAGTAAATAGTAAAGCCTGGGAAACCTGATTCCAAATCCAACCTACCCTGTCCTCCATCAGGGAACATCTCTTACCCTCTCACAAAAACAGAAAAACACAAAGTTCTTCGATATGGCCAGTTTAGATGGTCTTAGAATTTTAAAATTGGAATATGCTAGTGGAGTTCATTTTCCGGCCACTTCTTTACCCTCTGAAATGCATTTTCTCATGTACAGTGTTAGATTCACAGGCTAGCCCACAAAACAGAGCAAAATGCAAAAAAAATGACAAATGCCTTTTGAATCTAAAACATCTACTAGAACTCAACTAAGTTCTAAATCCTGAGAACATGGGACCATGAAATGCATGAAGACAACAGAAAAAAAAATTAAACAAGAAAATATCCTATTTGCCTACCTCCTCCCTCATTTCCTGGCTATTGAACAACAAGAGTGTGAAAAAATCTGTCATTGGTCCTCTCTGACTTCCCTTTGTGCATTCTTTTACCACTTCTTAATGTCTCCTTTTTTCAAATGCTCAGATGCCCTCATCTTAATAGAGGCAGTTACCATTCCTTTGGTACTTACTATGAGTCAGGTACTGAGCTAACAATTTCAGAAATATTTAGTAATTTGTCTATAGTCATGTGGCAAAGCCAAGATGGAGCCCAGGTATGCTAGACTGTGAAGGACATGCTCTTAAACATTAGTCTACACAGGTGGGTTCCTCCACTAAGAGCTGAGTTCTCTCTGCTGTAAGAATCAGGGCCCCCATTCCTGTCACAGCCTAAAGGGCTTCTCACTGAAAACTGTCTGCCTTCCTTCCCCTCCTACCAGGACAGCCATCCCCTTATTGTAGGTAATCTCCCTTAGGTAACAAAGGAGGAAAGCAATCTGAATTAACTCAGGGTAACTCAATCTTTTCAGAGGCGGTCCATTTTATTGCAAAAAAATGTACATATTATTATAAGTTCGCCTCCAACTGGCAGAATTTCAGACAGTTGATAAGAGGAAGAAGTAAAAACAAGAACAAAAACAAAAACAAACGGAAGCAGCAAAAGAGTATATATTTTTGGACAGGGTGGGCTGATAGGAGCTATCTCAAGAGTTTGCCTCCAAAGTTAGCACCTCTAGTACAGATCACATTTTTCATAATCTCTTGCCTTCTTCTATATTTTAATCCACAACTTAAAAAAAAAAAAGAAAGAAAGAAAGCAACAATACATAATTGGCATTCGGTAAGTTCCTGCTGCCTTTATTTGCCATGTGGTGAAACCAAACCCCAGAGCAGATAATATGAAGTCATGGCAGGCTAGGGAATGGAAACCTCAGAACTCCTAACTCCCAGGCCAATATACCTTCTTTTAGATACTGATAACCAAAATTGTCCATTTATCTTTCTTTTCTGTTTAAGGTCTGCCTGAATGGAGACAAAACTGATTAAATATTGATATAAGCCCATAGGAATTTGGCCAGGCAAAAAGTTCTTTTTAAATATAATCAACTCCCAACTGAAAATAGCTTCTAGAAAGAATGCTTTCATAAAACAATTTAATCCATGTGTTTATTTTGCAGTAACAGGAAGAAAATCCACCCTTTAACTGAGAGATTATCTGTTCGTCCCACCTCCCTTTCCTCCAAAACTCCAGCAGCTGCATCTCAGTTCAACTTTTGCTACCTAACATTTCTAAGAAGTTGGCTTTTCAACAGACATTAGAATTCTAAAACTCCTGTATTTAATGGGTCCACCCTCAGAGGCCAATAAAAGTGCAATCATAGAACAATAGGGGTCAGTATACCTCTTATCAAGAGTTCACCTTCTACTGTGATATCATTCATTCTTGGAGAGGAACTCAGAAGGTCAAACTGCTATCAGAGAAACATGTAAATAGATAAACTAAATGAAGCTAATGAAGAGACCATAATCAAATACTCCTGGGAAAGACAATTAGCTGGCCTCCTTCAGAAACACTCAGAAACTTTTTAAAAGTAGGAAGGAGAATGCTGTGAACCTCTAAGAATAAAACAAATAACATTAGTTTAAGGAAATTGCCCTCCAGGTAAATATAAAAGCAAAATTCTTCCCAATAATATTAAAAAGTGAAACGCACTTAGTGGAAAACTTATGAGCCTAAAGCATTTGTTGACCGAATAGCAGAAACCAGTCTATGAAAATCATAATTGAAAATAAAGTCTATAATTCTGCTGATTAGACACAGACACTATAAATGTCTATGTCTTCCACTGTCCAGTGTTTATTCATATACATAAATTAAAATACAATAACTTAAATACAAGCAAAACTACCCCTGAACAGTTTCTTTCTTCTTAAGATGTTTGTATCTCAACTCATGTTCAGAGCAAAAACGTATCAGAAAGGAAAATACTCTATTTAATTTTTCAAAACCTTTTTGTTTTAGGGAGGATGCCTTAAATACAAAAAACCTACTATCTACTAGGTTCTAAAGAAGATGGACAAATAGTGGGAGTATATGAAAAATACTTTCACTTCTTAAAATAAATACATATAAAACAATAACTTATTACCTCCAGGAAAAAGAACTGGTTACCTTTTTTTTTTTTAACCTTTTGGCATTCCTGTTCCCTTCCCTTAAATAAATCAGTTATTTATTTGAAGCTGCTTTCTGTTCATTTCTCAAATAAATATTCACTGCTGGGGTTACTAGCCTTCACAATTATAACATTATTGTAACTAGTCAAAAATGAAAATAATATGATTTTGCTTAACTTCTTTTTAATACAGATGGCTTAAAAATAAAAAGAACCAGTGTCTTTCTATTGTAATCTTATAAATAGCCTTCTAACCGTCTTGTATTTTTTATAAGCTTCCTACCACTCCCCTGTTGTAGTAAACTTCAGAAAAGGTTGCGATTCCAAAGGGCTGCCTACCAACTGAATGGCATCCTGGCCTCGGCAGGCTGAGCGCCTCATTCTGGCTGCTCTCACTCCCTCTAGCGATGGCAAAGCTCATCTGTCTGATCACCCAGTTACCTCACTGAACGAGAGCTTGGCGAAGTCCTGCCCATCTATGACATCACCCCCTTCTTCAACCACTGCGAGGTGAAGCTTTAACTTCAGACTTGGAGGTGGGCTGTGCAGTAAACTGGAATGCTGTCCCTTGCTCGCTCCTCAGTGGAGGCGTGATCTGAACAGGACCAGCTCAGCCTGCAGCTGCCATTGGCTTTGTGTGGACTGGACGCCGAGCTGGGCAGAGGGGGAGGGTTATTACTCCAATTCCCAGGCAGTGGAATTACAGCTAGAACGGCAGAACATATGGGATTGCTTTTTCTCGCCTTCCCGGTAAGTGTTTCCCATGTTTTTCCTAATGATTGTCCCAGAAAGTTTGCTTGGTTTTACTCTCTAGAAAGAAATGACTTGGTATCATGAGGCATCCAAATACGAACGTTTGCTCTGTCACCAGGACGAGCAATGTATGTGCGTGCAAGCCAGCAAGGAAAAATTGGACTGTTACAGCCAAATGCAAGAAGTTTCTTGAAACCTTTCTTTCATTAAAAAAAAACTAATGATAAATGGCTATTTTCTGTCTCGTGTCATTGCTATTTGAAAAGAGCCTTATAGAAAACATTAAGTTGGAAAGTTAAATGTTAGATGTTAAAGAGTACGAGGCAGATTTTTTCACAGAGAGGAAAGCGAAAGGTCTTGCTAACTTGGTGTGTACTGTATGTGTGGTATGATCACCAATTGCTGCTTTTACAACTGTGAAAGAAAATCAATAATCCCTCAGCCCATAAGTACGCAGTACATGAAAAGCATACATCTTGCTCACAGCTAGCCCAGCTACTCCTGGAGACTTATGTGCCTCTGGAAGGATTAACAGCTACACCTAGATTTTAAAGCTTGCACTGCTATCCTGCCAGAGCTGCTTCAAGCATTTCAGGCTTGCAAATCTCAACTAGTGAACTCAACTCCGAGGAGGGGGAGACTCTCTTACAAACCATATCCCCTCTCCAGAAGAACGCCAAAAATCCATTGCTTGGGCAAATGTAGTATGTGACTAGCATAGTAATTGGCAAAGTCTACTCAGAAAAACTAACAAAGCTCAGCCTGGAAGTTAAGCCTGATGTATGCAGGGATTTCAGTGTGGCAGGGGGTAAAAAATGAGTAGAGCCCTCATCAAGTGGGATATGCAGAGTATCCATTCACTTGCAACTTATAATGGGAAAATCTTATATTGAAAGAAATATTTTTATACAACAAAGCTTTCCAAAAGTAGTTAAATGTATCTTCTCAAGAAAATTTTTTTTCAGTGAATTAGATCTGAAAGAAAATGGTTGCATAGAGGTAAAAAGTACAACAGGCCTACATTTTCTCAATATCTGGGGGTTTGATTGTTATTTATTTATTGAGAATTTAAAAGATTTTTTAAAAGCCTTGATATTGCCAATCATGGGACCAAATTCTCCAATGGTTTTAACAATTAACTATTTTAAATTTTCTTAATAAATCTATCTGCTCTAAAATGCACACATATGTTCCTTCGTTATAGCTGGAAACAACATGAATAAAGCCACTAGAAAAGTGCTTCAGCTGTAGCAATGCCTTTCATTTATCCCCGACAACATAGGAATATCCTGACCAGCATAAACATAAAGAATGAATTTGTCTGTTTTCAGATAGGACCACTTATGTCTGCCCCAAAGTGACATATGACAGATACCCATCTCTCTTGAAATGAGTAAAGAAAGAAATGAACCTTTTAAAAGTACTACAAAATATTAATATTACCGCTACTACCAATATTAATGATAATATGCCAGGTTTTAATCTATAAGAAGATTAAATCAGAGATATGCCACTTAGTTGGCAGATATATGTGTGTGTATACACAACATATACACACACATACACAAATACATACGTATATTAGCCTGAAATAAAAAACAGCGTTACAAAAACATGATTGCATGTATTTTAAGTAGGAAAAGCACGTCTAATTTCTTTTTTAAATAGGGCACTGCCAAAAATATATCTAGTCCAAGGATCAGAAAAGATATTATTGAATGAATAAACATAATGAATTCATTAATATTGTGTATAATACTATCAGTTATTAATTAGGCTGTATAATACTATCAGTTATTAATTGAGCTTTTCATTCCCCCCCCCATTTTAACTCAATTATGGTTAGGTTCAAAATGCCCAATTAAACACTTCCTAAACATTAACGTTTGTGGAATATATAACTGGGCAGCAAGTAAAGTTTTTACAAAAAGAAGAAAAACAGTAAGAAAATTTGTCATAACTGAATGTGGCAGTAAAATAGAAGGTATGTTTCTTTTGCTTTCAAGTGTTAATTAAGGAGCCTCCAATTCCATCGAAACTTTTTCAGAGCTAAATGAAGCGGTGTGAAATAAATTTGGTTGAAATCTTGTGGCTGTCAGACTTTGTTAGCAAGCTATTAATTATCTTTACCCCAGTTTCTTCTCTAGACTATATTGCCCAATCAAATAGAAACTCCAATTACATTCAGCACCTCCTGCCTAGGGACACAAGACCCTAATGAACACTCAGTGTCTCCAGATGAAAAATACAATTTTCATCTTTAAACATGCAAGTGCACTGCAGAGAGATTTGTCTCTGCTTTTCTTGGCCACACACACTAGGGCTTCCTCTTCTTTCTGAATTATTTTGAACAATTTTAAACCCTACAAAAATCAGTAGCAGAGAACTTGCCTTGTATTAATGTCATATGAATGCTTCTTTATGCTTTTATTCTAGATATGCCAAATGTTCATACCAACATTAAATTAAATCTGGTCATTAGAAAAAAAAATTGGTTTAAAACTGCCATTTCAGTGGATCTTAACTTTTCCCCCTATTTTTAAGGTGGGTGGGCTACATAACAAAGAATGTGTTTAATGCCAAGATCCAAGACTAACTTAAAAATTTTGATTAAACCCCCTTAAATATTCTTTTATTCAACCAGTTTATTTTAATAGCATTATAAATAATTGTTGACAGTCAAATGAAGACCACTATAAATGAAGTCAACGAGGGAAATAAGATTCAGTAAATTTTTCAAAGCCTGTAACTTCTTCCCTCCTTTTCTCCTCAGTCCCCCTTGCCTCCTACCCCCACCTTTTGCCCCAGAGGCCTTTACTGTTCTTCTCAACGGGAGGCTTTGTTGTAATTAAACCAGAGGAAAACTGGCTGGCAGCAGCCAACATCTGACTTAGGGCTTCTGAAAGCAGTGTTCTGGTAGAGTGTACCACCCCCCAGTGGGCAAAAACTCTACAGTAAATCTCTAAGCAGTATTAATTCTCCAAAGTGCCTTTTTCTCTTCAGAGCATTAAAAGGGCCTTTTCTCGACTCTTTCTAACATTCCACCATTTCAAAAACTTATCACAAGTCAACAAACAAATTTCCATCCAGGAGATGGTTTGTAAATAAATGTCTTCTGGAAAAAGCCTTCTGCCGCTGAAGAACCGAAATAGGAATATACATTTCAGAAAGCATTTGCCAGTTTCAGAATGCAGATCAACATCGCGAAATTTGGTAAACCATCACACTAAAAAACAGTCTGAAAGCCATGTTTATATTGCATAGGACAGCAGGTTTCAGGACTTTGACTTGTCTGTTGACAAGAACACCAGAGAAAACAGATTTTAAGTAAAAAAGAACGAAATGTAATCTAAGCAGCAGCTAAAGTTTCATTTGTTTAACATATGCATAATCTCTTTTCCTAGCCCCCAAATCAAGTGTCAGGAATGTATAAAAAGCTCTCTCCAGGTATTAGTCTGCTTAAATGAGAGAAAGGAGAAATTGCTCTCTCTTGATGAGACAATGACAGCTTTTGTTCTTTATTCTTTCACTTTTCACGTGCACAAGTTACCGTGGCAACTTTGAAAAGAAAACCCAGAGACCACATTTGGTTAAACACCATTTTCAAAGTGTGCCACTGGACTGTGGATTGATCAGTTTATGTGTTGATGATTTTCTTCCTCTTCATTTGGTTTAAATCAACAATACTCAACTCTGACATGAAAAAAACAAGGTGTTTTTTATGATTATGGATGTTATCATCCAGCCCAGTGCTTGGCACACAGTAGACCCAAATATTTGTTCTACTAGAGTATGGAAACTTGAATATTAGAAATTTAAAGCATATCAACCAAATTGTACTAACAACACTGAAAAAGGCATTTCAAGTTTGCAGTGGGAAAATGTGGTTTAACAAAGATAAGCATAGTTTTAATTGCAATTGCTTAAAAGTCAATGCAAACTTAAAGCTTGTCCTCTGCCCCAAGCTCTCTACTGCTCACCTTTACCAACCTCTAAATTAATATCTTATTCATTCTTATAAGCCATGGTTTTCTAACTCATTTAGTCTGGCTTAATATCATAAAGGAAGCAGCCTTCAATATGATGAAAGATAACATCCCAGTTTGCCTTTTTGTTTTAAGGATGCTCAGTTTAACTTTATAAGCCAAAACAAATGAAGCAGAATTAGATTCATTTATCACAAACCTATTGGGGAAAAGAACCAGTAACATAAAAGGAGAAAGTAAAAATACTTTGCTTTGGAACTTTCATCCCCTATTTGCATAAATGAAACAAACCTTACAGGCCAGAAAATAGTCTGGATAAAACTACGTAAGGAAAGGCACACTTGCTTCTCTGCCTCTCAGCAAACCCTTCAGACTTCATGACTCTCAAGAGGAGAGTTAGAGGTCCTTCTGCTTGCCTGGCATTAAACAAAAGAATTGGAACTTTCCTGAAATCTGATGATCGTGGAAAATTTAACTACCAGACAGGCTGCTTAGAAAGCATTTTGCTGTCACTATCAACTAACCTGATGTACTCCAGTTTTTCAGTTTAACCATCCACGTAGTTTATTTGAAATATCATTTGTCATTACAAAGACTTAGCATTCATAGGTTGATCATTTTGTTGAGCTTTCTAGCAGCAATTTAAACCTTCATGAATAAATTACTTTCCTAATACTCCAAATTATGATTGTATAAATTCCAGTTTACCTAGAAATATTCACAGACTTGGATAAATTTGAGTAAGCATACGTTTTCTTCAATCTCAAGGTTTTACTCAAAATAATAATGCAATTAACTTCGATTAAGAGTTCTACATGCCTTTCTACTTTTAGATTTAATATTTTTAAAAGTTTCCCAGAGAGTTAAGAGAACCTGATGTGAGGCAAAGCATTAAAAAGAAACGAAAACTCAAAACTCTATACTCGATTTAAGATTTTTTTTAAATGAGCAATGATTTCAAATCAAAGTCCATTTAAATCAAAGGGAGCAAATAAAGGATTTAGGAAGTTAGCACTATCAACATATAATCTTAATCTAGGTGTTCAAAGCATGAGAAATACCTTGTCATCTCAAACATTCCCACCTCCAAAATATTGTAGTAGCAAAGAAGGACTCATATAAACATGTAGATTACCTCAAGTTCTTGACTTTATTTAAATACCAGTTTTCTATTCAGATACAACTTCTTCAATTATGTTAGTTTTCTTAAACTATCTCAAAATGATAGCATCTTTATCTATTCACATTCTTTTAAGTATATCATGGAAATCAATTGGAGGCTTCTTGCAGATGTGATTACATTATAAATGCATTTTTAAAAATCCACAATTTTTATTTATAAAGATAAACTGAATAGGAAAATCCATATTAAAAATCTGATTTACCAGTGAGGCGATTATGTTTTTCTTCTTTTTGCTACAGTTCTACATGCTATATACTGAAGCAATGATACAATTTAAAAAAAATTTTAAACATTCCTTTAAATAACCAGGGCTCCATTTATGTTTCCCCCCAAGTTACCCCATTAACAATATTTTTCTAAAAGATCGATTCCTTTTTGTTCAGAAGTAATGGCCTCTTTCAAGCCTATGCAGACATAAAGGCTCTGAAGTCAATGTTGTGGAAACCAGGCCACAGTGTCCATGCCAGTGGGGATCATTTTTCTTTTCATCAGTCACATTCAACTACAATGTCTTTATGTGCGTGAATATGTAGAGCCAGCTCGGAAAGAGGGAAGTGTAAGCATGGGGGCTGGATCACCTATTTTAGATGGAGAGACCATTACGGCCTCTAATATGCAAAATAAAACAAAACTCTGTAGCACTATAGGTTTTAAATATAAAAAGTCAGGAGAAGATATAAAATATAAGATATAAAACACAATCAAGCATGCATTGAACTGTTTGAGCTTAAGTAAAGGGAGTAAGAACTTGTGAAGGAAGCTTCATTTTTCAAAGAGTATCCTTCTCTCCAGAGAAACATGCTTTATATTTTTGCCTTTTGTTTTAACGCAGTCTGGGGAGAAAAGAATGGCATTTTCCAAGAATTTAATGAGATTTCAGGCTTTCTGTTAATCCCACATTATTACCACTATTGTATTAATGGCAATGTGAGTTTGCATATCAAATAGAGCAGAGGAAGCAGTTTCACAAATGTAAAACAGAAAAATAAACAAATTAATCTTCCTTCTTTTCACACCAATTTAGAATATTTTTTCTTTCTCTGGGCTAAAAATGTGAAAATCAATACATATTCTTGGAGCTTGAATTGGTGAAATACTTACAGCTCAGCTACAAGCTTTAGCTCTGGTTATCATTATGATCATCCCCTTGCACATACTCTAGGCTGACCGACGATTTTTAAATTCCCATTCGTCAGATTAATCTTTTCAACTTTAGAGTATGTCCTGGTGTATGAGAAATGGCCAGCTATTGGCAACATTTTAAGCAGGTTCTCACCTGTGATTTTTATAATGGTTTTGATTAGTTTTTAATGCAGTTCAACAAAAGTAACTGTTTTTTAAATTGCTTTAAATTTTTTCTTAAATTTACCCAATTACTTTATATGTTGAATAATTTTCAAGCTTAGAAAACATTTACAGAAGATACTTTTTAAAGTAAAATTGTAATTATAACTTCACAGCTTGCTTTTCCATTTTCACATACCAAGAAAGTGTAACAGTTTTCAAGAAAATACTCCACTGAAATTCAACAATAATGAGCAAAACCCTAAAGGCATCACTGTAAAACCTCACATTAAACAATAAATCACTTAAACTTTCCTTTGTGGGCACTTTGCAATATTCACTAGAGACTACTTTATCCATCTGCTAACTGCTATTTTGATTTCAAGTTGCCTAAATAATAAATTAAATGTATCTGTAATTTTTTTTCAGTTTTCTTCTGTTAATGCAGTCTATTAGTGTTGATATCTGGTGACAAACTAAAAGAAATCAAACTTTCAAAGAGAACCAGAAACACAAATTTTGGCCTTATTTAACATTCACTTTCAGTAGTGTTTGAATTCTGGAACAGATGCTATCCTTGTTGGATGCTAGGTAATTACTGGGGGAGAAGCAAATTGCTTTTACTTTCAGGGTCAAATATTTCCATGATACCTTAATGAACCCTACTTGTATAGAAAGCCCCTGAGTGGGTGACTTTGCATAACAGATACTGATCCTACCCACCTCCCCTGTCCACCCCCAAAAACTGTCATGCATATTAGATAATGAACAAAGCAGTCATCATTAAAATCTTGAGTCTCTTTGGTAAAGCCTTAAGCCCTTTCAGAAGTGAAAAAGACAAGTCATTGGAGATTGGCATGTTGCTGTCTGAACCTAGAGAGAAATGCCTTGTCAGCTTTTGATATGCTTTCCTAACGGTCATTACAAGGAGACATTGAAATGGCTTCCTTTCTGTCCCAAATACAGTTTCTCAAGTTCAGTTTGCTAAAAATTGTATTCTCCTGAAAAAAATACTATGACTTGAACTTCTGTGCTGCCTTTTGGCCAACAATACCTGAGTAACTTGAGTTTCAAGATCATCAACTAGCCCTTAAAAACACCTCTAAGGAGGAAGGTCATAGTGTCCACATTCTGCAATTGGGAAAATTGAGGCCTGCAGGAAGAATTAAACAGGGCACTGGGCAAATCAAAAGATTTGCTTCTAAAGCAAACCCTTTTCAACTCTTTAAATTGTAGATTGTATGGCTTTGTAAAACTATGTTCAGAAATGTCTAAAATGTTACCATGGCATTTCTGTCAAAAATCCTTGTTATGTCTTTGTTCACCTCTTTGATGTGTACTTGTTTTCTTTTTAAACATTTTATTATTTTCTATCTAAGATTTAAAAGTGAATTTTTAAAGACTGGTCTGACCTGAATTCAAAATCCATGGAAGGGGCTTACTGCCTCTTGAATGAAGCTTTGCTTCTGATTTGTTGAACAATCAGTTAACAATAGAAATTATCTATTTGGTGACAATCTCAACTTTGGCTTCCACTTTATTTATATAAATGGGAAGTAAAAGACAAAGAGGTCATCTTATCCCTTTGCAACAACTACTATGACGAAAGATGTGTTGCTTAAAGAAAGAAGTGAAGTTAAATTTCTAGGAAATTTCTCTAGTGTGTTAATGTTCATTGTTAATAGTTCATTAAAACATTTTACTTTCACAGGAGATGCTCAGACCCAGTGTATTTCAAGGAACAGAAACATAAAGGAAATCTAGTATGCTTCCTTTTTTTTTCCCCATGAAGAATATTTGAATTAAGTTTTTTTTTACCTCTTGAAAGAATACCTGTTCTTTCATAACCTGTGACTGCACCAGCTATTCTGAGAAAGCAGCAAGAAGCAAAAGCTGGAAATAGCTATTTCACAGCAGGTAATCACACCTCAGGATGTAGCTACTGTACAAAGTTTATACTTGGATAATTCTGGATGGGAATAGAGGTGGGGGGTAACTGCCTGAAAACCTATTACTATACAGGTCTTAGCATCATGAATGGCTTTCTTCATGAGGATCTGAAGTTACTATCTCTGACCACATTGCACAGAAGAGCCAATAAGAATTTCAAAGAGAGCAGTTTCCACTAAGGGAATTAAGCTACACAAAAGGAACCTTCACACAGAAACTCTATAAGAAAGGAAAAAAAAAAAAACATAGGAAACCATGTGTTCTACATAGTAACAGGAAACTGAATTGTTTCTGGTCCCCACTTTAATAAGCTTGCCCACCATGCTGAACCGCAGCTGGAATGTTCATTGACAACAGCAAGCCTGATCTGGAGGTGTGTGCGGCATAGGATTACTTGAATAAACAGTGAAGAATATTTCCAAGGACTAAACAAGAGTTTATAAGTCCCAGCCCCTCACCAGGAAAATAATATATGCGCATTGGATTTTCACTCACGCAAAATTTACCCACATCGTTCAATAAGGTAGGAAAAATATTAAAGTCTTTTATTTTCATGCCTGAAATTATAAAGGCTAATTAATACCTAAAGGTGCTGAAGAAATTATATCACACAATAGATCAGTACAAATCTATAATTCTCCAGCCATGGAGAATGTTGAATAATATTTTAGATTAGAACTTGAAGAAAGATAAATGCATTGTGAAAACATGTTATGAGATAGAATGTAATGAAAAATGTTCATAAAGCCATTAAACCATGTAGTACAAAACATACAATAAAATGGGAGAAAGAAAGAGCTAGCTTAACATGAAATGGAATTTGCCACTTAGATTAGCTAGATGTATTAGCTGTATATCTTTCCTTCCCTAAAGTAAATGAAAAAGATTCCTTCTGATTTTCTTGCTAGAAATACCTATCTCACGTTTAATATTAATAATCAAAGAAAAATAACATTAATAATCAAAGCAAACACTTGGCTTTACTGGGATTCAGGATCTCAAGATATTTGTAACTATTCCTGAATAGTAAGAGAATAGATTTTTTTGACTACAAATTCTACAGTTGTGCAGTCTACGTAATAGAAAGCAGATATAAAATTTTCGTTAAGAACAGTAACATTATTATCTTTAAATATAACAAATCATATTCATATGTGTCAATTCATTATGAATATTAAGAAAAAATTAGAAATCTGACTAGCTTGGTCAATGACTGGCTACAAAACTGATATAAAGTATTATGAAAATGCTTTAGAATATTCAATAAAACTAATTATATTTAACATTTCAAAGTCAGATAGATTTGGGACATAATACTTAATACCAGAAACATTTAAAGTAAAAAGATTATGTGATTGTGTTCGTTGTTAGCTAGCAATAAAACCTAAGCATGCCAAAAAAAAAAAAATTACCTAATAAAAGTGATTATAGATGTTGCAGTTTCCATATCTATTTCAAATACCATTTTAAATACGCTGGCCTGATGGTTTTCTGTCTTTTTTTTTTTAACTCACTCCATTTTAGGGCTCTGAAACTACCTTGTATAAAGACCTCAACACTGCTGACCATGATCAGCCCAGCCTGGAGCATCTTCCTCATCGGGGCTAAAATTGGGCTGTTCCTCCAGGTGGCACCACTATCAGTTATGGCTAAATCCTGTCCATCTGTGTGCCGCTGTGATGCCGGTTTCATTTACTGTAATGATCGCTTTCTGACATCCATTCCAACAGGAATACCAGAGGATGCTACAACTCTCTACCTTCAGAACAACCAAATAAATAATGCTGGGATTCCTTCAGATTTGAAAAACTTGCTGAAAGTAGAAAGAATATACCTATATCACAACAGTTTAGATGAATTTCCTACCAACCTACCAAAGTACGTAAAAGAGTTACATCTGCAAGAAAATAATATAAGGACTATCACTTATGATTCGCTTTCAAAAATCCCCTATCTGGAAGAATTACATTTAGATGATAACTCCGTCTCAGCTGTTAGCATTGAAGAGGGGGCATTCCGAGACAGTAACTATCTCCGGCTGCTTTTCCTGTCCCGTAATCATCTTAGCACAATCCCCTGGGGTTTGCCCAGGACTATAGAAGAACTCCGCTTGGATGATAATCGCATATCCACCATCTCATCACCATCTCTTCAAGGTCTCACTAGCCTAAAACGCCTGGTTTTGGATGGAAACCTGCTGAACAACCACGGTTTAGGTGATAAAGTTTTCTTCAACCTAGTCAACTTAACGGAACTGTCACTGGTACGGAATTCCCTGACTGCTGCACCAGTAAACCTCCCAGGCACAAACCTGAGGAAGCTTTATCTTCAAGATAACCATATCAATCGGGTGCCCCCAAATGCTTTTTCTTATCTAAGGCAGCTGTATCGACTTGATATGTCCAACAACAACCTAAGTAATTTACCTCAGGGTATCTTTGATGATTTGGACAACATAACCCAATTGATTCTTCGCAACAATCCGTGGTATTGTGGGTGCAAGATGAAATGGGTGCGTGACTGGTTACAATCACTACCTGTGAAGGTCAATGTGCGTGGACTCATGTGCCAAGCCCCCGAAAAGGTTCGGGGAATGGCTATCAAGGACCTCAATGTGGAACTGTTTGATTGTAAGGACAGCGCAGTTGTAAGCACCATTCAGACAACCACTGCAACACCCAACACAGTGCATCCTGCTCAAGGACAGTGGCCAGCTCCAGTGACCAAACAACCAGACATGAAGAACCCCAAACTCACTAAGGATCAGCGAACCACGGGGAATCCAGCAAGAAAAACAATTATCATTACTGTGAAAGCTGTCACCTCCGACACAATTCATATCTCTTGGAAACTTGTCCTACCTATGACTGCTTTAAGACTCAGCTGGCTCAAACTGGGTCACAGCCCAGCGTTTGGATCTATAACGGAAACAATTGTAACAGGAGAACGCAGTGAATACTTGGTCACAGCCCTGGAGCCTGATTCACCCTATCGAGTCTGCATGGTTCCCATGGAAACCAGTAACCTCTACCTATTTGATGAAACTCCTGTTTGTATTGAGACTGAAACCGCACCCCTTCGAATGTACAACCCTACAACCACCCTTAATCGAGAGCAAGAGAAAGAACCTTACAAAAACCCCAATTTACCATTGGCTGCCATCATTGGTGGGGCTGTGGCCCTGGTGACCATCGCCCTTCTCGCTTTAGTGTGCTGGTATGTTCATAGGAATGGATCACTCTTCTCAAGGAACTGTGCGTACAGCAAAGGGAAGAGAAGAAAG
This sequence comes from Delphinus delphis, assembly GCF_949987515.2. Lineage (NCBI taxonomy): Eukaryota > Metazoa > Chordata > Mammalia > Artiodactyla > Delphinidae > Delphinus > Delphinus delphis. Next base: position 40,661,179 of record NC_082697.1, on the reverse strand, counting down.
GATGACTATGCGGAAGCTGGCACCAAGAAGGACAACTCCATCCTGGAAATCAGGGAGACTTCTTTTCAGATGTTACCGATAAGCAATGAACCCATGTCAAAGGAGGAATTTGTAATACACACCATATTTCCTCCTAACGGAATGAATCTGTACAAAAACAATCACAGTGAAAGTAGTAGTAACCGAAGCTACAGAGACAGTGGTATTCCAGACTCAGATCACTCACACTCATGATGCTGGAGGACTCGCAGCATACCGTGTTTCGGTTTTTTTAAACCTAAGGGAGGTGATGGTAGGAACCCTGTTCTACTGTAAAACACTGGAAAAAGAGACTGAGAAAAGCAATGTACTGTACATTTGCCATATAATTTATATTTATGAACTTTTTATTAAAAGTTTCAAATTTCAGGTTACTGCTGCGATTGATGTAGTGGAGAAGCCTGAACACAATTCTATATTTTAGTACTTTTTAGTAATTTGTACTGTATTTTCCTTGCAAATATTGAAGTTATAAATCATTTACTTTGTGTTCTACTGAGTAAGATGACTTGTTGACTGTGAAAGTGAATTTTCTTGCTGTGTTGAACAATCAGAACTGCATTCACATGAGATCGTTGTAGTATAAGCACAGGCCATTTTTCACTTTGGTATTAATGTAAAAAAAAAAAACTGGCTGAATGAGAAAAATTAAATTTCAAAAGGTAGTTATGAAATAATGTTCCAATTATTAAATTTGTATTCCAGTGGTATTCAATAATCAAAATATGTGAAGTAATGGGCAATATCAGACTTGCTGCATAACTCCATTTTTACCCTAAGCAAATTAGATATCCTTAAGAAAGTAAACGTATCTTCTGAACTGAATCCATCAGCTGGCATAAAAGGAGTGTGAAGTCTGCTGTTGTTAATGCCATTGTTAACAAAGCTTTGAGAATAAAGGACTTCACAAAAACAATACTGTAAGCGTGCTTCCAGGTTAGGGGGAAATCTGTACTTAAGAAAACATGAAAACATAGACTCGCATAGCGTAATGAACACAAATCTCAGAATTGCATTCTGGTTTTGCCTATACCATCCTGATTTTTGAAAAGTCAACTCTAAAGACACAATTGTTCATGTTTATGATGTTTTTATCATAAAGGATGTCAAAAAAAACTTACACACATTAAAAAGGTAGCATAACCATAAGCAATTCCCCTCAGCAATGAAGAGAAAGTAGTACTTTAAATGAGAATTTAAAAGAAAAATGAATACTAGAAATTAAACTTAGATCCGGTTTATGTGAAACATTTTAACACTGTACATAAACGTTCAATTTACGTTCACAATGATCAAGAATACTGCCCATTACTGTCACAGTTTTCCAGATATTACATAATTAACTTGTAATGTAACATTTCTTTCCAGCTTCCTACTGAATTGTGAGCTATTACTTGTTTAAAAACCTCATCACTTTTCTGTTGCCATGATTTTTTTTTTTCCCAACAAAAAACCAAAGTGCATTGTACGCCCTTTGGCCAGTCTTGTATGTGCCTTGATCCAACGCTACATGTATTCAGCTTTTAAAACTCGACAAATTTTTCATACTTCCTTAAATATGAAAAATTGTGGTCTTATTGCTGAATAAAACAAAAGAAAGGACAAAATAATTGTGCTTGCTTTTTCGGGATTATGTTACTATCACTAAAGTAGCAAACTGCCCAGCACATTAGTCCTAAGTACCCCCCTGTATTTTTCTAGGCATAAAAATAAATGTTGGCTACAAATAAAAAAAATAGCAATATCTTGAGCTTGTGTATCATTTTACTTAAGGGTTCAGCGTTTCATGCATAAACGAATATCCTAACAGTCTTTTGGAATACTCTTACAGAAAACTTCAGAAGTGGTTTTGTGACCTTCCAGTCTTTGTACACCGCTGCTGTTGTCCTGGTTGATACTTTAAGGTGGTTTTTGAAAAATTAATATTTTTTAAAATAGCTTTTTGGTAGTACGAGTTGGCATCAGAGGATCTGATATCCCAGATTTACCACTTACTAGGTATGTGAAAACAAACCATTTACTCTCCCTAGCTTAGTTTCCTTATGTATACAATGGGGCTATTAATACCACCCACCTCACAGGGTTGTTGTGAGGATTAAATGAGACAATGTGCTTGGAAACTGTACAATGTTCAACAAAATACAAGTTACTACTATTATGGTCAAGCAGAGTGAGCCATGTGTTCCCAGTGGTTTGTTACATATCGCTGCTTCTACTACTCTGCTAACAAATATCTCCAACTGCCTATGAAACCTCATTTATTCATTTGCCATCTTCAAATGTTTCTCAATACTTTCTCTTTTGATTTCCTGTTAAGGATAGTTGTTTTCTAGGGATAACTTAGCAAAGAAAATGTGATTAACACTGGATACAGGGAACATTTTCTGAAGGAAGTTTGACTTTGCTTCCACAGGTTTTGAGTAGTTTAGCTACAAGCTCTGCCAGAAGTCAGGGAAAGGGCTGGATGGTTCCGTAAAGTCCCTATACACCTGTGAGTTTATAAAAAGTCAAAAGCCAAGACTATTTTCCAGTTAGTATACCTTTCATGAGCACAGAAAATTTTATGTGTTCTGATACATGCATTTTAATTATTTTACCTGGGGTAAATCAGAAATATGTTTTATTAGCAAATAGAGAAAGCAAATAGAGAAAGCAAATTTAGCAAATAGAGAAAGCACTGAGAGGGTAAAAGTTTATTCTTTTACCTAGGCTTGCTATGAAATCCAAATACTTTGCTGAAATATATATATACTTTCAATAAATGACAAAACACAAATCTCCACCTTAAAATTAATTAATTACAGATACATATACATCTATCCTAAGCTAAATGTTCACAATTTTTACTGATCACGTACTAACAAAGAAAAATGTAGGAAAAAAAAAATTCAATCCTGAATATGCAGCTTATACATTTAACAAGAATACAATGGGGAAGCTACAAAAAAAAATGAGGGAAAAATCACTCCCCTGCTGAACGTTTGACAAAAATCAAAAATTGCTTTTGGATGCAGGCACTTGTAACTGCATTAAATCACTGCACTTACACTCTCGTTCCCTATTAAAAACAACACTGTGTTCTTTCAGTGAGGCCTATTTATTAAAAGTATTCCCCTGTGCCAAAAGAACTAGTAAAAAACTCTGCTTTACTAACCCCATTTTCTGAGTAAAGCACATTTTATAGGTACATGCCAACATGACAGTTTTCATGAGGAGTCCAAAGAGACCCAGGTGCTTTAAAGCACCTGAAGTGTGGGTGTTAAAAAGGAACCAATCCACCACTGAATTCACTTTAAGATTAGCTCATCTGCCCCTGAAAACAGTAGTGGCACTTACAATTCTAATTCCTTTCTCCTACTTAGCATGATTAGCAAATCTTAATTTAGCATAGTGTTGGAATTGAAACTACTGTACTTTATGCTTTTGGACTATTGATTAAATTAGCAAAAAAAAAAATAACTCATGATTATCAATCACTTAAGAACTTCAAAGTTCTTTACAAAAAAAATCTCAACAGCCAATGACCTTTACTGAGTGGTTTCTGTATTATAAAATAGTAGGAGCTTTGCCTTCAAGAAGTGTGCTGTCTAGAGGTTGTAAGGCATTAAACAAATAATCTAGTGAAAGTTATACTGTGACTGCAGTACAGACAAAATAATTACATCTATCTGGATGGATCAAGGGAGACCTCATGAAGGAGGTAAAACAAAACTAGGGCTGGTATTGAAAGATAGGATGGTATTTAAGGAGAAAGCAAGAAAAACAGATACTGGCCATGGAGGGAAAATGGTGAACAAAGTCATGGAGACTGGAAAACAGTTGCAGTGCTTCCCGATGCTGGCTTTGGTCAGAATCACTTGGGGAGGCTCTTTATGAATTTAACCAGGCCGCAAACCAGACCTACTAAATTTAAATCTCCCAGGTTAAGTTTGAGTATTTATATACTTTTAATTCGAAAGGTGTTTCTGCTGAGGTTGAGTACCACTGATTTAGGAGGTGTTTGTGGAAAGGTCAATAGTCCAGCTGAAATACAGGGTCCATGAAGGAAATAAAGCTGGACACATTTTTTTTTTATGTCAGGCTTTGTTATATTGTGTTAAGTGTGTTAAATTCCAAGCTGAGAAGTCTTCATGATATTCTTTGGCAATGGTTATTAAGCAGGTGCATAAATAATCAATACTTTAGGGACATTTTGTAGAAATAAAGAATATTGCATGAAGGAAAAAGAAGGAGAAACTGGGAGTAAGAAGACAAGTTAGATGTCTATGCAGTATTCCAGGCAAGAGGAAATAAGAGCCTGAACAGTGAAATAGGGTTTTTAAAAAAGGTGTAATTCAAAAGATACATGAAAGGTAGAATTTCTAGGAATTGGAAACTGAAGAAAGAATAAAAATTAAAGATAATTCTCAGCCTGAGTAAGTAAAATGTTGGTGAGGCAATTAATAATGATGGAAAATACTGGAAAAGCAAATGTCAGAGTATTTTGTACATAATGAGTTTGAATAGGTGACCATATGCACAGTACAGGTTTACACTGGCTGATTATTAGTAGTTCTGTCTTTGCCTTCCATAGTGACCCAATTTAGATGATAAATTATAATCACCGTAGGTTTAAAGTACTTTTATGTTACCCCTCTGGAAATGTCTACCAGGAAGTTGGAAATGAGGGTGTAAGATCTTCGGCATCAAGGAAGGGAATCCACATCTAACAGCTTATTATTAAAGTTGAGAGGATGGATGAGATCACCAACAGAACGCGAGCAGAGAAAGAGAGAAAAGAGACAAAGGAACACCTACGCTTTGTAGGGACAGAAGAGGGAAGAGGAATACAAAAACAAACAAACAAAGAAAACGGAGTCACAAAGGGGAAAGATCATTTTGAGAAGAAAATATAATGAAATCAAGGAACTAGAAACATTTTTAAAAGGAGGATGTCAAAAAGGTAGTCAGGAATACAGACTTGGAAGAGGAAACTGAATATGAAAAAAGAGGAGACCATCAGGGATTTTGAAGCAGTGTCAGCAGAGTAAGGAGGCAAAAAGCCTGTGTGATGTTGGCAGGATAATGAGAGATAAAGAAAACAGAAACAATGATTAAGTCTACTCTTTAAGAAGTTTGGAGGTGAAGCGATCTCGCTTGGTCGGTCATGTCGAGGATCAAGAGGAATAAAAAAGGAGTGAGTGCCAGGAAGGATATTTACTGACCTCAGTAATGAGATAGAGTTAGGAACCTACAATGAGGACAGGGAGCATATTTAACAGAAGTGAAGAAAATTGAGATGCACAAGAGGTGTGGTCCAAGTCATGGCTGTGACTCTAAGATGACTGAAGTTAAAGGCTGAGAAGCTGCAGTTTTGGAAGAGTCACTAGTGAGGAGGACACAATCACTCCGAGAGAGGGAAAGGATTGGTATGCAGGTAAGGCTTATAAGACAAGCCCTAAGGAAGATGGGGAAATGTCCCAGAGATGAAGAAGAGGGAGAAGATGATGGAATTAGACGATGTCGATATAAAATAAGAATTTCAAAAGAAAGGACTTTGAATAGTGGTGAAAAACCAAAGTCAAGAAGAGGTCTTTCAGGGGAAGGGAAAACTTTTTTGAAACTCCCTACCTCTATTACACACCCCTCCCCTTCCCTAGTTGCATCAAATAGTGACAGTAAGAGATGCAACAGGTAACAGGGAAGGTGTCATCCTCAGGGAACAGACGTCAATTAATTCAAGGTGGTAGAAAGAATGCTAAGAGAAATGTGAGTAGCATGGGAAGCTAGAACCCAAAAGTAAAGGACTGAAATGGGCGCAGTGGAAGCAGTTAGGATATGGGCCAGAGAGGAGGTCAAAACCTCAGATGGAAAGAGACACAAAGAAGTAAAGGAGAGCAGAGGAGGGCACTGCACCTAGGATTCTAGCAGATGATCACAGTTTAAAAGGATGTTGGTCATGAGAGGTCGGTGGAAACCTCTGTTCTAAATAGTATAGATATTCTGAACAGATGAAAGAAAAAGAACTAGAATAACCAAATTAACATTCCTCTATTCTTTGAACATCAAAACAGATTTAAATCTAACTTTATCTCAAAGTGTTTCTGAAGAAGTATTTCTACCCACCCGTGCAAATTTTTACCAGGCTTTCCCACAAGCATCATAGAATTCCAGGGGTAAGCAAATCACATTCTAGACCCCTCCCACTTCCTACTCACCATCTCATTTTTACACTATATGGGTGAAATGAGATTCAAAATAAATTTTAGGGCTATCTTGAAAGTTTTTTTTTTTTTTCTTTTTTAAGAGGCTTCAAAAGGAAGTATGCAGCCACAGGGGTGCGGAAGTTGGGGATAATGGGGTTTTACAGACTGTGTACACACACAAAAGCAGTGCTCCTTTTTCAATGCCAGCTGGTTGGGGGGGTGGGGAGGGCAGTCTAGGAAATTACTACCCAAAGTAATTACCCTTTTGAATGTACATCATGGCTCTGATAATTGTGGCATTACAAAGCTGAGGCTAGTTTATATCAATGTTCCATTAAAAAGCATGGAATCACTGCTGGAATTCCACATTTTAATTTCCTAGATGTGAAGACCAATGCTAATAATAATAAAACAGTAAAGACAAGGTGAAACAAAAGTCTAACAAACCTATCTTTTAAAAATATGTTCTACAAACATTAGCAATGTCTCACACACACAGTGGGCTTAACAAATGTCTGGTGACCACGCCACTGCTGCAGACACTGCCATTTGTTGAGGACTGTTCAAGCACAATGCTATTTTATATATTTCAATCTTGTTTAATTCATACAGTAACTTTACAGGTAGGAATGATTATTTGTATTTTTCAGATGAGCATATTAATACTTAGAAAGTTTATGGAGTTAGATATTTTATTCATTCAATATTAACAATGATTTATTGTGCTTGGGTCTGAGTATATAGCACTGAACCATAAAGACATGGAGATTACAGTTGGAGGAGGCAGACATTCAGATATTAGACAAAAACCAAATGAACATAAAGTGAAAAATCATGACAGATGCCATGTAAGAGAAAAACACGGTGCATGAGTGAGTATAACATGAAAACCTATTTAGATTGGGTGGTAAGAGAAGCCTAAGACCTAAGGGATAAAGAGTCAGCCACGCGAAGAATGAGGTAGAGCGTTCTGAGAAGTTTAGTGAACTTAGGGACTGAAAAAAATGTCAGGGGGCTCAAGCTCAGTGAGCAAGACAGAGGTGAGATCAGCGAAGCAGGCCTGGATCAGTTCCTACAGGGTCTGGTAGGCCAAGGCCAAGGTAAAAAGTCTGGACTTCATTCTAGTATAAGAGAAGGCCACTGGAGGATTGTTAACAGAGGTTTGGGGAGAAGGAGGAAGAGAAGAATGATGTGTGGGGATCAGACTATCAGATCTCAATTGTAATAAAGTCACTAGCCACTGTGTGGAGAATGAGTAACATGGAACAGGATGGTGGTAGTAAGAGGAGAGAAAGGAAAGATGCCAGGTATATTCTGGAGCTATAACAGAATCTTTCTTAAAGTTAGATAGTTAGCAAGTGGTAGAACAAGGATTCTGTCTTCTCCTGAAGCTTGAGCTCTTAAACACTCTCTTTAAATAGTGAGCAGAAATATTTCTTCAATAACTTTAAAAAGGAGTTTCAAGTCCATAAAAAAAAATTATTTCACTTTACTGGTATAACAACTAGAAGACATTTTTAGGATTAAATCTCAAAACGTTTCAATGGCGCAAATGTGAATTTTTCTCCCAAGGCTTACAGACCTCTGCCCCATGATGCTGAATGATGACGTTTGGTGGTCACCAGTTAATGGCTGGAAACTATCCTGAGAATAACACTTGTCTTTCTTGGAGCTTTCAATAAATTTAAACTTGGAGTTGGCAGACAAATCTTTATGTTTGAGTCACTACAACACCTTCTCATGATCCCTTTGTGTCTTCTAAAACCCAGAATGGAAGTTCCAGATCACTGAAGTTTTTTCACCAGGCTTGGTGCTGGATTTGAGACATATAACCCATGAGTACTACTACCTAGTCTACAAAGGTAAAGAAAAGCCAAGATCATTTAATGGTTTTCAAATAATTATTTAATTATTAAAAAATAATAATCTTTGAACTATCAAAATGCCTTATTCAGAGTATACTTACCAGACTTGTATAAACAGAGACAGGTATTAGAGATCTACATTTAATTCCATAATTTTAGCCAATATGTCATAGAATCTTAGAGCTAGCTAGAAAGCTTTCATAAATTTTAGAGATGTGTACTAACAATTAAATAGAAAAACCAATCCCTTCATTGTTTTGAAACAACAAAAAATTTGAAAAAAAAGTTTGTAGTTGAACTATAACCTATTTATAGTTTTTAAAAAGTCCATAATGGAGGGCTTCCCTGGTGGCACAGTGGTTGAGAGTCCGCCTGCCCATGCAGGGGATACGGGTTTGTGCCCCGGTCCGGGAAGATCCCACACGCCGCGGAGCGGCTGGGCCCGTGAGCCATGGCCGCTGAGCCTGCGCATCCGGAGCCTGTGCTCTGTAACGGGAGAGGCCACAACAGTGAGAGGCCCGCGCACAGCAAAAAAAAAGAAAAAAAAAAAAAGTCCATAATGGAAAAACATGTCTATGGATCAAAATATGCTTCTAACTACTGAGGAATGCATGGCTCATAGCATTCAACATATAGGAGGTAATGCTACCTTTATTGTTGTTATTATTATCTAATATACTAAATATTTTACTTATGTGTAATTATCCATATCCTCCATTAAAACGTAAACTCCATGAAGGCAAGGAATTTTTTTTCTTCTGCTGCTTCACTGCTAAATTACCCCAACCTATAGAACAATGCCTGGCACCTAACAGAAACTCAAAAATATAGTTGTTCGATGAAGAAATGAAAGAATGAACAAACTTCAAAGGGTTGTATCACTATCATCTGAGACGATCTTTGTAAAAGCTCTTTGCAAACTGTAAACCATTCTACAAACATAGAATATTATCACCAACTTCATGATAAATACATTTATTAAGTATTCCACAGCCATTATCTCCTTTGCTTCCCAATTCACAAAAGAAATTGAAGTTCAAACAGATTCTGCAACTCACTCAATATCACACAATATAAATTGGCAGAATTAGAACTCTAAAAAACAACTTAATTCCAAATGTAGCCACAAGGATCTTTACTCCACATCTCCTGTCTTTTCTACATGTTGCTCTCTTCATTGGAACATGCTGACTCCAATGTGTAAAACTAAGTATACTAGAACACTCTATGTACAGGGCTTCCCTGGTGGTGCCTGCCAATGCAGGGACATGGGTTCGAGCCCTGATCCGGGAAGATCCCACATGCCACAGAGCAACTAAGCCCGTGCACCACAGCTACTGAGCCTGTGCTCTAGAGCCCGTGAGCCACAACTACTGAAGCCCACACGCCTAGAGCCCATGCTCCACAACAAGAGAAGCCACCACAATGAGAGGCCCACATGCCGCAACAAAGAGTAGCCCCCGCTAGCCACAACTAGAGAAGGCCTGCACGCAGCAACGAAGACCCAATGGAGCCAAAAATAAATATAAATTAAATAAATAAATTTATTTTTAAAATTCTATGTAAAATTGATATTTGAGATGATGATAAAGAATACTGTCTTTCAATTAGACAAATCTGGGTTTGCATCCAGTTTCTACCACTTACTTGGGGTATGGCCTTGGGAGTTTAGCCAACCTTTCTAAGCCTCAGTTTTACCTTCTGTAAAATAGGATAAAAATAGTGCCTTTCTAGTTGTAAGGAATAAATTATATATTTCAAGTTGAGCATTCAACTTATACCTGGCTCTTACCCAATAACCAGTAAATTTTATTTTCACCTTTGATGATGAAGAAACATTTGCCTAGTATCTAATATTAGAACTGATATTTGAACAGAGGGTGACAAAAAGTGGAAAGTGTGGAAGCAAGATCAACAGACTTTCTCTGCAATTTCTATTTTCCCTCTAAACCTGTACTGATTTTATAGAAGCTAATTCTAACAAAGGCATACTTTTTCTCCCCATCACAGGACTGGGCTCATTATATTACTCTGCAACCCTTGGTAAAAGTTCAAGAATGTCTATTTAGATCTTCTGCCCATTTTTTGATTGGGTTGTTTGATTTCTTGATATGAGCTGTTTGTATATTTCGGCCTGCTAAAAAGTGGAAGGAGTAACAAATTTTTAAAAGATTGTTATCTTAAGCTGTTAAAATGATAGAAGTCATCTTGGTTATTCCAAAATCCCAATAAAAATTTTTGTTTATATGAACAAATAGATGGTTACTTGTTAAATCAAAGTCACAGAGTTACTAATGTGTATCAGTGTATGAGCACCAGGGACAGTGTTTTGGATGAATTAGGCCCTGCTGGTGGAAATCATTTTTACTGGGAAAGAGACGGTGTAAACAACCAGGTACATGGCTCAGGCAGCTAGTCTTCTGTTGAAGTGCAGCTATAGTCTTCTGTTGAAGTGCAACAGCAAATTGCATAACCCAGACTACTCCCTTCTAGTTGTGGCTCCAAATTAGCATGCCCTTGCTCTTTTTCTTTTTTAAAAAAAGGCCTGTTCTCTGGTTTTATAAACACGTTTAAACAAGACATTCTTATTTCCTAGTTTATCAGGTGCTGATCTTTTTCAGGTACAGGAATTTAGTCAACATGCTTCTTTACAAAATTCCTCTTTGAATGTTAATTAATATTAAAGGGTTAGGTCTAAGACTGAAAACTGGATTTCAATATTTATTACAGTGCAATAGTATTACCCAGAAGAAGTGTGCTAGTTCACAAGCACATTAAACTTTCTCACCTCCCCAGACAAATTTCACAAGTTCTTCTCCAATTCTCCCCCTTTCCTTAGAAGCCCTAGACAGAGAGATGGCAGTAGGAGCCATTAAAACCACTTGACACTTCACTTTCATTTTGGGACAAATAAGAGGGAAAAAGAGAAGCAGCTCAAATTAAATCTTTAATAAATAATTAAAAGTAAATTTATAAGTCATTTCAAAGTAGAGGAAAATATTTACTTGTGACAAAATGCACACGTGTGAAATATTTAATGCTCAAATGAAGGAAATTAAATGTAACTTCTTACCAATGTTCACAAATACATAAGTATCCACCAACTATACTATCCTTTAACATTAAAACACATAGGGTTAAGAATCTCTTAAAAGTATGTTAATCCTGTGCTCTACTTTCAGCTAGTCTATAGCAGATGACAGAGTAACCAATTTATTCTTTAAAAATCTTTCTGGGACAAGGAATTCTATAATATATCACAGATTTTCTTCTAAAATTCTATGTTGACCCTGAAGTGCTTTAATGTTGATATTAAGTGTAGGCATTACTTAATGTAGACACTAAAGTGTTATACAGTTACCTTCCAGAAAGCTCCCGGTAACTACTATTATTTGTACAAAATACTGAAGAGAGACAAGATATCAGCATATTCAAACCTGTCATTCTTACATACAGGGGAGTAGTTAAAAGCACAGAGTTTTGGAGTTGAGCCAACCCAGCTTCAAACCACACTGGTTCTACTACTTACGAGCAGGGTAACTCTGGGCAAATTACTTAATCTCTCTAAACTTCCCTTTCTTAACCCTACTTTATAGGATTGGTAAGTGACTTTAAAAGTATATTAAGTGCTTAGTATACTAGTGCCTGACACATTAATAAGTATTTGGTGGCTACAGGAAATATATTCCAGGGGTTAAATGTGAAAATTCTGAAATCCAACTTTTTAGGTTCAAAGCCAAGTTTTCCCACTTGTTCCTTATTTGGCACTGGGCAAATTATTTCACCTCTCTATACTAAAATTAGTAAATACATGAAAAAGATTAGAAGAGTGTCTTGCACATGGGAATGATAATTTTAAATTTATCAATTATGATGATTTAAAAATTACTTCAGGGCTTCCCTGGTGGCGCAGTGGTTGGGAGTCCGCCTGCCGATGCAGGGGACATGGGTTCGTGCCCCGGTCCAGGAGGATCCCACATGCCGCGGAGCGGCTGGGCCCGTGGGCCATGGCCGCTGAGCCTGCGCTCCACAACGGGAGAGGCCACAACAGTGAGAGGCCCGCGTAACGCCAAAAAAAAAAAAAAAAAAAAAAAAATTACTTCAGTGAAATCTCATGGAAGCTGTAATTTAAAGAGCATATCAGAGCAATTTTCTCTTCTGATATTTTAGTTGATCAGCCTTAGAAATAAATGAATGCTATTAACTCAATTCAGACCCATAAATCTTTCCTATATACCAATATGCAAATATACATTGATCAAGCTCCTTTAGTTCAGACTCCCTAGTTTTAGGTTTCTCAGACTTGTATGATGATACAAATTACCCAGAAATTGTGACTAGCAGGTCTGGGGTGGAGCCTTGGAGTCTGTAAGTATAATCAGCTTCCCAGGCGAGTCCTACACCAGGCAGGCTCGGAAACCCTGAATTAGTTGAAGCTATGCCCAACCACAGAATTTGAGAAGAATATCTAGCAGTCACACCCGATGAACAGAATTATTGTTTTACAAGTATTATGTAATGGAGATGGGAACATTAAAATGATTATTTTTCAACAAATATTTGGTTGAATATCAGTACCAAATATTTATTAGCATATATTTATTGAGCACATATTACAGTACAATTCATAAAACAGTATATGAAGGTTAGTTGGAAAACAAACTACTTCTTAAAAATTAACATCATTTGGGAGGTGAAAGTGACAGAAAGGAAGAGCATCCTTGGCAAAACACACATTACTACATGTTATCATTTGTCTGAGGAGTTCAGAAAATATTGGGACAAGGGGTCCTTTTGGTCAAGAGGTCTGGTTCTTCAAGAGTCTGTTATAGTTACTTAGGACACTGCTGCCATTGCTAATGGGCTAAAAATGCTAATAACTGAAGAACATTCAAATAACAAATTCACTGCAAAAATAATCTAAAGGGTATAACCATTTTTCCTTGACCCTTCTGAACATTAGTCTTTAGAAACATATTATAGTTTTTCTTTCATGAGTAAAATTATCAAAAACTTGGATCTGAATTTTTTTTAGAAAATGATAAAAGAAAATAAGCTTCCATTCTTCCAAGCTCCCAACAAGCCCATCCCACGCATATACCATGTACATGCTCAAACAAACTATGAACAACTTCTACAACTGAGGGATCTGGAATCTACATCCTGTTAGAAACACAAGCATAAATAATTATGGAAAGAAAACCAAGTGCAATTACACCAAAAACAGCCCTAATATTATTCAACTGAATGAAGAACACTTGTAAACCACAGTATAGCAAATGTGCATATGTTTCAATATGTTTCATTAATTACATTAGCCAATATGGTCAAGAATTAGTACTGTGTAAGATCCAAGGTAGTACACGGAGAGGTACAACAGTGAAATCATCAGGTAATTCTCTGTAATCTCCTGGTGAAAGAATTACTAGCTACACGCATGAATTTGAAATAAAATAGATTTAAATGCAGTCATTACAGCTATTCAAATATTACTAGTCCATAGGAACATGAGCTAAAATAAAGCATCTAATAGGTATTACTCAAAATATGACCCCAGGAAGCAGCCACAAAACTTCAGGTTGTTTAGTTATCTACTGCCCCAAATATCAGGAAAATAAAGGGTCACGTAGGACTCTGATAGCTACTCCTGAGTCCTCATTGTTGATAGGTCATTTTTTTCTTTTTACCTTTTTGATTTTCCAAATTTCCTAATTTAAAAAAGTAGTATATTCTTTTTATGACTGGGGAAAAATGATCCCTTTATTTAAGGATATTATCTGAGGGATCAAATTTATTTGAATATGACAGTAAGGCCATTTAAAAACTTTGTCCTTGAAGAGGCTGAATCATGTTCTCTCTCAAAAAAAAAATTTGTCTTGGGTTCTCCTCATTTTGTACAATAAAAAACACAAGAAAAAATAATAATACGAGGGCTGAAAATTCCATGTGCTGCTTTCAAATGTAGGTCTTTGGAAGGATGGCTCACAGTAGCAATGCTAAATGATGATAACAATTTCACTGGTAGTGACAGAAGAATTCCTCCTATTCATCTAATGTGCGATCCCAAGATGCATTGGAAACCCAGTGAAGGCTGGCAAATGAAAAATGCTTCTCCTCTCTGAGCAAAAGGAGAGCCAACTTTTCTACTGGATTGCCCTTAAGAGTATAGGACATAACCATAGAATGACTTTACCCTTTCAACTTCCAATTTCCCACTCCCTCCATCTTTACTTTTTTCTTTCCTACTCTCTTTTTAGCTTTGGCCTATATCCACAACCAGTTCCTTTATGAGGCACTCAAAGGCACTGCTATTCCCATGAATTTAAAAAGGGACAATTGCAGACAGACCTTGGAATATGTGGAGGAGATCTATACAGCCTCCCATGAAGATAAACATGGGCACTTCCTTGAGCTAATCCACAATTGATTCCTTAAGGGATACTGCATTTATAAGATGAATTTAGTCATTTTCCCTAAGCCTTTCTCAAATTTCCTCGAGCACCATGCTAAGAAACTTACATGGTATGATAAGTCTAGGTTCCCTGACTTAATACTGTTTCAGAAGGCAATAAGGAGGATACATAGGGCAAGGAATTCACTATGAGTCTTTAAAAGTAATAACTCTCATACAGAAAGGCATCTATCAAAGTGAGTTCCATACAATGATCTGGACAAAGTCAGAAGATGTAAACCGTTTTAATCCATCGCCTTTAGCTACTCAAGATCCAGATTCCACTGCTCACTGCAAGACTTCAGCTAACAAAGAATCAACACAAGGGAACTCAGCAATGCCTAGTGACAGAGCTCTCTGAGGTTCTCAAACCGAGAGCTGTTTGCTTTGGGTTTACATAGCACAGAAACAACTAGGGAGGCAAATAACATTAATGCCATCATCATGTTCCAGTCCAGAAGTTTTTATTACAGCAAGTTTACCTCTGGGCAAGATGAAGCAATCGGCACATTGTGATGGCAAATACACTGACTGTATTTTCTTCCCAAGCAGTATATAGCACTTGGGCTGCTCCTGAGAAGGATTCGTGAAACAGCTCCAGTCAACACATTACAGCTGGAACAGCTAGATGTAGCACTCACAATTTGTATGCTTTAATTGTCAAAATCGTTTGCTTTTCAGACGAAAAGCAATTTAAACTTTCAGTTAAACAGTCAACTTTAAATTTCAGTAAAATCATCTAACCTAGTTTATCAACTGGCGTGAAAAATAATCACACTCTCCCACCACCAATGACATCCTCTGAGATATAACTCAATTGTTACAAAAGAAAAGCCTAGAAGTGGATACAAATGACAAAATAATTTACCAAAATGAATAACCAGAAGCAAAGTTAAATAAGAAAATTTTTCCCCAAATTTCAAAGACCATTGTTAATTTTGAATGTTCTTATTGAGTTTATGGCAATCTAAAGTTTTATAAATGATGTGTCTTCTGAAAGTTGCTTAGTTCTCTTTCCAGCTTGTTTTGTGATTTTCTGACATATTCACATACTAACCTCAAATTTCATAGCTCTAAAAGGAGCTTGACAATTGTTATTCTAGACTATATCCAAAAAACAGTTTCTCAAATCAATGAAAACAACTGAATAATTCCTACAATTTTATCTAAAGAAAAGATGAGCAGAAGAAGCCCACATAATCCTCCAACTTAATTAAAAAAAAAGCCAAATTTCTTCGAAGTGCCTGTCCCTCATGTACCCAGATTATCAGTTTAGGACAAGATTCAAGTGACTTTCACATTCCTCACCAAAATTCAGAAGCACACATGCAAAGGGGTGAATCTTGAATCAATATTAAGATTTCAAACTTTATGTCAAGTTTATTACATTAATGGGGAGGGTATCTCATTCTCAAATTTTGTGCTAAAATTTTCAAATTCATGGTAAGCAACTATCAATATCTTCCCTAACATGTACACTTGTACTTTACCTCCTTCTCTGATTCATAAAATCCCCTTCCTTTCCTCTCAATTGTCAATAGTGTGTGTGTGTGCGCCTGTGTGTGGTCCACGGACCACACACACTTTGAGTAGGACAGAATGGCTAGGTTCCAGCTGTAGGAATCCAACGATATCCAACTCAGGTCCAACTATTGATTTGCTACCAGTTAGTTGTATTTGCCCATGTAGCATAAATATCCAAGGGGCATGTGAGACTTTGACTAACTGGCATCTCTGGGATAGCTCCAGCAATTCAGGGGCTTCCTATTTATTTGACCTTCATTTTGTCAACCCAATATGAGGAGAGAATATTAGGGCCATGGTCACTCTCAGCCTTTCTGCTCTTTAAGATCTATCTGACTGCTGTTTTGCTTCCCTCCATGACTTGTCCTCTTCCCTATAGGATAAGAAATTTAGCTTATCCCTGTTTGAGAATGAGGAGCTGGCTTGCAGACACTTCAAGTATCAATTGCCAATTGCCCTATGTCAAAATTTGTCTTATTGTGAGGTGCACTCCTGTGTAATTTTCATCTGATCATGATCTCAGTAAAGCATTCAACACTTTTTAATTATATCCTCCAGGACCAGATGGAGAACCCCAAGCTTCATAATAATGTTATTAGGTAGACTGAATAACAAAACCCCAAATTGATCAGCAACATCCTGGAGAGAGGTCGCTAATAGCACATCACAGGACTCTGTCCCCAAGCTGAAATTTTTCAAGCTTTTTACTAATAACTTGAATAATGATACAGAAAGCCTTCCTACCAATAATTGTATCTTAGCGGTAGAATTAAAATGTTTAATGGCAGAAGCAGATTTCAAATTCATGCTTTCATACAAGAAAAAAAATTATTGAGTGATTATGATACGCTAGATGGCAAACCCTGAGCAATATACAAATAAAAAATACAGTGTGTCTTCAGAAAATTTATGACCTAGTAAAAGAGATAAAGAAATAAATGATTAGGCTAACATAGATTTCTTAACAGAAATTCTATAGGTCAGGAGAGAGTAGAATGACATACTCAAAATATTGAGAGATTAAAAACTGTCAGCCAAGACTACTCTATCCAGTAAAGTTATCCTTCAGATATGAAAGAGAAGTAAAAGCTTTCCCAAACAAAAGCTGAAGGAGTTCATCACCACTAGACCTGCCTTACAAGAAATGTTGAAAGGAGCTCTTCTACCTGAAATGAAAAAGCAAAAGTACACAAAACTTTGAGTGAGGTGATAAATAGACAGAATCAGAAAATTGCAACTCTCTAACAGAATAGGTTGTTAAACACTTGATCATAGCATAAAGGTTAAAGGAAAAAAACGCAGTAAAAATAACTATAGCTACTTTGATTTGGTAACAAATTCACAACACAAAAAGGGATAATGTGAGACAACAAAAACATAAAAAGGGAAGAGGAAAAGGACAGAACCTGTATAGGCAAATGAAGGTAAGCTGCTATCAACAGAAAAAGGACTATTTTATCTCTAAGATGTTTTATAGAAACCTCATAGTAACCACAGAACATAAAAACAGAGGAGACTGAGATAAAAAAATCATAAAAAACCACCAAAAAAAGGGCAGACATAAACACAAGAAAAAAGAAAAATGGAGATACGGAACAACCAAAACATAAAATGGCAGTACTAAGTCTTCATCTATCAATAATTACACAAGATGTAAATGGATTGAATTCACCAATCAAGATATGCAAAGTGGCTGGCTGGATCAAAAAGAAGATCCAACTATATGCCACCTCCATGAGGCTCATCTCAGTTCTAAAGACAAACATAGGCTCAAAGTGAAAAGATACTCCAAGCAAATGGCAGCCAAAATAAAGCAGGGGTAGCCTTACTCACATCAGACAAAATAGACTTCAAGCCAAAAAAGGTAACAAGAGACAAAAATGGACATTATAAAATGTTAAAAGGAATAATCCATAAAGATGACATAACACTTATTAATATACATGCACCTTACATAGGAACAACAAAATATATAAAGCAACTATTAACAGACCTAAAGGGAGAAACTGACAGCAACTCAATAATAGAAGGAACTTTTAACACCTCTACTTGCATCAATGGATAGATCATAAAGACAGAAAGTCCACAAAGAAACAGCAGCCTTAAATGAAGCATTAGACCAGATGAACTTAAAAGTTTTATACAGAACGTTCCATCCAAATGCAGCAGAACACACATTCTTCTCAAGTGCATATGAACCATTCTCAAGGAGAGACCATATTCTGTGACACGAAATAAGTCTCAATAAATTTAAGAAAATTGAAATCATATCAAGAATATTTTCTGGCCACAATGGTATGAAACTAGAAATGAACCACAAGAAGAAAGCTGGAAAAAAATCACAAAATTTGGAGACTAAACAACATGCTACTGATCAACTATTGGGTCAATGAAGAAATCAAAGGAGAAATAAAAAAATACCTAAGACATATGAAAATGAAAATATGACATACTAAATTCTATGGGATGCAGCAAGAGTGGTACTAAGAGGAAAATTTATGGCAATATAGACCTACCTCAAGAAACAAAAAAATCTCAAATAAACAATCTGACCTTACACCTAAAGGAACTGGCCAAAGAAAGACAAAGCCCAAAGTCAGTAGAAGGAAGAATATAATAAAAATCAGAGTGGAATTAAATGAAATAGAGACTATAAAAGATAATAGAAAAGATTAGTGAAACTAAGAGTTGGTTCTTTGAAAAGACAAATTGAAAACTTTTAGCCAGACTCACTAAGAAATAAAGAGCAAAAGCTCAAATAAAATCAGAAACCAAAGAGAAGTTATAACAGACATCACAGAAATTCAAAGGATTATAAGAGACTTATGAACAGCTATATGACAACAAATTGGACAACCTAGAAGAAATGGATAAATTCTTACAATCATATAACCTTCCAAGACTGAATCAGGAAGAAATAAAAAACATGAAAAGACCAATCACTAGTAAAGAGATTGAAACAGTAACCAAAAACCAAAAGTTCAGGACCACACAGCTTCACTGGTGAATTCTACTGAACATTCAAAGAAGAGTTAATACCTATCCTTCTCAAATTCTTCCAGAAAACTGAAGAGGAAGAAATGCTTCCTAACTCATTTTATAAGGCCAATATTACTCTGATACCAAAACCAGACAAGAACAACACAAGAAAACTATAGGCCAATATCTTTGATGAACATAGGTGCAAAAATCCTCAAGAAAATATTAGCAAACAGAATTCAACAAACATTAAAAGGATCATACACAATGATCAAGTGGGATTTATTCCAGGGAAGCAAGCATGATTCAACATGTACAAGTCAATCAATGTGATACACATTAACAAAATGAAGGATAAAAATCATATGATCATTTCAATAGATAAAGAAAAAACATTTGAAAAGACTCAACATTCATTTGAACAACATCAATCAGTATAGAAGGAATGTACCTCAACATAATAAAGGCCACATATGACAAACCCAGGCTAACATCACACTCAATGGTGAAAAACTGAAAGATGTACTAATAAGATTAGGAACAGGACAAGGATGCCCACTCCCGCCACTCTTATTCAACACAGTATTAGAAGTCCTAGACAGAGCAATTATGCAAATAATAATAATAATAATAAAGAAATAAAAGGAATACAAATTGGAAAAGAAAAAGTGTAACTATTTTCAGATGACATTTTAAATATTAAAAACCCTAAAGACTCTACCCAAAAACTATCAGAAATAGTAAACAAATACTGTAAAATTGTAGTTTACAAAAATCTGTTGCATTTCAATAAAATAACAACAAACTAGCAGAAAGAGAAATTAAGAAAATAACCCCATTTACAATTATAACAAAAAAAGTAAAATACCTGGGAATAAATTTAACCAGGAGGTAAGAGACCTGTACACTGAAAGCTATAAGACATTGTTGAAAGAAACTGAAGAAGACACAAAAACAAAGCAAGACATTCCATGCCCAAGGACTAGGCATTTTTTAAATGTCCATATTACCTAAATCAATCTACAGATTCAATGCAGTCCCTATCAAAATCCCAATGACAGTTTTCACAGAAATAGAACAAAAAATCCTAAAAGTCATATGGAACCACAAAAAACCCTAAATAGCCAAAGCAATCCTAAGAAAAAATAACAAGGCTGGAGATATCACACTCCCTGATTTCAAACTGTAGTATAAAGCTATAGTAATCAAAACGGTATGTAAGTGGCTCAAAAACAGACATATAGATCAATGGAACAGAATAAAGACCTCAGAAATGAACCCATGTTCATATGATCACTTAAATTATGACACTGGAGCCAAGAATATACAGTAGGGAAAAGGCAGTCTGTTCAATAAATGGTGTTGGGAAAACTGGACAGCTATGTGCAAAAGAATGAAACTGGATCACTTTCTTATACCACATACAAAAATAAACTCAAAATGGAATAGAGATTTAAATGTAAAACTTGAAACCATAAAACTCCTAGAAGAAAACATGGGCAGTAATCTCTTCTACATTGGTCTTAGCAGTATCTCTCTAGATATTTCTTCTCAGGCAAGGGAAACAAAAGCAAAAACAAATAAATGGGACTATATAAAACTTAAAAGATTCTGCACACAAAGGAAACCATAAACCAAATGGAAAGACAACCTACTGAATGGGAGAAGATATTTGCAGATCATATACCTGATAAGAGGTTAATATCCAAAATATATAAAGAACTCATATGACCCAACAACAAAAAGAATCCAAACAACCCAATTTAAAAAATCGGAAGAGGATCTGAATAAATATTTTTCCAAAGAAGACATACAGATGACCAATAGGCTCATGAAAAAAAATGTTCAACATCACTAATTATTAGGAAAACACAAATCAAAACTGCAGTGAGATATCATCACATGCCCATTAGAATGGCCACTATCAAAAAGGCAAGAAATAACAAGTATTGGAGAGGATGTGGAGAAAAGGGAACCCTCAAACACTATTGGTGGGAATGGTAATTGGTGCAGCCACTATGGAAAATAGTATGGAAACTCCTCAAAACATTAAGAATAGAACTACTGGGCTTCCCTGGTGGCGCAGTGGTTGAGAGTCCGCCTGCCGATGCAGGGGACACGGGTTATGTGATCCAGATATCCACTTCCGGTTATCTGTCTAAAGAATATGGAGGGCTTCCCTGGTGGCGCAGTGGCTGAGAGTCTGCCTGCCAATGCAGGGGACACGGGTTCGTGCCCCGGTCTGGGAAGATCCCACATGCCGCGGAGCGGCTGGGCCCGTGAGCCATGGCCGCTGAGCCTGTGCTCCACAACGGGAGAGGCCACAACAGTGAGAGGCCCATGTACCGCAAAAAAAAAAAAAAAAAAAGAATATGGAAACCCTAATTGGAAAAGATATATGCACCCCATATTCACCACAGCATTGTTAACAATAGCCAAGTTATGGAATCAATGTAAGTACCCATCAACAAATGAATGGATAAAGATGTGAATATATACATACAATGGAATACTGCTCAGCCACAAAAAGTGATTAAATCTTGTCATTTGCAACAACATGGATGGATCTCGAGGGCATTATGCTAAGTGAAATAAGTCAGACAGAGAAAGACAAATACCATATGATTTCACTCATATATGTAATATTTTTAAAAAACAAAAGCAAAACAAACACATAGATACAGAGAATAGTGTTTACTAGAGGAAAAGGGATGTGGGGGAGGGCAAAATGGGTTAAGGGGGTCAACTGTCTGGTGATGGATAGAAACTAAACTTTTGGTGGTGAGTATGCTATAGTGTATACAGAAGTCAAAATATAATGTTGTACACATGAAACATAATGTTACAAACCAATGTTACCTCAATAAAAAAGAGTAGTGCAGAATAATGAAGAATCTCAAAATATAGTGATTCTGATAAATGATAAAAGACTGGAGTTATAAAGCCAAGAAGTCATGGTATTTCAAGGGGCATCAATGTAGATTTTGAATTCATACAAAAGAATCATAGAAGAGACCGTGACATAGCTGACCCCTATCCTTCATTTGAAGGACCCCCAATGTACTTTATGAATGAGCCCCTGTATTGACTCTAATGGAAAATTTTGTTCTGTTGAAATGTCTTTAAATGAACTGGGATGTTTGACTCATTAAAAAAATATTTGAGACTGTACTGAACAGAAAAGGCTATAAATTTTAAAAAAGAAACAAGTTTGATGCATACTAAGCACCAGTTATAAAAGAAACAGGGGTCTGCTGAATCCTCAGATGGTGGCATCAGGAGGTGAGAGATTCAGAGATTAGAAAGTACATGCAGGATGTATATTCTGTTCACAATCTGTCTTTTCAATGAATGAAAGTCAAATAGAGCAAAGATGAGCTGAGGTAGCTGTGAGGTCTTATACCTTGAGGACAACTTTTCTTTTCTTCTGGACATTGATCAGCACTGTGGCTTTCCAGAGAGGATATGAAAGGTATGACCACTGTGGATGTGACCACCCACCTTGGGAAAGTAAGCTCTCTGGTGCATGTGGAAACCTGCAAAGTCTTTCTGTAGTCAGAGTCAGACAAGGAAAAAGATTCACTCATCCCTCTGTACTTGCTTCTTTCTTGAGGACTGGGGCATTTTTACTGGGAAATGGCTGGTGGGATAAGATTTGAGGTAGGCATGAAAATAGATAGGTTTCTTTGCAAAAATGTCCCACAGCAAAGCTATGTTCTCTAAATCAAGAAAACTGAAAAGATAAGTTCTCTGCGAAATTCAATTCACTCACAACATGTTCTGCCTTTACCATAAATTAAAGCCACAGTAAGTGGCTCTAACTCTCCACTGACATATCAGAGGAAGGAAGTTTGGAATCAGTTAGGCTACTTACCACCTCCTTTACTAAATGTTTAACAATATTTCAGTGAAAGCAGGAAAAACAAACACTCTTCACCAATTTTGAGATGATTTCCAAGTCTGGATTCTAATATATGGAAAGGGAATAATAAATTTAAAAAAAACTTATACAAAACAACATGTTCCTTTTAAGAAAGCAATAGGTGGAAGGATATTAAAACACTCAGGTAAAGCAAGTTGCCTATTTCAAGTGCTCTATCAGTATCAAATCTCAAGGCAATACCAAAATCATAAATACTTTGCTATCTCTCTATGGTAGGCAGAATTCTAAGAATGGTCTCCATTGACTTTCACTCTTGTATAATAACCCACCACTTTGAGTGTGGGTGGAAGTGACATCAGAAAGCTTACAAGCCAGAGAAGGATATAATGTACCATTGCTGGCATTGAAGATGGAGAGTTCACAAAGAGCTCAAAATGGCTCCTTGTTGACAATCAGCAAGAAAACAGGAACCTCAGTCCGACAACCACACGGAACTGAATTCTGCCAACAATCTGAATGATCCTAGAAGCAGATTTCTTTCCCCTGAATCTCCGGATAAAAGCCCAGCGGACTGATGCTGTGATTTTAACCTTCTGATAGTCTGAGCAGAGAACCCAGTCAAGCCTGAAAGACTTCTGATTTAAAGAACTTTAAGATAATAAATGTGTGTTGTTTTAAGCTATTAAATGTTCAGTAATTACAAAGTAATAGAAAACTAATATACTTTCTATACATAGTTCTTCCATCTATCCAAAGAAATATAGGTAAAGAATCTGATTTTCTACACTGTTACAAGAAAAAGACTTACAAGAAAAAGACTTAATTTAAAAAGAAGTTAGTGGTTAAGAATCCGCCTGCCAATGCAGGCGACACGGGTTGAGCCCTGGTCCAGGAAGATCGACATGCCATGGAGCAACTAAGCCCGTGCGCCACAACTACTGAGACTGCGCTCTAGAGCCCACGAGCCACAACTACTGAAGCCCGCGTGCCTAGAGCCCGTGCTCCACAACAAGAGACGCCACCGCAATGAGAAGTCCGTGCACTGCAACGAAGAGTAGCCCCCGCTCTCCACAACTAGAGAAAGCCCACGTGCAGCAACAAAGACATAACGCAGCCAAAAATAAAATAAAATAAATAAATTTATAAAAAAGAAAAAAAAAGAAGTTAAAAGAACTCACAGATTTCATGACAGTTGCCCACAGAAGATCTGAATTAAAATAAAATTCATACTTTGTAAATCAATACAAATTGAGTTCCAGAAACCAATGTTGTATACATTAAACTCCATACCTATTTCAAAAGATGAAAACATGTTAGACAAATAAATCCCAAAATATCTTAGTAAATAAAATATATGTATAATGATTTAAGGGGAAAACAATGTACTTTTCCATTTTGAATCTTTGGTAAAATAAAAACATCCTGTTTTTAAAAGAGAAGTTGGAATCAATAGATACAGAGGTCGTTTTCTTGAGCAAGGAATGACAAGGGACCAATACATCCGGTCACTATTCATTTCATAACGTTACTTTAAGGAAATCCAAAAGAACATTTCTTTGGTACTTTATCTCTACTCACTAAGGGGTTCATGAAAATGAAGAGTTCACAAATGCTTGGCAGTGTGATAAACCTACACTAGGAGATTTACTGTCTTATGGACTATAAGGCAATCAAACCATAAATGCCTTTCTTCCTCTGCAGATAGTTCCACTTAAATCAAAAGATGCAATATGCCACAATACTTGATGTCCTTTCATTTTCTTCTTAATATAGAGTATGTTAACATCCAAATCTCTGTTCAACACAAGAAGAGGCAGTGTCACACAGTGGTTCATATGTGAGTTCTAAAATTAGCCTTCCTCAATTCAAATCCTCAACCTACCACTTACTAAGTGTGTGATCTTGGACAAGTTAGCTAACTTCTTTGTGCCTCTATTTCCCTTCTGTAAATGGGGAGAATAAGAAAACATACATCGTCAGATTTGTAGTCTTTGCAACAGTGCCTGAAACATATTAAGTGCTCAGTAAATCTTAGCTATTAAGAAAATTGCCAAAGCTTTTCCTTATAGTCATCTCATTTCTTTAGGCAAAATTAGACATCCTAACAATGGATACATTTTTCAAATAAAAGCCTGTGCAACATGGTGGCATACTACAAACCTTCACCTGTTTCTTCTGTCTGTCCCATTACTCCTGCATTACACCAGGGTCTTTTACTCAATGATCACTTATAGGTAAGACAGAAATTGGATATGGAAAACATAAGAGGGCCTCTGAAACTGGTCCAGCTGAGTCTCAGACATAAATCCAGAAATGTAGTCTAAAACTGAACCAGTCCTTGAGATATGTAGTTTGACCATCTTTGCTTTGAATTTTACTTAAAAACGTAAGTACTTGGCCAAGGAGGCCTCAAATATGCATAAAGAACATCAGTGAGACAGGAATGAAGAGCTTGTCAACTCTTTAATAAATTTTCCATTTGAATTAAATGTACCATTAAAAAATAAAAGAATGTTTGATTTGTTTTGCACTCTTGAACTAAATGAATCCACTATGAGGTACACATTCAAGCAGTAAAAAGCATGCGCTTTGGACTTAGACTGATTTTCAACCCCCCATCTGAATCTCAGTTTCCTCACCTCTAGAATGAGAATAACATTAGTATGCAACCTCAGGGAGTAGCTGTGAGATGCACATGCGATAATGCAAGCATGCACACATAACAGACTGCATGGTACACATAAGCTCTCAAATAGAGACGTTATAACAAACGTTAGCTGTTATCATTAGTAAATTTATGTTTTACTTCCATGTGAAATCAATTTCTTCCCTGTAAAAGCTGTGGATAAGCTTCTCTCAAACTACCAGCAATCTCATTTTTATGATTTGGGAAAACTTTAAAATAGGTAAAAAAAAAAAAAAAAACTATGTGTGAAGGTGCTAGAGAAGCTGCACTGGCAGCTCCAAGGCATGATTCAGATATGACACATTGCACCTGCATGTATTATAATCCTACATTATTCTTTTAAATTTCTTTGAATAAATTTGGGAGTCTAACACAGAGAGAATATGAAATGTAAGACTGATAATATAAGAATCTCAATTAATCAACACCTCTCTGTATATATCGAAAGCAAGTCTGTGCAAAAAAATTAAATCTTGGGTCAGGTGCCTCTGCTTTCTGTTAAGAGGTTTCTGCAAATAACGTTATCCGTCTACTCTACAAGGTACTTTACAAATATTAATACTCAGAACAGTCCCAGGGTTAAGTAGTTATATTCAGGGTTTTTTTTTAATTTGTGAAATACAAATCACATTTTTTGTGCATAAAACATAATCGAGCAGCTTAATGGATGATCGTAAAGTGAATACGTTTACACCACCATCCAGGTGAAGAAAAAGAACACTGTCGGCCTCCTGGATGTTCTGCACTTGCTTCTTCATAATCACAACTCTTGCCTAAAAGTTATTCCTATCATTACTTTTATGGTTATCATTTCCTTGTTTTGCTTAATAGCTTATCTACATTTGCAACTCTTCATACTTTGGTTCAGTTTTGCCTGTTTTTGAACTTTACACAAATGGAATCACCTACCATGTATTCTTTTATGTCTGACTTCTTTCAAGCAAACATTATATTTGTGTGATTCATCTTTGTTATTTATACATGTAATTTCTTCATCTTTACCAGAATATACTGTTACATTATACAAATCTACCAAAATATACTAATCCATTTTACTGCTGATGGACATACAGGTTGTTTTGAGTTTTGCACTATTGTGAATAATGCAGCTAAGAACTTCTTGTACATGTCTCTAAGTGCACAGAAGCATGCATAAATATGCTGGGTATACATGTGGGAATAGAACTGCTGAGTCTCTAGATATACATAACTTCAAATTTAGTAGATGATACCAAGTTTTTCCAAGGTGGTTGCACCCTAGGTATTATTTATAACATGCTTATAAATATGAGAATTTGTTCAAATTCTTGAGTCACAGTCACAGCCAGGGTTGCAAAAGACTTCTAGAAACTGCTGTCACTGTAACTATGAGTCACACTGATGAGCATGGTTCCAGCCATAGGGTAGGAAAATCCATGTTTATTTCCATGTCCATCTAGCTAGGTTTCCATATAGATAGATGATTCCATCAGGTTGAATCAGGATGGATTATAAAACTATTCTATTGCTGTACAGGTACCATCAGTCTGAGTAACTGACAGGTCAAGAATAGGACCTCAAAATTCTGTCTGACCTGGCACCAGAGCCCAGCATACTAATGAGTTTTTACAATTCCTGAATACTGGAAGCTAATGATCTAGGAGACAGTAACATGTGCAATAAAACTTTATCATCCAGTAGCGTGTCGGTGGGAGGAAGAAACATATATTCAAAAAGTCCGTTCAAGTTACAGCTCTGACAAAATACATCTGGATAACCTATAGGACAATTATGACCATTTTAAAGCACACCTGATATCACCTGACTTGGAAAAGCAGAAATTGACATACAAATCTTAAATTGCCTCTTGACCACTTATGGAAAGAAAGGGTTTTCAACATGTTATTTTTTTTTCTGATATGCTCCTTCAGGTTTTTATTTTAAATTAGGGCATGATACTTTCCCTATTTGTAAATTAGGACTACAAAATGGAAGGCACTGAGATAATAAAGGCAATCACACAGATATAGTCAACTGTACCAGCATAATCACAAAAAAAAAAAAGTTTAGGAAGCTATGTGGACTAACAACTAGCCGAACTACTACAATGTGACATGGATATAAATTACAGCATAACCCCTATTTCTCTGACCAAAGACAGTTCTGTCATATCATGCATTTAAATAAATCTCAGCACTATAAAGTAATTATGGGTCAGAAACAGCTACTACTGGGTTTAAATTAGATGAGACAGTGATAAACTGCCAGGGTTATACTAAAAAAGGAGATTTGCTTACTCATTTTCATTTATAAATAGACATTTAGAGCAATTACAAATCTTGCTAAACATTCATGTCATTTAAAAAATCAACTTAAGGGCTTTCCTGGTGGCGCAGTGGTTGAGAGTCCGCCTGCAGATGCAGGGGACACGAGTTCGTGCCCCGGTCTGGGAAGATCCCACATGCCGCAGAGCGGCTGGGCCCATGAGCCATGGCTGCTGAGCCTGCGCATCCGGAGCCTGTGCTCCGCAACGGGAGAGGCCACAACAGTGAGAGGCCCGCGTACCGCAAAAAAAAAAAAAAAAATCAACTTAAAAGAGCTCCATCTTTAGCCTAATTTATAATATATAAGCCTTGAAAATATGTCTCAAAAGGGAAGATTCTACCAAAAGAATGCCCACTCTTTATTAGTGAAATAATGCTGGTTGCCATTATACCTTATATACATATAAAATATACTTTATATATTTTAATATATTAAATATATATTTAAATTATATATGATATAGATTTCATATATATGATGTATTAGCTAATTTTTAAATAAACTACTTGTCTACAAAATATCTCCATAAAATATTCCAACTCCTTTGGGCTTTTGTCAAGATTCCTATTAATGTATCAGAAAATTTATTAGCTACCAACACATAAAAGAATGCATTTTACATGCTGTTTTCCGTGAACACCAGAATAAACATTTAGAGAGAATGACAAAATAGTGCCATTCAAACTCAAGGCAAGACTACACTGACGCTTGCTTCTCACCAAAGATCTGTGAGAAGACTGTAATTAGGCTGTAAACCCTGGGTTGCAAGCTGTTCTCAAAAATCATTCTAGAACTCTTCATCTAGCAGTCCTTTTATTTATATCTTAAGAGAAATTCAATCCTCTAGTCACTGTGCTACACACACAGAGGAAAGAAATTATTCAGTAACTGACTGTTCATCCTGTGCTGCTTTATCATGCAAAGTAAAGAACTATATATATATATATTTTTTCGTGGGCCTCAGTAGTTGCAGCACGCGGGCTTAGTAGTTGCGGCACACAGGCTCAGTAGTTGTGGCTCGCGGGCTCTAGAGCGCAGGCTCAGCAGTTGTGGCGCACGGGCTTAGCTGCTGTGCAGCATGTGGGATATTCCCAAATCAGGGCTCCAACCCATGTTCCCTGCATTGGCAGGCGGATTCCTAACCACTGCACCACCAGGGAAGCCCAAGAACTACATATATTTAAAAAGTTGAAAGTGACTTGATTTGGTTAGGAAAAGATTCCGAATAAATTTTAGGTAGCTAATGTCTTAACTCACTAATCTGAAGGGTTTCCTCTTTCTAAAAATGTATCCACCTTTGGGACACAGCAAAATGAATGCTTCACTGCTCTTTAAAGCTCAAACATAATATCCATTCACTTCTTCAGAAATAGTGCAGTGTTGTTAGAAAAAGTGACGTTAAATATATTTCAATATTTCCACATTCTTTGGTGGTAGATGTTTTACCCAGTAAAATGAAGGTATAAGATAACAGGGAAAGACAAGTTGGGAGACACTGCAGGTGGGCACACAATGTCCCTCTTGGTGATCATTATCCTCCACTGAATTACTGCAGGAAACTCCTTGCTGGACCATCAAACGTCTCCCAAAAAAATCATCTCAAAAAATAATTCACATCATGCCACCATTCTGCTTTAAAAACCTCCAATGGATTTCCATTGTAATTAGATTAAAATCCAAACTCTTTTACTGGTCTAGGGGACCCTGCATCATCTGGCCCCTCTCCTCTCTGAACTCATTCCTTACCCCCACTTATGCCCTCTGATGCAGCTACACTGGTCTTTTGGTTCTTCAACGAGACCAAGCATCTTCCTCTTCCTGAAACAGACCTTCCTCTTTCCCCAGAACTTCACATGACTGACTCCCTCTCATCAATAAGGTTTCACCTGAACAGTCATCTCTTCAAAGGTGTGTTCTCTGAGCACCTTTACTAAAATATGGTGCCCACAACCCCTACCACAGCCCTCCATCCCACTTGATTCTTCTGGGTTCTTCATAGCACTTATCTCTAACTAAAATTTTATTATTTATATATTTGTTTGTTTGAATGTTCATGAGCTATTCTTCCCACTGGATTATAGACATTGATGGCAATGTATTTTCTCCATATTGTTCACTGATATATCTCCAGTGCCTAGAATAGCTCCTGTTGTATAGTAGATAATTAATAATAAATAATATATATTGGGTAAATGATTGAAATATTTATGTTTTGGTTAGTACATGCAACCTGTGTTAATGTGTATTCTCTCTTTTACATTTGACAAAGCCACTAGAATGTGACATCTCCCACTTCTTGTTTTCTGAGCTTCCTGACAGCAGAGGCCATGTTGTGCTTATCCCTATATCCCCACCACCTGGCCCAGTACCCAATCATAATAGGTGTTCAACAATTACTTGATGAATCAACCTACTGAATAAACGCATGCATGAAAAGTAAATGGATGGGTGGATGGATGGATAGATGGATGAGGGTTTTGATTTTTTTTTTTACTTGATATGGTCCAAGTAAGAATGGTTCCTATTATTGCAGTTTATACAGAATAGCATACATGGAAAGGAAGGTGTAGTAGTCACTGCTGGTGTTCTGCTCAGATTCCCTTTGCATAGGGTTTCTCAAGCCTGGCGCTACTGACATTTTGGACTGCATAATTCTTTGTGGTAAAGGGGCTGTCCTGTGCACTGTAGGATGTTTAGGAACATCCATGACTTCTACCCACTAGATGCCAGTAGCAACACCACTACTACCTCTCTATCTGAGCCGTGACAATCAAAATTATCTCCAAACATTGCCAAACGTCTCTCATCTCTCAGGGACAAAACTGACCCCAGTTAAAAACGACTGCCCTTTGGGACTTCCCTGGTGGCACAGTGGTTAAGAATCCGCCTGCCAATGCAGGGGACACGGGTTCAAGCCCTGGTCTGGGAAGATGCCACATGCCGAGGAGCAACTAAGGCCGTGCGCCACACCGACTGAGCCTGTGCTCTAGAGCCCGCAAGCCACAACTACTGAAGCCCACGCGCCACAACTACTGAAGCCCGCGTGCCTAGAGCCCATGCTCTGCAACAAGAGAAGCTACTGCAACGAGAAGCCCAAGCACCACAATGAAGAGTAGCCCCCACTCGCCACAATTAGAGAAAAGCCCGTGTGCAGCAACAAAGACCAAACACGGCCAAAAAAAAACCAAAAAACCTAGTGCCCTTTATCTGTACCCTTCTCCTACTTGTTGTAGGTACTGGCTGCTAACAAAAGCACTCTTCTTCTGAGAAATGTCCCCAGCCTCTGTGAGCTGCCTCTCTAGGAAGTTAAGCCATCCCTCCAAGGATAGCTTTACACTGAATGAATAAGAAAGAGAGGAATACAAGGACTAAGTCCCTTTGCCTCCAAGATGCTATCCCTGCTTCAGAGTTCCAGTAGGCTCAGATCACGACTAGACTTCGGGTAAAACTACATCTCAGCCTAGCTGTCCCCAGGTACTATCTTAATTCCCTCATTCTCTTACAGGATTCTCTCGATAGCACTATTTCAATAAACCACTTGCATAAAAATTCCCATCTCAGGGTCAGGTTCCTAGGAACCCAACCTAAGACATGTAAGACAATAGGTAAGGAGAAAGTAAATAAAATAATGCTTAGACAAGCATTAAAAGTACATCCCCCAAATTTGAGAGACAGATTTTATTCAGGGTGTTAAATGGTATCAGATCTCTCTGCAGAAATAATGCAGTACTTATTCAGTATTTACGTGTGGTAAGTTGACAGGTGTGGATGGGTGTGGAGGTACAGGTAGCAGCTCAGTTGTGCTACTTATCTTCTACCCTTCAGGATTTTCAACATGCTTATTTTACTTATATGATCCTAAGTTTTCCCCTTTTTATGGTAAATATATAATATACCATGTATATACTTAATATATACTTAGCAATTTTGCAAAACTCATATGACTCATTCAACATGTACTGCACTAGATGTAAAACAAAGGGCAAGCCTTTCTCCATTTGGAAGCCACATATTCTTTTTCAAAATGTGTACTTAATGGTCATTCTATCAAAATCAAGCAGAATCACATTTCAAAAAATGTGTGTGTATGTGTGTGTGTGTGTGTGTGTGTGTGTATGCATATATATACACACTTTTTAAAAGGTGCATTTTCAAATTTTATTTGAAAATGAAAACCCAGATGTATTTGTTCATGTTGGATCATCTGTCTGGAACATCTTTTATCAAAATGTTCATATCTTACCTACATATTAAGTACAAATTTCAAGCTCAAAATGCTCCATAAAAGATTGCCAAATTCCCAAGGCTAAAAGTAATCACTCTAGGACTTCCCTGGTGGTTCAGTGGGTAAGACTCCCTGCTTCCAACGCAGGGGGCCCAGGCTCGATCCCTGGTTGGGGAACTAGATCCCACATGCATGTTGCAGCTAAGAGTCCGCATGCTGCAACTAAAGATCCTGCATGCTGCAACAAAAATTCCGTGTGCCACAGCTAAAACCCAGCACAGCCAAAATAAATAAATAAATAATAAATATTTTAAATAAATAAAGTAATCACTCCCTCCCCTGCAACTTTTTTTTATGCATTATATTTATTTGTATTTAATTCATATCATCTCCCTAAAATCCCCTAGGGCTGGACGAATGCTGTGCTCTAAATTTCTTGCCTCCAGCCTTATCCAGTGTGCTTCAAAAGAAATGAACTAATGAATGAAGTGAGGAAAGGTTACTTCTGTGGACTCTTACTTCTTTCCTTTTTGATAAAACTTGTACAAATTAATGACTTAAAAATTTTAGGAAGGATTATGAGAAGAGCAAGTCATGTACAAATACATGATTTTAATGAATATAATATACCAATCGACTATGAATATGACCTTTGATTTTTTTAAAGTTCTTCAGTCATGAAGTGTGTTCCCAAATTAATTCCCAAGCAGCTGTGATAATAATAAGGCACACTTTCTGCTTTTCAGAAATTCCTAAATAAATGCCAGTTTTCAGAAAGAATTATCTAAAGAGCTTGTTAAAAATACAGCTACCCAGGGCTTCCCTGGTGGCGCAGTGCTTGAGAGTCCGCCTGCCAATGCAGGGGACATGGGTTCGTGCCCCGGTCCGGGAAGATCCCACATGCCGCGGAGCGGCTGGGCCCGTGAGCCATGGCCGCTGAGCCTGCGCGTCTGGAGCCTGTGCTCCGCAACGGGAGAGGCCACAACAGTGAGAGGCCCACGTACCGCAAAAAAAAAAAAAAAAAAAAAAAATACAGCTACCCAGCCCTCACTCCTGAAATTCTGTCCCATTCGATCTGAGGTGGGATGAAGGAAAGCTCAGCCAGGTCTGGAGACAGTTTCTCTGTTTCATGCCAAGGATTCTCAGGATAGCCCCAAGTCTCTCTGTCCTCCCCTGTCCAGTTCTAGGCCTAGCTTGTCCTTAAGAAACTTCTGGGACTATTCCAGGTCTTTAACTTCCCTTTTTCTACATGCACAGTTGTGGTGGTAACTGTCCAACTAAAAACTGATTAAATACATGATTAGCACCTTCTTATTCACTTATTTAAAGCCTTTCGTCCCCTAACTTAGCTGTTAACTTCCTACTAGGGAAAGACTAATGAATCCTTACTTCCACTGTCTCCAAAGTGCTGGGCAATTTTATCTGCTTTGGATTTAATAACTTATTCTTTGTTTAGGCCAAAAATATTTTAAAACCTTGTAATTACTGAAATAAAGGCTATAAAATGTAGTGAATCAGATAATTTTTTAAAAATGAACATGTGATCAATGTAAGGCTAAAAGCAGTAAGTGAAAGGGAGACTGAAAGCAGAAGACTCCCCAAGAGAGAAGCATCTGTTTTAAACACAGGAGGCCGCACCTCTGTATAGTTCGCCTTACTACAGTGAGCAATAGTTACTTTGCTATTTTCTAAAAATCCTATAATAAATTCAATACCACTTTTCCCCAAAATGAAGACTATAGGTATGGAGACTGATACACAGGTTAGGAAGGATGAATCGCTTTAGCATCCCAACGCCCTGTGACATCTGCATTAATCCACAGGCACAGGGACAGCAATTCTCACCATTCACACAAGTATCTCTGAGATCATACTGAATAGGAACCTCCAATTCCACTTGAGTCAGTCACGACTAATCCTCCTGCAGTCAGGGAGTCAGAGCAGTTCTCTCAGGTCTTCCTTTCTGTGCTATTTCTAACCTCCGGCAAAAGCTTCCTCTAGACCATTCCCTAAATATGAGCCATTATTATGAAGTAGTTCAGTTTGCTTATATGCCCCCAGAGCCATCTCTGTCAAGCAACAACAGTCTCAAGAGTCAGGCAAAGTCTGTTTCTCCTTAAGAATTATTGCTATATTCAGGTTTTGCCATAATTTCTCAGCAAAAATTTTCAGATGAACTCTGATTAGAGTGACATAGGTCACAGTCCCAGCCCTGTAAGCAGGAGACGGAATGTGCTGATTAGCTTAACTTGGACCTAAGGGTAATTTCAAATTTCTTGGGGAAAAAAAAAAAAATACCACAAAATTGAAATGCAGGGCTGTTGGAAAGAGAAAAAGGGAGAATAGATGATAGAAAAGAACATCAGTTAAGATTAGGTTCAGCTGCAAGGGACAGCCAAAAATAACAATGGTTTAAACAAAATAAAAGCTTATTTTTGTCTCACATTAAAAAAGTCAGGAGTAGAGAATCTTCAAAGGCTGACAGGTGACTTCACAAAATCCTCAAAGTTCCAAAGTCTTTTATCTTGCTGCTCTGCTTTACTTAGTCACAGGGCCATCCATACCTAACTACAAGGGAATCTAAGGAATAAAATCTTTATTCCAGATGACCACATATCCATTTAACAATGAGGTGATTTCTATTTCTTAGGGGAGAAAAAGAAAGAATAGATGTTGGGGGATAAACAGCAACCCCTGCCACTAGTACACTGACTCCTAAGTGGCTCCCATGATTCCTACTACCTTATGTTCACATCCTTGTGAAATGTTCTCCTCTCGAGTATGGGCAGGACCCGTGACTTGCTTCTAAGCAATACAGTATGGAAAAGATGATGAGATATAGATGACTAATGTATAGGATTACATTACATAAGACTTAGCATTTGTCTTGCAGGAGTTTTTCTCTCTCCCAGGGATGGCTGTGAGAAAGTGGGTGGCCATGTCGTTCCACATGGCAAGGAACTGAGGGTGGCCTCTAGGAGCTGAGGGTGGCCTCTGGCCAACAGCCAGCAAAAAGTAAAGCTCTCGGTCCAACAACCACAAGAGTGAGGAAATCGATCCTTTCCTGGTTGAGCCTCTAGATGAGAATCCAGTCCTGACTGAAACGTTTATTGTTGTCTTGTATGACTTCAAGCAGAAAGCTCAGCTAAGCTGTACCTGGACTCCTCATGCACAGAAACTAAGATAATAAATGTGTGTTGTATTAAGCCACTAAGTTTATGGTAATTTGTTATGCAGTAATAGAAAGCTAATACACTGACAATGAAGGCAACCAACAGATGCTCACCATACTGCATAAAAGGCCTAACTCAGTCCCTAATATATAATGTGTTCGATAAATGTTAGTTGCCATGGTCATCATCATCATCAACATTATAATCATCATCATTTCCTAATCCTGGACTCCTCCAATACCATCATCACCTTGCCTAGCAGCTTAGCATCAAGGAATAAAATCCTAACAGGGCAAACAATTCTATCCATATTACTTTTAGACTTTTTGGAAGCAACCAACTTTAAAATCTAATTGGAGTTGAATTTCCATTAGCACTGCACTGGTGATTCTGGTATATCCATCTGCCACTCCATTCCAAGAATTTGCCTCTCAAGGATACAACAATCTCTTGGTCATGCCTCACTGGGGAAGAATTGAAAAGAATAAGATAGGACACAGTACTCTAGGGGTTCAGTTAAGAATTGCAGGCAAGCCTACGAAAAATAAACCATCACTCTGTGGAGTCAGGCTGAGGAGAAGAGAAACAATTAGCTAGAGGTTAAGTAGTGAAACAGCTGCTAGAAGCCTTAGGTAAAAATGTCATGGAGTAGGAGTAAAATATTGCAAGAATAATGTGGGAGTGAAAGTTATCAATTGCCTTGAAACCTGAATTTATGTATTTTAATATTATCTAGCAGAGTCAATCTGAGTATCTGCTTAATATCCTGGTACAAGAATACCAGGCGGAATTTTTTTTTAATTTTGAAAAGAGAGTAAAAAATAAAGCACCTTTTAGAGAATTTCAAGATGAAGTTTTTACAAGACCATACAAAACCTGAGATATTTTAGATGGTAATATATTAAAGCAAATTAATGTCCCCTAAATCAAGTAAAGATTTCAAAGCTAAGCCATACATATAACGGAGTGAGGCAGAAAAGTGAAATCTATTCTATGAAGTATATAAAAAAATAGAAACTGCTGTTATGAGAAACCATAAAATAGTCAATAATTCAAAAGATGATTAAAATAAACAACATATTAGTAATAAAAACCTGGCATAGGGGACATTCCAATAATGAATCTTGGTTTTTGGCTTATATCAACTCAAGAATCTTAGAAGGAATATGAGAATAGATACTACACCAAAAACTACTGTAGCTTTTGTTTATGTTTACTTTTATAGAGAAAAATCATGTAAAACAGCACATTTTCTAAGGAGTAAAGAGTACCTGAAAATAATGAAAAACTAAAACACAGAGATGCTAAAAATAGAAAAGATGGATTTATCCCAGAAGTATGTGGCATTAATTGCTAGAAGATATCAGACATAAATTTTGACGACCATAATACTAAGAGTGATTTTTAAATTCTTGGAATCACTTAGTGTCTTTTTCCCTATGTGGTTCAAACCCCTGTTCTACAAATATGGTGTATTAACCCCCAAATGCTAGTGAATATACATAGAAAAGATTTTAACTTTGTTCCTGTGTAGAAAATTCCATTTCTAAAGAATTGTTTTTCACTTATTTTGCTGCAGAATCTGTCCCTATTTTTTTTTCAAGCCAGTGAAGAAATGATTCATTTAATTTTTGTCAAATTAAACTGAAACATCCGTTTCAGGATAATAACAAGGTCATCATCCCAAAGATCCTTCCATTGTGAGTCAGCTTTGTACGAAAAGATACATACTATGACACAAGACTGCAGGGACCACTAAACCTCATCAACAAATATCACTGTTCATTGTGGGGAAGGAGGAAGAATGAGAAAATATAACTGTTAGTGGTCTCAACAGAAACAATCTCCATTCCAGTTACACATCGTACTAATGGTAGGCCGATAATGTCATCCATAACCAAAAGGTTTTACAGGTATTACCTTCCTGTAAAATATGAGATTGACAGAAGGATAGAAAGGGAAAGAGAAAAGTTCTCAGGGTTTTTTTGTTTTTTGCTCTACATTTAGTTTTGTTTGTTTTGTCTTTCACTTTTCACTAAAGAGGTATGCTCACGGCTCAAATCAAAAATCTTCCTAATGGATGTACTATGAGCCAACTGATGACACTTATTAACTCAAAAGTGAACATTACACGGTAGATTAATCAGGTTCTTTTTTAGTAATTTTTTTCCTCGGGGAAATGGTGTGTCCATGTTACAACAGAGAGAATGTGGGCTTCCTTGGTTACTATAGAGTTCCAAATAGTACATTCACTTTAATATGTTAATTTTTGATGACTTCTAGGAATTTACATTTTCACCATTTTTACAATCAACCCATAAAAAAGTGTAATTGATGGCATATAATAGTTTGTTGTAAAAATATCTTTGAAATATTGTGAACAAATTTTTCTGCAGCAGAATAGTGACCCAGATGGAGACTAACATTAATATATCAATGTCCAAAGGGAAATCAGAATAGACATTTAAGGGTCACACTACAGAAGAAGTCAGGGCAGATTTCTGGATCTGGAGATACTGACATGTTTTCGGTAAAAAAAAAAAAAAAAATTGTTTCCTTATTATTCCTTACTACTTACTGAACTGGAGTTAATCTGAAGTCCTCCAAACTCAAGCTATACTTCCTCGCTCTTGTGTTTTCTAACTTAGTTCCTTCTACCAGGAATGCCGTTCTGTACCATCTTTTTCACCTTGAAAAACCTTACCCATCCATCCCTTAATGTCCAGCTCAATGCCTATTTTCCATGATGTCTTCATCCTGATCACCACTCTAAAAGTGATTCTTTTTATGGGAGAAAGTCTATTGGGGGAAATAATCAAAATAAATTCCAGTGGCACCATTTCACACATAGTGCTTTGTATTATGACTATTTCTTCTTTATGTGTCTCATTTTGAGGGTAAAGATTGAACACAACTTTATTTCCACTATAGAAACAAGAAGAGTGCCTTGCAAATTACATTGAAAAGTATGATAAATGTTCATTGGAGAAAAGAATGAATGAATGAGTGAGAGGAGAAAAGAATGAAATGAATAGAGAAGAGAGAATTTCTCAACTGTGTGCTATTACCTCTAACTAGGAATGCAAAGAAGAGAGAGATGAATTAAGGTTAAAGTAGTTTGTCAGGGCATCACGAGGAGATGAGCTGAGGACTGAGAAATGGCAATGAGTGGGTAAAAGATAATTTAGGCATTGGCATGAGGGAAGGCACTAAAGCAGGGCAGAATAGCACAGAAGTCAAATGAGGAATCTAGCCTCTATTCTACGATGTGGCCTTGCCCAAATTCCATCATGAAAACATTACAAGGTTATTTACAGGGAAACTCAGAGTTGACTCATTGAAATGTGAACTCTCCAAAATGGACCAGCAACCAAAAGTGATCAGAGAAATCATTTAGCTAGGCCAAATAGAAGGAAAGGGAATATGGAGCAGCTACAGAAGTGAAGAAATGCACTGGGATTGCTACAGGATGCTACAGGCATCTAGGAAATATTATGCAATTTGGAACAGTCTGTGAATCACAAGGGCTCTTCCCCTTTATACTCAATAAGGTATAAGGTGTGGTAGCTACACCCTAGCTCAGATCTAATCTAGAAACTCATCTTAATGAGAGTTTAGTTGCCAGTAAAATTTTAGCTAAAATGATGCCTCATAAGTCTACATCTTCCTCTAAAGAATACTTAAAATCCACATCCTGGATTTTCAGATGTGACTAAAATAGCCAGAAGGTTTCTGAGGGACACACATTATACCACAGTAAGGTAATTTGCTGTTTGAAATGGCAATGGTGACCAATTATGCTTTGGTACTGCAAATACTTAGACTTGACAGCAACGCTCTGGAAAAATTTTGTACACTAGGTTCCAAGTTTTATAATGTCTTTCTACCAAATATTTTGAAACAAATTTAACATTAAGATTTTCAGTATGCTGAGCTGTCAATCAATCTTCAGTTTCCCTGATACTGCACTTTAAGAAAGCACAGTGCATTACTTAGCCATGATCAGTAACAGGGGGCCTGTCCAACCTAACACCCCTACTAACAATCTACAGACACTTTGCCATTTTGCAACGGAGAAAAAGCTTAATCTTCTGTACAGCATGGATAAGGCTTTCAGAAAGCAATTTCAAAGCAGATTTCCAGAAGCAGCTTTTAAGGGCAGCTGAAAGAATGACACCTTTAGCATGCTTTGATAACTATCAAAATTCTCAAATTACATAAATGCTTAATAACAAGTAAGCATTTCTAAACTGGGCTTGCATAAAATATTACCTTTTGCAGAGAAACTAAAAGAAAACTTGAAAGGCATTTCATCAGCATTTTAACTTCAGGACATGTGAAAAGCAAATTGAAAACTGTAGCCAGTTAAAAAAATTTTTTTCTCACTCTTTTTTTTGTCTCCACATTAAGAAACACATTTTTATTTACTGTTTTGTGGGCTTAATCTCCTTCTTCCAAAGGAGATTACAATTAAACAACTATATAAATGAAGCCCTAGTTTACCTTCTTATAACTACTGCTGATAGATAACCCTTAAGGGCAAAACCAGGGCACTCTTACAGAATAAACATTAACAGGAAGTGGAGACACATAATTTAGAAATAGCAGACTGATACTAGGGTAGACAGTTAATATTCTATTTATATTACATTTTTTATATCACATTGAAGCTAACTGTTCTTAAGTAACTGAATATCAACAACAATGGGCAGATAATAAAAAGCCATAAGTCACTCTTGATTCTCATTGCATTAAATATTTTGCATTTGGTAATATATTTCAAATAATTCAAACAAAAGCATCCAGTTAAGATGCTGTTAATTTGCAAAGCAGAAGTTACAACAGTGTAAAGAACAATACCTAATGACAGTACATGCCAAGCTCCCATAAAACGTGGCACTCAAGGTGTCGGAAAAGGGTATATAGTACAGGATAGACAGCTGCAAGTTCTTTGCCACTCTTCCCATCAAAAAGTGGAGTCTCGGGCTTCCCTGGTGGCACAGTGGTTGACAGTCCGCCTGCCGATGCAGGGGACACAGGTTCATGCCCCAGTCTGGGAAGATCCCACATGCTGCGGAGCGGCTGGGCCTG
Organism: Delphinus delphis; assembly: GCF_949987515.2. Taxonomy (NCBI): domain Eukaryota; kingdom Metazoa; phylum Chordata; class Mammalia; order Artiodactyla; family Delphinidae; genus Delphinus; species Delphinus delphis. The sequence goes on along the minus strand of NC_082697.1, from coordinate 40,620,774 downwards.
TGAGCCATGGCTACTGAGTCTACGAGTCCGGAGCCTGTGCTCCGCAACCGGAGAGGCCACAACAGTGAGAGGCCCGCGTACCACAAAAAAAACAACAAAAAAAACCTGGAGTCTCTTTCTCCTGCTCTTGAATCTGGGCCTACCCTGCAACCATGACACTTACCTTCTTTTGAATGACTATTGTATTGGTTGATCATTATTTCTCCTTAAATTCAATCTAGGAGGTAAAGCTGTCAAGATAGTATGTTTTCCAAAAAAATAAATAAATAAATAAATAATTAAAAAAAAAAAAAAGTATGTTTTCTAAAAGTTAAAAGTTATCCCAGATGCCTCTGAATCTATAATCTAAAGGAAATATGCAGAAAATTCCTTGAAAAAAAAGCAGTTACAAAAAAGTTTCTGTATAGCAGCAGTTCCCAAGCTTTTGGTCGCAGGATTCCTTTATTCTTCTAAAAATTATTGAGGGACGCAAAGAGCTCTAACTTACGTAGATTTTATACTTTATGTTTATAGTTTAGAAATGTTTAAAATAGTTAATTCATTGGGTATTAGTATTGACTATTATTATTTTTAGATGAATTATTTTTTCCCTACAAAGATGCTAAAAAAGGTGAAATGTTTTATTACTTTTTATAAACTGCTAGAGCTTTCTAAAAATATTAAACTTTAATTCATGTACACAAGCTCTTCAAACCCATGACCTAAATGGGCTACAGGCCCCTGTGTCAATCCTCAAACTTTTGAATAATTTTCTTGGCTCCTTTACACTTGGGGGAGAAAGACGTGGTCCCAGTCTCCCCAGATGACTGTCAATATAGTTTTGTTTTGTTTTGTTTTCTATTTGCGGTACGCCGGCCTCTCACTGTTGTGGCCTCTCCCGTTGTGGAGCACAGGCTCCCGACACACAGGCCCAGCGGCCATGGCTCACGGGCCCAGCCGCTCCGCGGCATGTGGGATCTTCCCGGACTGGGGCATGAACCCACGTCCCCTGCATCGGCAGGCAGACTCTCAACCACTGCGCCACCAGGGAAGCCCCTGTCAATATAGTTTTTATCAAAGTTCTGGTAGTTGGCATTCCTCTGCCCTCTACTCATTGCTCACAGAATATTCTTTTTACTAGGTATTTCACAGTCATAATTCTAGAACCACTGTTGTATATTCAACCTTAGGAAAAGTCTCAAAATTTCCTATTAAGAAACACATTCATCACAATTTTTTTCCAAAAGTTGTTAAATTCATAAACTTCTATAGTAGCTCTTTGTTTCTTTGTTTTTTTAAAAATGATTATACATGTGGCTAAATTGTCATACCCTTTGACCCATGGCTATATACTTCTTGCTTTCTGAATTTCTCCAAATTTAAAAAACACATTCATGTAGTAAACCAGATACTTAAAGACTTTAGATCATGTTTTTTCTGTATGTGATAATTTAAAGTTCTAAACAGACACTGGAAAAAAGAAAAGTTATCATAAGATATTTGGTTATTCTCCCATTAGTAAAAGAACTATTTTCAATAATAAGCATATGTTCTAGGATAATAATTTAGTGTTCTTTATTGAGGATTGAAAGTGAAATCCTCTTTCACTGGAAGACCACTCCATGGAACAGAAGAGAAACTTCTCTCTGAGAGCCCATCTTAATTTTCTCAAAGATCCATCCTGTTGGATTCCCACGTGACACACTGATCTAGAAATGTTTCCTCATTAGTGCTGACATCTCCCATGTGTTGGAAGGAACTTCACATATTACATCATTCATTTGAAATGTGTATTCAGAAGGAGAAAAAAATCCACATTCTTTTAGATCTTTGGATATGATTTTATATGTATCCTATAAAAGAGAAGATATGTTATAATCAAAAGGCATTACAGGGACTTCCCTGGTGGTGCAGTGGTTAGGAGTCCGCCTGCCAATGCAGGGGACACGGGTTTGATCCCTGGTCCCGGGAGATCCCACATGCCACGGAGCAACTAAGCCCACGCACTGCAACTACTGAGCTTGTGCTCTAGAGCCTGCCACCCACAACTACTGAGCCCACATGCCACAACTACCAAAGCCCGCATGCCTAGAGCCCGTGCTCCACAACAAGAGAAATCACCGCAATGAGAAGCCCACGCACTGCAACGAAGAGTAGCCCCCGCTCGATGCAACTAGAGAAAGCCCATGTGCAGCAACGAAGACCCAACACAACCAAAAATAAATTAATTAATTAAGAAAAAAAGGTATTAGAGTAACATGAAAAGTCAAATGCTTTAAAGTTCAAATCTGGCCTCCATTTCTTATAAACTGAGAGACCTCAGGAAAAGTTACTGAGCTTCTCTGAGACTCAGTTACCTCATCCGCAAAAATAAAAGCAACATCTTTGTAGAATTATCAAAATGCAAGTAAATTGCCTGATAAAACACAGAGGGGATTTGTATATTGCAATCTTTTATTAAAGTTCTCATTACTATTATCACAGTAAAAATCACCTTAAGATTTACCATAGATTTACCATGAAATTCACTGCCATCTCCAGAGCAGAAGCATGGCTATTACCTAACCATATCAAGAGCAAGCATAATGGTAATGGAAGAAAACGTATGATTATATTATCCTGTATGTCCACTGGTCAAAGTATAACCATTGTTTTTTTTTAGGAGGAAGGGGAGGATGGACAGTCTGTGAGGAAAAAAACAAAACAAAACAAAAAAACGATTTCTGCTTCTATCGCATGAGATCCGGAGGGGAAATCATTTTTGCTGGAACTCCAAAAATTTTCTGTCTTATTTGGTGCCGCAGCCTTTAGCACCTCCTATCTCCAAAACACATCGCAGGCATTGAACAGAACTATTTCCCTCGAACACCACTTCAGTGTGCTCCCTCGCCCTGCCCAGTATACAAAGGCCCACAATGATCTCCAAGACCCCACACAAACTCCTGCTCCAAGTCCTACCTACCCCTCCAACCCGCTCCTCATGAGCGTCACATCACAGCCACTCAGCGCTATAGTCACAAGAACTCAATGTAAGAATGGATTCAAAGTGACTGTTCTTACTTAAATTGCAATCTATTTAAAACAATAAGTAGCTCTCATTTAAAACTCACTGTATATATTTTGACGCACCCATAAGGCAGAAAACAACTCATGTATTCTGAAATGTTTCTAAATATGATAGGAATTTATTCAAAATGGTAGTACTTTGAAGTACTGATTATTTTCCTGTACTGATGTCCTCTAATAAAATTAGAGTGACCTAAACACAATTAATGTGAAGTATATTCCATTCCATTGCTTAAGATTTAATTATAGATCATATTTATATTATACATACAGATTTACTTACAGTGATACCAACCTTATGTTTTTTCAAAACCGATTAGATTTTAAAAGGAGAGAGATTACTGCTGAAAAGGACTATTGGAGCTTATAGCAATATTACTGTGCTTTTCAAGCAAGTACTCAAGTACTATATATTCATTTGTAGTCATATCAATCAATTTTCAATCCTTTTAAAGTTAAATTTTGGTAACTTATCCACTAGTGGATAAACTGTGGCCTTCTCCTCTCCACTGCCCAGTACATTCCAAATAGAAAGGCCAGGTAGGCAACAAAGTAGGTGGAAATTGTGTTATGAGTGTGCTGTGTAAGTATATGCCCGTGTGCGTATCTGAATACTTTTGAAATCAACAATACTTACTTTACTGAAATTACTAACTTTTAAAAAAATGTTGACTGCTAAGCAAAGATACTATTTAAAATCAATCTGAGAGCAAATTTAAAAGTAAACAGTTAGCTATAGAAATTCACTAACCATTCACTATTCATTAACTATTATCAGCATTTTCTAAACATTTCCTTACAAACCAGCTCTGACTGAATGCTCTTGTACCTCATCTCAGTCATCTTAGCCTGAAGTTGGAAGCCCCTTCCCCAAAAGTATTCCTTCCTCAGGGAAACTAAGTATCAAGGTGCTTCTCTCCAGGAGGCCAATTAGTATTTCAACCTAGAAAACTTTCTTTTTTTCCTACCTGAAAAATGCTCAAATAATTCTGTATATTTTATTTCATCCTATCAGCACTGTTTCCCTTCCTCTCATATGGAAAAATTAGAAAGTACTTCCCCCCCCAGTGCCTCTAATTATAGAACAGTAGATTCTCTGCCCATTTCCTTTCTTTCTTTTTTTAAAGAGTATAACGCCTGGCACTAAAGTGGTGCCAAATAAATATTTCATAAATGGACAAATAAATGAGAGGGAAACAACAGTCTCCACCCTTTTCTTTGATGTGAGCTCTTCCAACTCACAGTGTTTAATCAGTTAACCACAAGATTCTCTGTTAAGTTATTCATACACCACTTGGCCTCTCAAAACCCTTACACCATCAAGCAAACTAGGTCTTTGGAAGACATTTTTGGAGTTTATATATCTTAAAGTGATTATTTTGAACATGTTCATTCAACAAGTTCTTTCTTGAACATCTATTCTGGTAACTTAAATAAGAGGTTTGTAAAAGACTCCATGTGGTTTCATTAGTATATTTCTAACTGTACTCCAAATTTATATCTATTTCTATATCCCCTCAATTCAAAATTATTATTACAGGTTGACTATATTTTTAAAGGTTATACTGCAAGGAGGCTTCTTCAAAGCAAAACAACAACACTAACAGCAACAAGATTTGAAATTCACTGAATCATGAACAGAGCCAAGCAAAGTACCTTGCTCAAAATAGTGCCTCATCAATATTTATTGATTTGATTGTCTATGGGATTTTCTTTATATTAAAGGCTCCTTAGGTTAATTTTGGAAAAAGTTCTTAGAAACAAAGAATAAAGGAACTAAAGAAAACTTCTGTTATTCAACTGAGCACTTATTGAGCATCAGAAAAGGTGCAGATAATTCCTACCAAAGAATCAACTGTGAAGTAAAAGAGAGCCTGTATCCATTATACTCCTTCCCAATTAGACTCTAACAGGAAGCCAAATGACTCTGTGTCAAAACTGTCTCTCTATTTGAAATTAAATTGTGCTTATAGATGAAGTTTGATCAACATAAGAATATGTTCAATTGTCTTACTTTTAACTATCTTGGAAAAAACTGCCTCTGCAGTGATGTTTATACAGATTAATGACATGCATAATAACTAAATAAATAAAGGTAAGAACAATATGAAGAGAAGTATAAAGGCCTTTACTAAACATTTCCTGAGATGAACAAAAAAAAATTTAAGTCTAAATCAGAGGGTTTATTTAAACTTAATTTCAGCAAGATCAACAGGAAACATCGATCCTGATTCCTAGAATGAATATATTTTCCATTATACAGCAAAAGGGATATATACTGTTTTAAATTCAAGATGATTCAGAGTTCTCTCCAACGTTTGCCTAGCAGAAATTAGTCAGGGTTTTACCAAGAACACGGCTTGAAAACAATATGGGATGGAATTCCCTGGCGGTCTAGCGGTCATGGCTTCACCCTTCCACTGTAGGGGGCAAGGGGTTCGAACCCTGGTCAGGGAACCCTCATGCTGCGTGGTGCGGCCAGAAAAACAAAACAAAAAACGATAAAGGTTTAGGGGTTATCTAGCAAGTGGTTGATTAATATAGATTCTTCTATGTACAAGCTCAACAATGGGAAGAAAATGTACGTGTATCAAATGCCTTTATACACACATGCTAAAAGCTGTGCATGTGTTATGTTATTTAACCTTCACAACTATGTTCTATCCAGGCTTTATAAATGCAAAAATTGAAGTTCACAGAGGCTCAATCTCTTACCCACAGCCTCACAACTTGTAAATGGGAGAGTTCAGTTTAGAACTCAAACTTTCTTTGAAAGGATCAATATTAAAAGGGAGGAAAGGAAGAGATTTTTGACCAATACAAATTATAACTCTTCTGATAATGTGTATGTAAAGCGGAGAGTTAACGTGTTGTATGATAGAACAGGGTTTGAAACATCTCCTGGAGCCTCAACTAACCACACATAAAATGAGGAAGATATGGCCTGACAGTATTTTTTGTTTTAAAAACAGATGACAAAACACATAAAGATTAGTTGGCCATAGTAATCTGTGATTTTGCAACTAAAAACTATCTCATGTATTAGGCTGTATTAATGGAAAAACCAAGAGTACAAAATTCAGAGGTCAGGAAATAATAGTTTTAATGCTCTGACCAGACCACACCTGGGTAGTGTGTTAGGTAGTAAGTACTATATTCCAAAAACAGTGTCAAAATGCAGTGATTTAAAGGAGATTGAATAGAATATGAAGTCTTGAAATGATGACATAGGAAAAAGAGTTGAGAAAATAGAGATTTGGCCTTGAAAAAAGAGGCTGAGAAGAGACATGTTTGTCTTCATATATTTCATATATTTTAATTTGAAAAGCTTCCAAGTAAAAGGGAAGAAATAGACATAGATACATTTAATATTATATCAGAAAACAGAAACTAAGTGGAAGTTCTGGAGAAGAGAATTTTAATTCAGTTTGGAGGGCACAGTCTAATAATTAGATCTACCTTGGAATGGAATCACTTCTCTGATATATATATATATACACATATATATATATATATATACACACACACACACATATATATGTATGTATAGAGAGACTTTTATATGTTGCTTTTGAGAGAAACTCGTATATACGTTTATATGTTAATTTATTAAAGCTTTATGGGCCTTACATGTTTTTTTTAATTAATTAATTTTTTTATTTTTGGCTGCACTGGGTCTCTGTTGCTGCACCAGGGCTTTTCTCTAGTTGAGGTGAGTGGGGGCTACTCTTTGCTGTGGTGCACCGGCTTCTCATTGCAGTGGCCTCCCTTGTTGCGGAGCGCCGGCTCTAGAGCACAGGCTCAGTTGTTGTGGTGCACAGGCTTAGTTGCTCCGCAGCATCTTCCTGGACCAGGGCTTGAACCCGTGTCCCCTGCATTGGCAGGCAGATTCTTAACCACTGTGCCACCAGGGAAGCCCCATATTTTTAATTTTACTCCATATCCCCTTCTAAAATGAGACTGCTTTCAATACTAAAGAAATAATTTTGCATGTGGCATCTGCTTAATGCCCTGCCCTGTAATTTCTTTACTGAACATAATGCATATTAATGCACATTTTATGCAGATTTCTTGAACTAGTAGATAAAAATGCTTATAAAATATCCCTAAGCAATGGGAGTAACCACCAACAGGAATTTTTCCCAGGGTTAGAATTGGGAGTGGCAAGCAGGAGGTTTCCAACACTATGAACTATAATTAAAGGGAGATACAAATCCCAAAATCTCTTTAAAAACCAATATGATAAAAAATACGTTTGTCTTGAGAGGCTGAAGAAAATCTGACTTTCAAACTACAATATATTTACAGAATGGCTTCAGTGTTTCAAAAATCCTTCAAATCTTTAGCCAGCAGACTATTCATTATTCTTACTTTATTAATTTCTATTTTATAATAAAGGCCAAAGGAACTGAATGAAAAATATTTTTCACCTTAGTTTCCTGTAAACTCCAAATATAATAAAAGAAAAACTTCAAACGTTTTTCTTACATACTCTTTGCCCCATACTTCTTATTTATGTTGCTAAGAATAATAAGATCTAACTTGTCAATACTAACTTGAAAGAGAATAAAAATGAGGAAAAGCCAGCTTAATAATTTATTTGAGCCAAAGACTCATCCCTTCCTGATAGTATCTGTGTCTTCATGAATGCAAATCAATCCTTAGCAAATCAAAACATTTCAGTTCTGAGATGACAGATACCAGCACATTTTTCAGACAAGCCCCAATTAAACTGACTATACCCCTACATTCTCATTTCCAAATTAAAAGTCACTACATAATATGCTTTTTTCCCAGTGATTTGCTGTATGCTTCATTCAACTAGTTCAATCTCCTTTTGGTTGATCTGTGTATTATCTAAGCCAATTTATGTAGGTCGGCACTAATTTCTACATACACAATAAGGCAACGAAACATTCACAACAGGTCCTAACAAAGCAGCTCACATCACCAAATCTTGATTATATAGCACTGAAGAAGTCCTCTGAGGCGTTTTAATATGTTTAGAGACTAGCTTGCTACCCTCCGTGGCTATTAGCAATGTGCTCATGTCCCTGTGTGTTATTACGCCAACACACAAACTACGATAATTATTGGCTCTGTGCTTTGGTATTTCAACCATGATGTTGATATTTATCTGTCTTGGTAAAGGCTGCAATGGGAACGGATGGCCTGTTTTTTTAAAGGAAACCAGAAAAGGGAAGGGACAGCAATAAAAAGCACATGCTCCATGTAGTAATTTAAATGAATATTCTAGGAAAAACTATTTGACATTGTTGCTTTTTATAAATATTTTGTATTCTTAACATTTCGATGGTCATAAGAACTTTGGGGTAGAACACAGACACCTTGGGGAGGTGAAGAAGGATTAATCATGGCATTTCTTTTGGTCTTAAGATTATAATTTCTGATGATCAACAATTCCTAAAATAAAACATCAAAGTTTTCTATACAGAAGCATCTATAAAACATACAGTATCATCTGTGAACAACTCCATGAAAAAAGGAAATAAACTTAACCTGAATCTAATCAAGCCTACTAACTCACTTCTTGTTTACAAGAAATACAGGGGCAGGGAATCAAGTCATGTGAAGCTGCAGGGAAGCAAACACATAGATGTAGAATATGAGACAGCTGGCCCAGTCTGCTTCAAAAAGAGGGGAAGGGTGTGGAGCAATTGTAAAAATAAAATGCAATGTACAGTATATCTTTGGATACTAATTCAAATAAAGCAAATGGGAAATAACATTTTTGAGACAACTGACAAATTGTGAATATAAACAGAGTATTAGATAGACCAAAGAATCAGAGTCAATTTTGTTAGTTTGTGATAATGACATTGTAGTAAAGTAAAAAAATATCCATTTTTTAGAGACGTCTACTAAAATATTTGGGGGAGAAATGACATATAATCTGGGATTTGCTCTTAATTTCTTCAGCAACAGCCACAACTAAAAAAGAAATAAGTGAAACAAGTATGAAAAGTTCTTGATAGTTCTTGATTTGGGGTGATAGTTATATAAGGGTTCGTTATTCTTTCTATTTTTATGTATGTTTAACTTTTTTTTTTTTTTTTTGCGGTACGTGGGCCTCTCACTGTTGTGGTCTCTCTCGTTGCGGAGCACAGGCTCTGGACGCGCAGGCTCAGCGGCCATGGCTCACGGGCCCAGCTGCTCCGCAGCATGGGGGATCTTCCCGGACCAGGGCACGAATCCGTGTCCCCTGCATTGGCAGGCGGACTCTCAACCACTGCGCCACCAGGGAAGCCCTGTTTAACTTTTTATAATAAAATTTTTAACTTTTATATTATGATTCATTAAAATGGCTTAAGTACTACTGGCTATGGGCAGCTCTTTTGCTATATTAAAACAATCGCTATACTATTTTTTTTGTTCTGCCTTTGAGCTGAAATTCTTGCCCATGGATGGGTTTCAAGGGTCCTGATCTTTCATTCTTAACCCATTTCTCTGGAAGAGAGGCCAACGTCATCACATTGTCTAAGATATCAGTGCCCTGAAAAAAGGTTAGGAACCACTGGAAAAGAAGCTTACTGAGAAAGGTTTTTGTTTATTTCCCTTCAGTTGGCACTTCAGTTAGCATATGTCTAGGCATTTGTAGCAAATAATCAGAAATGAGAGTAGACACGTGACAGACTCTAACTAGCGAAAGTATATATCCCTGATTACCTGTAATAGACCTACTTAATGTCTGTTGCCCTGGTTTGGATGATAAAATTACACAGTCACCCTAACTTGCCACTGTTAAAGTCTAAGGTAGAAAATACCTGGAATGTAAACAGATACTTGAAATAAGTTAGTTTTGCTGTTATTATTGTTTTTGCATTCATTTAATTATACTTGCATAAAATGCCCCTCTACTAACCGCATATATCAATGGCTAAGTCGGTGCTTCACTACCAATTATCCTGAATTTCCTAGATAATCTTTAACTCTCTATATATTTTTTATGCTCTACCACTCATATTAAATCCTTCCCCTAAACGGACTACATACACATCCTTACAGCATTCTTGCAGTCTTAGTCTGTGCTTTCACTAAGGGATTTTGGGGTTCAAATATCTACAAAATTGTAAGGCATTTAAAGTAATTTCTCTAGGAATTTGTAAGGAACTATTCTCTTCCGTCATAGCTAGTTTTCTCACATAAGGGGCCATTACTGTATACTTCTCTTGGATCTCTGTCCACTCTAGTGATAATCTGATAAAGTATCTACTCTGCAATTAAGACCTGACAAGAGCATTACATTCCTAAAAAAATCAACAGTGTAGCTAGCTCAAAAGCAGTCACTTGGCAAATAAGGAGAACTTGGTGCTCAACTATTTTCACATGCAAGTGAGTTTATTTTCCAGTATGTATCATTGCTAAAAAATACTGATTACAATATGTGTTATATAAACAACTATTCCAATTCGATTAGATAACATACAATCCCTACTTTCTAGGTGATCTGATAAGAAACAATAGGACTTCTATCCATCTTATTTTATGGTATACTTGCCATATACATATATGCATGTGGTGATCCACAGCAAATAATCTCTACTAAATTTTCAATCATCCGACTATTTTTTTATTTATGCCAGAGACAACAGAAAATAATGATTCCCCAGGAAAGAATATCTAAATTATTCACTACAAAATGTATTGAATCTTTACATCATACTTGAAGAGAGGGCCCTATATTTTATGCAGTAGATCAATGTAACTGAAGATGATGTTGCTGGATGCCAATATCCAGGGGCTTGGCAGCAACAAAATCAGAAGATACATAATTTTAAGGGATAAGTATGAGAAGAGAGGTAGAATTCTCTGTGCCACTCACTGTTCCCCTACCCTCATTCCTCAAAAGGACTTATTGGCCAAAGAGTAGGGATTTGTTGGCCCTCTGAGGAATCAGGGAACCAAAATATTTCAAAACAAAAAGACACCTTTGATATAATTAAGCCCCAACTCCTCATTTTACGTATGAGAAAATTTTGACCCAAAGAGGTTGAATGAGTCGCCCAATGGCTACCTGATAGCTTAATGAAAGAGCAGAGCTTGGAGAGGTTTTACTACATGCTATCTTCTTATGATTTCGGAGAAAAAATAATAATATTTCAAGTGGACCACAAGTCAGAAGAAAAATGAAGTTGGAATAAAAAGTATGAAGGAAACAAGGTGAAGATTAAGTAGAGTTCCAGAAATTAAAGAAATTAAGCACACAGAAAATAAAAGGACTTTAAAAATGTAAGACAAAGTAGGGGGTGGATGAGAATGAAAACAAGGACTTGTAAGATTTTACTAACTCCAAGATGGCATTTTATGAACCAATACAAAAGGAAAAAAATACAACGAACTCTAATTGCAACATGCCATTGATTTAACATTTCACAAATATTAAAATGTGAAGACACTGCTTCTTAGAATCAATGAAACTGGGTAGATGGATAAGACAGCATATTTTGTGTCTGCCAAATATTAGCGTTAGTCATTTCAGTAATTTCGTACCCCCTTTTCTTTCTTCTCTTCCTCCTCTCACTCCTCTTCTCAAAATCATCATAAGCAACATTACTAGGTACCCGCTCTATGAAAATCAAACAACCCATCTAACAGCCCTAACTAGGATCCATTCCATTACAGAAATAGTCTTTTGCTCACTGTGATTCCTGGAACTCATCTATGGTAAATAAAGATAACCCAGTGTAAACATTAAAACTTCCAAAAACTGTACTCTAAGGCTATGCCAGAACGAACGAAGATGAACTACTTCACACATTTAGTGTGTTTGAATGAAGAGCAGAGGAAGGAAAGGAAGCAGCAACATGGATCATCTGAGCACTGAGCAAGGGCTGCTAAACACAGGGTTCCCCAAACCTGCTAGGACTCCAGCTTGCTGAGGGCAGGAATTTTGAATCTCGTTGATCTAATCTCTCCTTTCATTTCGGTTACTCTTGGCCACACATCAAAATCCAGTCTCCTCTGTCACTGCCCAAACAGCTGTATTTCCTACCCACAGCTCTAGCTGGCCTCTAACCATTTTATTCTCAAACTCTCCTTTTGTTGTAAATACCCTCCATCTTCAACCTAATTCTAGAATATTCTCTAAACCTTATTTCTTCAACTAGACCCTGGCCTTCTCATAAAGAAATGCGTCATTCTCTCACCACATACCACAGGTGGCACTCTTCTAGTTGTCACATTTAGACCATTACTTTCCCAATCTCATCACAAAGCCTCCCCACTTGGAGCTACACATCACCTGACTGCATTACTCTGCTCCTCCCTGCTGCTGTCGTTTTTCCCTCTTTCAGATATCCCCTTAATTCCGTGAAGACTCTGACACCTGATTGAGACTTACTTCCCACTCCAAAGTATGTTAGAACATTGCTGACTTCAACACGTATGTCACTAGCTCTTTAACAACCTAGCATGCAAGTTCTTTGACCTTCTCTCCAACATATAAACCATCCTTACTTAGACTTCTGCAAAACTTATTAGTACTTAGAACTGTTCCACTTCAAAATACTGAATTCCAGCATGGTAGTCTCTCGTGGTTGCTCCCGTTTCAAGCTTTCTCACTTCTTAACTTACATATATCTACTTGAAGGTCAGAGAAGACTCTAGAATTGATTGTGGTATGTGCACAGTTTTAGGGCATTCTTTCTTGACTCTTCCTTTCCTTCAGTTGCTTAAGAAGTACATGGGACAGAATTTAGGGAGATCTACAGTGCAAGATCAAAATAAGATGCAAATTACACGCAAATCTGTATGTCCTATTATGTGCCCAGCATGGACTAGATATTAAAAGAATTAAGAGAGGTGGTAAAAACAAGGACAACTCCTGAGAGATTGTTTGGCACCCTGCCAAGTGTTTTAAGTGACCAGAAAAAACTGACATGTTTAGCTGACAAGAAAACAAAAAGAGAGGAAGCTACTATCAAGTAAAACAAGACAGTAACTTTGGAAGTCAGGAAGTGAGGTTTTTTATTTCATTGTAGAAATGAGGAAGCATTCAGAAAATTTAATTTAGGTTGATAAAAAGTACCTTCTGTTATGATGTCTGTATTTGCATTTAATATGACTTTTTTCTTTCTTTCTTTTTTTTTTTTTTTTTTTTTTGCGGTACGCGGGCCTCTCACCGCTGTGGCCTCTCCCGCTGCGGAGCACAGGCTCCGGACGCGCAGGCCCAGCGGCCATGGCTCACGGGCCCAGCTGCCCCGCAGCATGCGGGACCCTCCCGGACCGGGGCATGAACCCGCGTCCCCTGCATCGGCAGGCGGACTCTCAACCACTGCGCCACCAGGGGAGCCCTAATATGACTTTTTCTACACTTCTTTTGGAGCCACTATAATATATATACTTTATATTATCTCTTTCGTTTTAATATTTATAGTCCAGAGGAAGTGAAAAATAATATGTTGATCTCATTATCAATGTGTCTGTATTTCTGTGTGTGTAATCAAAAAAAGCATAGGATTGAGAATTCAGGAATTTAGATTCTAGCCTTAGTTCACCTCACCTATAAAATATGTGAATGCTGAACCAGAACTTTATAAATGCAAATGAGTTCCTTCCTGCCTTCTTGCCTTCCTTCCTTCTTTCTTTCCTTAAAACTATCCACATACCACAAACAAGTCCCAGTATTCAGCAACTGTTAGAAAAGAGTGAAACTCCATGGCATGCTCTATTTAATTCTAGACTTGCACTTTATCACACTGCATGTAACTTTCTTTTTCCTTGTCTATATCCCCACTAGTCTGGCAGCTCCTTGAGGAAAATGCTATATTCAGGTCATTTTGGGGTCCCTGGAATCTAGCATAGTGCTTTGACACACAGCAGATACACAAATATTTGATGAATGGTACATAAACAAACAGATACTCTTTCCATTTTTTTTTGTTTTTTTTCAGTACTTGTTTTTGCATGGAGTTATAGTCACAATACTTTGTAAAATATAGCATACATTCAAAGAATGACAAACTGAGGATAAGTGTGCAGATTATGGCTACAAAACAAAATAGCTACCAAAGTACAGAACATACATATATATACATTAATCCTCACAATAATCCTACAACATAGGTATTATTATTATCATCCTCATTTTATAGTCATAAAACCAGGGCACAGAAAGGTTAAGTAATGTATTAAAAGTAATAAATGGTGGAAGTAAGATTCAAACCCAGGCAGTCTGGCTCCAGAGTCTGTGCTCTTAGCCACTATGTCACATTGCCTCTTTAAAAGGTGCTTAGGATTATCCAAAGCGCCTTTAAGAAAGAACATGACTCTTTTTGAATTATGGTTTTCTCAGGGTATATGCCCAGTAGTGGGATTGCTGGGTCGTATGGTAGCTCTACTTGTAGTTTTTTAAGAAACCTGCATACTGTTCTCCATAGTGGCTGTATCAATTTACATTCCCACCAACAGTGCAAGAGGGTTCCCTTTTCTCCACACCCTCTCCAGCATTTATTGTTTCTAGATTTTTTGATGATGGCCATTCTGACCGGTGTGAGATGATATCTCATTGTAGTTTTGATTTGCATTTCTCTAATGATTAATGATGTTGAGCATTCTTTCATGTGTTTGTTGGTAGTCTATATATCTTCTTTGGAGAAATGTCTGTTTAGGTCTTCTGCCCATTTTTGGATTGGGTTGTTTGTTTTTTTGTTATTGAGCTTCATGAGCTGCTTATAAATTTTGAAGATTAACCCTTTGTCAGTTGCTTCATTTGCAAATATTTTCTCCCATTCTAAGGGCTGTCTTTTGGTCTTGTTTATGGTTTCCTTTGCTGTGCAAAAAGCTTTTAAGTTTCATTACGTCCCACTTGTTTATTTTTGTTTAAATGTTCATTGCAGCTCTATTTACAATAGTCAGGACATGGAAGAAACCTAAGTGTCCATCAACAGATGAATGGATAAAGAAGATGTGGCACATATATACAATGGAATATTACTCAGCCATAAAAAGAAACAAAATTGAGTTATTTGTAGTGAGGCAGATGGACCTGGAGTCTGTCATACAGAGTGAAGTAAGTCAGAAGGAGAAAAATAAATGCCGTATGCTAACACATATATATGGAATCTAAGAAAAAAAAAAAAAGGTCATGAAGAACCTAGGGGTAAGATGGTAATAAGGAGGCAGACCTGCTAGAGAATGGACTTGAGGATATGGGGAGGGGGAAGGGTAAGCTGTGACAAAGTGAGAGAGTGGCATGGACATATATACACTACCAAATGTAAAATAGATAACTAGTGGGAAGCAGCCACATAGCACAGGGAGATCAGCTCAGTGCTTTGTGACCACCTAGAGGGGTGGGGTAGGGAGGGTGGGAGGGAGGGAGACGCAACAGGGAAGAGATATGGCAACATGTGTATATGTATAACTGATTCACTATGTTGTAAAGCAGAAACTAACACACCACTGTAAAGCAATTATACTCCAATAAAGATGTTAAAAAAAAAAAAAACTTGAAAGAAGACACACACACACACAAGAAAGAACATGACAATATGACCACATGCCTCTGTAATAAGAAATCTTACAAAGTCAATTCTGGCAAGTTCTCGCTGACACTATCCACTTGTGGCCTAAATATGTTTAACCAGAGTTCCTCTGTCATGTGCATCCATACAAATACACATTACACACATGCACTCATATAAAAATACATATGCATGTGTACTCATACTTCTACTATGCACACATGTGTGCACACACACATACACACAATATTGTTCTTTTTAAAACTTTTCTACCACATTACTCTATTTCATGGCATTTCTACTAATATCCATGTTCTAATCTTCTCTTTTAAGAACGGATGACAGTACAATGAATAGCATAAATTGGGGGCGGATACAGGTCAATAAAATGACAAACTATCTTTCATGCACTAGAGCTTGGCAAAGTAAAGCATACTTGGCCCCAACCATTTTCAGGGCATCATGAGCTAAGGAACGTCAGTCTGTTTCCAATTCATTTACACAACTCTTTGGAATGTTGTTCTGTAACAACTGATTGATTCACAAATTCTCCCCGCCTCCCCTCCAATTCCTTGTAAACAATGAACAGAAGAGGCTCCTAGTCCTTCAAATACCCAAGACAGTGTTCAGCCAACTGTTAGAAAAGAATGAAACTCCATGGCATGCTCTATTTAATTCTAGACTTGCACTTTATCACACTGCATGTAACTTTCTTTTTCCTTGTCTATATCCCCACTAGTCTGGCAGCTCCTTGAGGAAAATGCTATATTCGGGTCATTTTGGGGTCCCTGGCACCTAGCATAGTGCTTGACACATAGCAGATACACAAATATTTGATGAATGGTACATAAACAAACAGATACTCTTTCCATTTTTTTTTGTTTTTTTTCAGTACTTGTTTTTGCATGGAGTTATAGTCACAATACTTTGTAATATATAGCATACATTCAAAGAATGACAAACTGAGGATAAGTGTGCAGATTATGGCTACAAAACAAAATAGCTACCAAAGTATAGAACCTAGTATATTAAAAATAACTGGCCCCAAAGCAGTAGTAAAATTGAATTATAAAATTTAAGAGAAAAGAACTTTATTTTTAGCACTTTAACTTTACATATTTGTACTTAGAAAGTTCAAAACATTTCTTATTGTTTTTCAAACGATTCTAACTATTCAAGTTAAGGGAGTTGACGTTAAAGAAATCTTTATATTAATCAATATATCATCATCAACATAAATGTAACTTTAAAATGCTTTTCAGAGATGAAAGATACTCAAACGATACAGATAATAATTCAAATGTTCTAAGGAGTAAAAGCAGTTGATTCCTGTTAACTTCTATTAACTGTCAACTTTTACCATGAAATCTCAAAATAATTAATTAGTACCCATTTAATAAAAGAATAAGCTAGTTCATAAATCATCAGTAAATTACAGGGCTCCTTAATATAAAAACAGAATTTTTTTAAAGTTGTGAAAACATTTTCACTCCCTTTATATTTTAAGTAATCTTAACAGAAAGTACTGTATTAAAAAGAATGCTTACATTTATACTGAAATATTTCCTTAAAGAGTTTTTATACAAAATATAGTGTACTTTTTAAAAAAAAATTTTTAAACTGTCCAGTTTTAGACTTAAAATAAAAGTGAAAAATCACTTCCAGGTAGTTTGCAGAACTAAATAAGAAAAGCAAAGTAATAAAACGTCTAAAGGAATACATAGGAAAATACTTTAAGTAGGGAAAGAGTTATTTAACAGGAACAAAAAGCACTGGCAATACAGTAAACAATCAATAAATTGGATTACATTAAAAATAAAAGCTTCAATTTTTAAAAGACACTGTTAAAAGAGTAAAAGGTACACCTCATAGTGAGAAAAGGTATTTCCAACACAGACAATGAACAAAAGTCTCTAGAACTCCTACAATTCTATTTTGCAACATCCTAGAGGGAGTATCAAAGAATAGTAGGTTGTAGTTATTGGTGTGGTTTGCCAAAGATTTCCAGCTCTTTCTACTTCCTGTCCTCGTTGTGGTTTGGTGGGAACATGCAATGTGTTCTGGCAAATGAGCAGTGAGCAGAAGCTGCATGTCTGAGACCCCCCCATCGTTCTCTCTTTTGCCCTGACCTGGCATCCAATGACACTGAAAATGATGGCTGCTCTGTCAGAAGGGAACTCCAGGAGTGATCTTCAATGGACATGTATGCAGGTAAGGTAGTATGAGGGGTATGTGTGTAGTAGACTGTGATATAAAATGTATCCTTACTGTGGATCACAGTAAAACATAAATCTGAAGGGATATTCTAAAAAGAATCATTTGAATGAACTGTCCCTAGGTGGAGGGGGTTCCTGTGAGGCACTATCAACCAAAGACAAAATGAAATTGAACTAAATTCCTGAGAATGAGTAACTAAAGCAACGAAAATGGATAGGGTGAATGCTACTCCCTCCAAACTTATCTGCACATATTCTCCATCAGAATCACTGGGGGAGCCTGTATGAAAATTCATCCATTCATTCAATAAATGTTCGAGAGCCTTTATTAAGTGTCATATCACAGGAGACAGAGCAGTGAAAAAAGCAGATCAAGCCCATATCCACACTGGCCTGTACTGTGGGGTAGATCTTAGAAGTAGCTTCTAAAGCCACACACTCTGTTCTCCTAAACTCATCTCAGGGTTACTTTGTTTGAAAAATGTATCCTTCATGTACACTTCCAGCCAGGAGATCTACATATCCTTTTTTGCTGATTTTTCACCAAGAAGATGAACAATAAGAATAGTGTGTTTTTATCACGTGTTTCAATAAATTCATCAACTAGCTCATAAAAGGAAAAAGGGTTGTAAATACTATTAGAATGCACATATTAAAATGGAGGCTTTATTAGCAAGTAACACTACATACTTGAAATTTTATCTTTTAATTTGTATATCATTTGCACCTTTTAATTCTATTTTTAGAACCTAATGCTAATTACAGCATATCACTGAAATATAATAGAGCAAAAGATGTTTAACGTAACTTCTTAGCAACTCCAGCAAAGAACTATTTTGTGGAAATGGTTAATACTCTGTCATGAAAATTAGCTGAATTCTTTAAAAGTGAAAAGTAATCCCTTTTCTCCTTATATTACTACAAATAGATGGTAAATGACAAGAATTAAAGTGCTAATTTTACATAATAAAAGAAAAATACAAAATACTGTAAAATATGTGGAAAACTAGGACCTATTTGTACCTTAATTTTACATTACCACACGTTATGATGCAACATTCATCCTTTTTTTTCTCTAAGATACAAGCCACACTTCAGTGCTAATTATTACAGTTACCCCATCCACGGGTTCCGCATCTGCAGATACGGAGGGTCCACTGCTCTAGACTGTTGTACTTAAGGGACTTGATCATTCGCAGATTTTGGCATCCTCTGAGGTGAAGAGGGGACCAATCTCCCCGCCGATACCAAGAAACAACTGTATAGACATATACAAGTGTATTTTTTAGCAGCCCTTAAAGCAAATGTCAAATGAATATTCAAAATTTGATTGAAAAATAGTTTCTAATTATTTTTGAGAGAATTAGGGCACTGGAAAAATATCTGAAAAGCAAAATAATATTAGCAAAATCCTCAATATACCACAGAATTCAGCTCTGAATAGTAATATACCAGTAAGTGTTTCAAATAAACGTGTTCAGAAAGATTTTAGTGTTATATGTTCTTTAGGAAAGAAAACAAATGTTCTCCAAAATAGCATATTTGCATCCCTATCTTTTTTAGTGCTCTATTTGCTATCAGAGATTACAAATTTGTGTATTAATGATATTTTAAATTATCAGACATTTGGAAATATATTTGCTATTCACATTTGAGAGTCCCTGATTTTTCTGAATAATTTTTGCTTTAAATTTTTGTTTCATATTTCTTCTCATTTAATTGTACCTACTTGTTAAGATTTTTAAAGTGAAGAGCATAGAAAACAAGCAAATGTGCATAATCTGTATCTCACACTCAACAAGAAAGTAATGTGTGCTTCTTGCTGTCTTACCCAGGCTTAAAAAATATATATGCCTTGCATTATCATTTGAACTGTAGAGGTCAAAGAGGAAGTCATCCTCTAACCTAGAAAACGCACAGAATTTCAAATTCAGAAGTCTGAAAAAGTTTATATTTTGACCCCTTAGTGATGAAATCTTCTGATTTTGATCAAAACCACTCTACTTGATCTGAATTGCAAAGATGAGGAAGAGAATCTGAACATGTTTTTGAGAAATAAAAATTCAAACACATAATAAACACTTTTTAAAAATAGCTTTTATGGAAATATATTCACAACCTAAAAATCTAGATTAAGATTTTAGAAAATACCCCAAATAGGGGAAATTAGTACATTTGGGGGGAAATCTACTGTACCATATTTCATATACCTTAGAGAAGATAAAAATATACTCTGACCATGTGGATCAATGCATACAACCCCTGCTCTTTGTCAGTTATTTGTTAAGGATACACTTTAAGCATTAAAGAAATATGAAGTCAAGAAGTTTTTTAAAAGTTATGTGTAAACATTTCCTTTGAAAACCACAAGGTTATATTTACTAACATAAGACCAAAAATACACTTATCTGAAGTAAAAGGTGTTTATTAAAGCAAGAGGGAAATGGAAGCTCTGAAAGTTTTTCACAAAATCCCTACTACTCATAAAATATACCATTTATATGTACCATTTGTATCAAATGACTAAAGTTTAAAGCACAAGAGGTACAATGACAAGCAAAACAACAGGGAATTATATTGCAAAACTGAATTTTACAGAATAAAGAAAATAAATTGGGCACACCTAATGTTTTGGAGTTTCAATGCTAAATTAATGTTTCAACTAAGTAAGAATGTAGCTCTAAAAGTTAGAGTCTAAACAAACATGTACTGAACACCTACTATTGCCAGGTTCTGTTCTAGGAGTTCAAGATACAGCAGTGAACAAAACACACAAACCCCTATCTTCATGGGACTATGTGCTAGTAAGGGGAAAAGAGACAGAAAACAAAATAAGTAACATACATATTATGTGAATATTTAAGCAGAAGTGCACAGACTAAAGTGGGGAAATCAACAGATTTTAATGGTCAGAGTCTCTTCTTTGGAGTTTTTATATGGAGAAGAGAAAAAAGAACATCAGCAGTAAACCTCCTAGATGAAAATAAAGCCATCCAAAGCTCACTCCACATTTTTTCTGGTCTCAGATAGTCAGGATCATTATTGGGGGAGAGGGGGGGTTGGGGGAGGGGAGGAGAGACAGGAAAGTCTCCAAATAGATTCACATCACCCACTCACAATATGATTGGAGAGACCTAATTTGGATAAACTTAGCATAGATTTAATGTAATTTTCTCCTGCTTCTGGTAATTATGCAATTCTGTATTTAGCTCTCTAGATTTCTTCCTCCATTTTCTATCTCTCATTTTTTAGGAACACTTCCCTTCTGATACATTTAACATAATCTTCTCAAGGCAATGTGTCCATAGTGAGACACATGCGATGATTATAAGTGGTAGACAATTTAAATTTTTTTTAATTTTATTTATAGATATGTGCTTAGAAAAAAATTTAGAATTTTTCAAAAATGACTACATTTAAAGTAAACCTCAAGGAAAAAAAGTAAATAAATGGTCAATTATTTGGGCACAAAAATTATGCAGATGAGCTCCTCAAGAGAGTAAGTTAATGACAGAAGCTTGAGAAACAGTTTTAAGGAAACTCAGCTTCCTTAAACTTCATTGGTTTTTAACCATTCTAGACCTTTTTCTAGTATTTGCCTAAACTTCGCCAACTTTATACTTTAATGGTATCTTTATTTTGTACTGCCCACTACGTCCATGTATAGAAAAGCATAGTAAAGAAATTTAAAAACATAATTTTTCCTAGGTGTCTGTTTTCCAATAGCTTCAATAAGTATTTCTTTTCCATTGGCTTCAGAAGCTGTTTTTAGCATTAAGATAAACAAATGCTAGTGGTAATGCTATTTTGGTTCCTTTTATTTAATCTTTAATAGGTTTTAGCCATTTTACCTTTCGTATTCTAGCATGTGTAGAAATAGTATCATTTACTTTATTCTATCTTTAATTCAGTCATTTCTTACTTGAGAAAAATATCCAGCAGTCTGAAAAAGTATGGTGAATTCAGTTAAATCTTATCCAGACATACCCTTCGAAACACAAGGTTAGATAAAACAAAGACAGTAAAGTAAGACTAAAATTAAATGTTTTAAAGGTAAAAATGCATACACTTCATTATATAATAGAGAATACAGAACATCCTCCAACTGCAGCAGCCCAATTTCAGCTTTCTTTCTTGAAGTACCCTTAGCAAATGTTTTTCAGGAGAAAAAGAAGATAGGCAATTATGAAGGAGAGGAAAAATCATGCTGCACAGTGCAATAAGACAGATGGTTTCATCCCTGAATCTATTTTTTAGTACATGGCAGTTATGAAGTTTTGTTGTGATCTGATAGTACATAGGTCTTCAAACACATTTGAATTCATCTGTCACTTAATTTCATAACTCTAGGAGTACCAGCAATAAGTGTGTGTAGCTTTCAAAATCTGTATATGATGTTATCAAACTATTATAAAAATGTTATTTTCCAGTTAAGTAACAAATATTCATTTCGATCATAGTATTTGCTGACAATCAATTACAACTCCATGAGGAACAAAAAAATATCTTAAAATAGCAATGCTATCACTGGCTTGAAATCAGATCACTTTATAAAATCACACTTTCAGCTATCCTTATTATTGCATTTTAAAAATCAGATTCGAGTAACTCTGGCAAAAAGGCTGGCATTATTATTATCGCCATTATTGTTATTATTTTATTTCTACAATAAGCTGGAATCTGAAAAATTAAATTATGTATACCAAGGACAATTTGATATATTTGAAAAGGTAATAAGATAGCAAATTGTATGGGTGAAAGAAGATTAAGGAATCAGACAATTCCCCACCCATCTACAATTCCCCAAAGGCAATGAACAATTTTCCAAATGAATGGCCATTTTCAAAAGGATATGATGGTTTAAGCAGAGCGGTCGTACTAGTTAAGAATCTGGCTCAAGGAGCATCTTCCAATCTACTTTTTAGAAGTAGCATGGGGCTAGAAGAGGTGGTAAATATTCACATTATGTTTAGACAATTAAATAAAATAAAAAGAAATGAATAATGATAATCACCTATTTCTGTAATGACTTCTATTTTTCAAAGTAAAACTAAAAGAAATGTAAATGAGGAGACTATGATATCTGGAGGTGGGGTGGGGACAAGGAGAAATATGTTTATAATGCAACACAGACATGTTATTACTTAAAATTGGCAGCTGAGCATCTATTTATGTAGTCCCCTTACTCTGCCCTTAATACGATAAAAATGGGACAGTACACCCCCTCACCCACACCCACACTGAGACCCAAAGCAGGTACAAATCATTTCAGAATGAAAAAACCTATGCATAGTCAATCTTGGTTAGAAAAAGGTGAGTTATTTCATCCTTTTCAGCATCCCCTATCTAATCCTTCTGGGTAGGCTAGATGTCAGAGTTGTTACCCCTATACTTTGTAAAGTTACTGTCCTTTATCCACCTACCTCTTCCATGGGGCTTTGAACTCTTAAACTCCTGCTCCAAAGTCCTGCTTCTTCTCCTTCCAGACTCTGACTTAAGTTGATGATCATTTTATTCTGGTTCCCACCCATCTGAGTGTAGCTCTAGAGTACTTCCAATTATTCAATTACTCCACTATCAGTTGTATTATAAAATGCCACCTTATGTTTTCCTAGCTTAGTATGTTTTATGTCCTCAGAAAGGTGGTAGGGTACACATTTTGCAGGACATATATCTGAAAATCACTCTGAAGGATTAAAACCAAAAAGCTTTACAAGACAGGATAGCACTTGATTACAATGGATTCTGCTATAAAAACAAACGATATGACAGTAAGGATCCTGATGGTAGATCTCATGGAGGAACTTCAAAAAAGGTAGAATCCAAAGCCCTTGAATGGTGCCTTAGGGCCACCTCTAATTCTGATGCTGGAGACATCAAAATTAGATGCTGTGACCCTCTGTGGCCCATCTCCAAAATTTGTTGGTGCAGCTAGGTGAGCAGAAACAGGACAAAGCCTGTCTCTTGGGAATCCATGGTCTTTTCTCCATCCCTGCCACCTTCACCTTGCCTTTGCCCCTTCCCAGTTCTTTTCAAAATAATATGATTGAGCTTCAGGTCTCTAGCCTTGTCTCTCCACTTCATCTGATCACTTTTTCCACTTGGCTCCTGACTCTGGTTTTTGTCATGATCATCCTATTCTTGCCCCTCTGGAAGTGGGGATGATAATCTCGTTGTTCCTGCTTCTCTATTGGCTCTCCCTCAAGATCTTAGCCTGGACCTTCCCTACTGGCCCCCCTCCTTCTTGCCACTGCAGGATGGATCCCTTGTCCTGATGAACCCTTTAGCACTCCTGTTTGAGGGGCCCTCTGGTCAAACATACCTGTTCCTCTTACTACCAAAAAGGACTTGTCATATTCAAGATAAACTCCAAATTCTGTTGCATGGTACATATAGTGGAACATCTGTGGTTTTGTTTTGTCCAGCGTTCACCCCCACTTCTTCTAGTAACAGTAATTTGAATTTTCCTTGGAAATTTATGACACTACCATTAGATGCTGCCATGATACTTCAATCATGGTATACCCATTTTTGCTAAGGAGTAGAAAGATGATAAAAACATGGCCAAAAACTGCTCTCTCCTTAGAATATAATTCCTGAGCATAGTGACAAAAGTCTGCACGTAGTTCAGTCTGAGACATTCTAACAGCATACCCCTAACAAGGTATGAACACAGAAGCCTAGCCTCTGCTCTTTCGTAAACTGGTTCCTCAAATTTCCCTCCAAGTATGGTGTCTGTGAGCACCCACTCAGTCATCCAATATATCCCCTGGATGGCTATTAGCAGAGTTGGCTTCTGCTGATGGCAATCAAAACTTTATCTTTTTCAGTCTAAAAAAAATCAAGACAGAATCTACTTCTGTATGTCTCTGTCACCTCACTCACAGAAGCAGAACCTCTGATACATCCTTCAATGTCTTCCCCTCCATCCCATCATCATTACCACGCTGTCCTGGCCTGTATTTAGAAATGCAACATCCTCTGCCTGAAAAGATTTTTCATCCATTTCTATTTCTAACACTAGAATAACAGCTGTCTTATCCCTGCTCTGTGTTCCTTATTTGAACTTATCCTATCACATTATAATAATTTGTTTGCTAGTTTATTTTCTCTAAGTAAAAGCACTGTATCTTTCATTGCCATATATCCAGCACAGTGCCTAACATATGGTAGGTGCCTAAATTCTTGGTGAATAATGAATGATGAACAAAAACTCTGAGACATAATGCATAGTACCCACTGCTGGTATCCTACTAAACTCCTTTCACTGGCTGGTGCGCCCATTATCCACCTGCTATAAGTGTTGACTGCCAATGTCTCCCACCTGCCCCATTCTCTGGAGAAATGAACTGCAACCTATGACTAAGTGGAGGACTTTGAAATGCCAGCCCCTTGCCTCAATGTGGGACAAACTCTGTGGTGCAATTCACAGATACCCATAGTATCACCCGGAAGCTGAACTATAACTGATGTATAACCTAATCTTGCTTAACTCCTTCTTTGCCATGGTCTGCTTCCCTCCCTCTCCTCCTGAGAATCCTCCCTCAATTAATAATGTGCACACAATTCCCCTTCTCAGGTTCCATTTACAGAAAATCCAACCTCCGGAGGTAACACTAACACAAGATGTTTTAATATATTTTGTTCCAAAATTGAGGTTGTTGGGATGAATTCAGGGGACTGCATCAGAGCAAATCTATTTCAGATGATGCAGTAGAACAAAATGTAAAGTTGGTGTGTGGCCTACACAAAGATCTTTGAGACTATTAAAAAGAAGATCCTAAGCAGAACAGAGATGCCTCAAAGGACAATTATTGTTATTTCTGAGAAGATCCTCCCTCTAGAAAAACTACCACTATCAGACATTAAATCAGAGTAATAATAGAAATTAAAAAATGGCTATTTGGTTCATCAGTGCTATTTAAATTGACAGAGAATGTAAAATATATTATTTGCTAAGTGACTAAGCAACATTAAAGAAAATGTATTTTAAAAAATCTAATCTTGGGATAGCTTCAAGATGTTGGAAGAGTAAGACGTGGAGATCACGTTCTGCCCCACAAATACATCAGAAATACATCTACATGTGGAACAACTCCTACAGAACACCTACTGAACTCCGGCAGAAGACCTCAGATTTCCAAAAAGGGTCTTGGTCCTCCAGCCGGGTGTCAGGCCTGTGCCTCTGAGGTGGGAGAGCCGAGTTCAGGACTCTGGACCACCAGAGACCTCCTGGCTCCATGTAATATCAAACAGTGAAAGCTCTCCCAGACATCTCAATCTCAACGCTAAGACCCAGCTCCACTCAATGACCAGCAAGCTACAGTGCTGGACACCCTTTGCAAACAACTAGCAAGAGAGAAACACAAACTGACCCATTAGCAGAGAGGCAGCCTAAAAGCATAATAACATCACAGACGCCTGAAAACACACACCGGATGCAGTCCTGCCTACCAGAAAGACAAGATGCAGCCTCATCCACTAGAACACAGGCACAAGTCCCCTCCACCAGGAAGCCTACACAACCCACTGAACCAACCGTAGGCACTGGGGGCAGACAGCAAAAACAACAGGAACTACGAACCTACAACGTGCAAAAAGGAGACCCCAAACACAGTAAGTTAAGCAAAATGAGAAGACAGAGAAATACACAGCAGATGAAGGAGCAAGGTAAAAACCCACCAGACCTAACAAATGAAGAGGAAATAGGCAGTCTACTTGAAAAAGAATTCAGAGTAATGATACTAAAGATGATCAAAAATCTTGGAAACAGAATGGAGAAAATATAAGAAACGTTTAACAAGGATCTAGAAGAACTAAAGAGCAAACAAACAATGATGAACGACACAATAAATGAAATTAAAAGTTCTCTAGAAGGAATCAATAGCAGAAGAACTGAGGCATAAGAACGGATAAGTGACCTGGAAGATAAGAGTAGAAATAACTACTGCGGAGCAGAAAAAAGAAAAAAGAATGAAAAGAATTGAGGCCAGACTCAGAGATCTCTGGGACAACATTAAATGCACCAACATTAAAATTATAGGGGTCCCAGAAGAAGAAGAGAAAAAGAAAGGGACTGAGAAAATATTTGAAGAGATTATAGTTGAAAACTTCCCTAATATGGGAAAGGAAATAAATAATCAAGTCCAGGAAGCGCAAACAGTCCCATACAGGATAAATCCAAGGAGAAACATGTCAAGACACATATTAAACAAACTATCAAAAATTTAATACAAAGAAAAAATATTAAAAGCAGCAAGGGAAAGACAACAAATAACATACAAGGGAATCCCCATAAGGTTAACAGCTGATCTTTCAGCAAAAACTCTACAAGCCAGAAGGAAATGGCAGGACATATTCAAAGTGATGAAAGGGGGCTTCCCTGGTGGCGGAGTGGTTGAGAGTCCGCCTGCTGATGCAGAGGACACAGGTTCGTGCCCCGGTCCGGGAAGATCCCACATTCCACGGAGCGGCTGGGCCCGTGAGCCATGGCCACTGAGCCTGCGCGTCCAGAGCCTGTGCTCCACAACGGGAGAGGCCAAAACAGTGAGAGGCCCGTGTACCACAAAAAAAAAAAAAAAAAAAAAAAAAAAAGTGATGAAAGGGAAAAACCTACAACTAAGATTACTCTACCCAGAAAGGATCTCATTCAGATTCGATGGAGAAATTAAAAACTTTACAGACAAGCAAAAGATAAGAGAATTCAGCACCACCAAACCAGCTTTACAACAAATGCAAAAGGAACTTCACTAGGCAGGAAACACAAGAGAAGGAAAAGACCTACAGTAACAAAACCAAAACAATTAAGAAAATGGTAATAGTAACATACATATCGATAATTACCTTAAATGTAAAAGGATTAAATACTCCAACCAAAACACATAGACTGGCTGAATGGATATAAAAACAAGACCATATATATGCTGTCTACAAGAGACCCACTTCAGACGTAGGGACACATACAGAGTGAAAGTGAGGGGATGGAAAAAGATCTTCCATGTAAATGGAAAGCAAAAGAAAGCTAGAGTAGCAATTCTCATAACAGACAAAATAGACTTTAAAATAAAGACTATTACAAGGGACAAAGAAGGACACTACACACTGATCAAGGGATCAATCCAAGAAGAAGATATAACAATTGTTAATATTTATGCACCCAAAATAGGAACACCTCAGTACATAAAGCAAATGCTAACAGCCATAAAAGGGGAAATCGACAGTAACACAAACATAGTAAGGGACTTTAACACCCCACTTTCACCAATGGAAAGATCATCCAAAATGAAAATAAATAAGGAAACACAAACTTTAAATGACACATTAAACAAGATGAACTTAATTGATATTTATAGGACATTCCATCCGAAAAAAACAGCATACACTTTCTTCTCAAGTGCTCATGGAACATTCTCGAGCACAGATCATATCTTGGGTCACAAATCAAGTAACTCGTAATTTAAAAAAATTGAAATTGTATCAAGTATCTTTTCCGACCACAACGCTATGAAACTAGATATGAATTACAGGAAAAAAACTGGAAAAAATACAAACACATGGAGGCTACATAATACACTACTACATAACCAAGAGATCATTGAAGAAATCAGGAAATCAAAATATACCTAGAAACAGGGCTTCCCTGGTGGCGCAGTGGTTGAGAGTCCGCCTGCCAGTGCAGGGAACACAGGTTCGTGCCCTGGTCCGGGAGGATCCCACGTGCCGCAGAGCGGCTGGGCCCGTGAGCCATGGCCGCTGAGCCTGTGCGTCCGGAGCTTGTGCTCCGCAACGGGAGAGGCCGCGGCAGTGAGAGGCCCGCGTACCGCAAAAAAAAACCCCAAAAAACCTAGAAACAAATGACAATGAAAACACGATGACCCAAAACCTATGGGAGGCAACAAAAGCAGTTTTAAGGGGAGTTTATAGCAATACAATCCTACCTCAAGAAACAAGAAAAATCTCAAATGAACAACCTAACCTTACACCTAAAGCAATTAGAGAAAGAAGAAAAAAAAAACACCCAAAGTTAGTAGAAGGAAAGAAATCATAAAAATCGGATCAGAAATAAATGAAAAAGAAATGAAGGAAACAATAGCAAAGATCAATAGAAATAAAAGCTGGCTCTTTGAGAAGATAAACAAAATTGATAAACCATTAGCCAGACACATCAAGAAAAAAAGGGAGAAGACTCAAATCAATAGAATTAGAAATGAAAAAGGAGAAGTAAAAACTGACACTGCAGAAATACAAAGGATCATAAGCAATTACTACAAGCAACTATATGGCAAAAAAAATGAACAACCTGGAAGAAATGGACAAATTTTTAGATAAGCACAACCTCCCAAGACTGAACCAGGAAGAAATAGAAAATATAAACAGACCAATCACAAGCACTGAAATTGAGACTGTGATTAAAAATCTTCCAACAAACAAAAGCCCAGGACCAGAGGGCTTCACAGGCAAATTCTATCAAACATTTAGAGAAGAGCTAACATCTATCCTTCTCAAACTCTTCCAAAATATAGCAGAGGGAGGAACACTCCCAAATTCATTCTACAAGGCCACCATCACCCAGACACCAAAACCAGACAAAGCCGTCACAAAGAAAGAAAGCTACAGGCTAGTATCACTGATGAACATAGATGCAAAAATCCTCAATGCAATACTAGAAAACAGAATCCAACAGCACATTAAAAGGTTCATACACCACGATCAAGTGGGGTTTATCCCAGGAATGTAAGGATTCTTCAAAATACGCAAATCAATCAATGTGATAAACCACATTAACAAACTGAAGGATGAAACCAAATGATCATCTCAATAGACACAGAAAAAGCTTTCGACAAAATTCAACACCCATTTATGATAAAAACCCTCCAGAAAGTAGGCATAAAGGAAACTTACCTCAACATAATAAAGGCCATATATGGCAAACCCACAACCAACATCACTCTCAGTGGTGAAAAACTGAAACCATTTCCACAAAGATCAGGAACAAGACAAGGTTGCCCACTCTCACCACCATTATTCAACATAGTTTTGGAAGTTTTAGCCACAGTAATCAGAGAAGAAAAAGAAATAAAAGGAATCTAAATCATAAAATAGGTAATGCTGTCACTGTTTGCAGATGACATGATACTATACATAGCGAATCCTAAAGATGTTACCAGAAAGCTACTAGAGCTAATCAATGAATTTGGTAAACTAGCACAATACAAAATTAATGCACAGAAATCTCTTGCATTCCTATACACTAATTATGAAAAATCTGAAAGAGAAATAATCACTCCCATTTACCACTGCAACAAAAAGAATAAAATACCTAGGAATAAACCTACTTAACGACAAAAAAGACCTGTATGCATTAAAGTATAAGATACTGATGAAAGAAATTAAAGATGATACAAATAGATGGAGAGATATACCATGTTCGTGGATTGAAGAATCAACATTGTGAAAATGACTATACTACCCAAAGCAATCTAAGGATTCAATGCAATCCCTATCAAACTACCAATGGTATTTTTCACAGAACTAGAACAAAAAATTTCACAGTTTGTATGGAAACACAAAAGACCCCAAATAGCCAAAGCAATCTTGAGAAAGAAAAACGGAGCTGGAGGAATCAGGTTCCCTGACTTCAGATTATATTACGAAGCTACAGTAATCAAGACATTATGGTACTGGCACAAAAACAGAAATATAGATCAATGGAACAGGAGAGAAAGCCCAGAGATAAAGCCACGCACACATGGTCACCTTATCGTTGATAAAGGAGGAAAGAAATATACAATGGAGAAATGACAGCCTGTTCAATAAGTCATGCTGGGTAAACTGGACAGCTACAAGTAAAAGAATGAAATTAGAACACTCCCTAACACCATACACAAAAATAAACTCAAAATGGAGTAAAGACCTAAATGTAAGGTCAGACACTATAAAACTCTTAGAGGAAAACTTAGGCAGAACACTCCATGACATAAATCACAGCAAGATCCTTTTTGACCCACCTCCTAGAGAAATGGAAATAAAAACAAAAATAAACAAATGGGACCTAATGAAACTTACAAGCTTTTTCACAGGAAAGGAAACCATAAACAAGACAAAAAGAAAACCTTCAGAATGGGAGAAAATATTTGCAAATGAAGCAACTGACAAAGGATTAATCTCCAAAATACACAAGCAGCTCATGGAGCTCAATATCAAAAAGACAAACAACCCAATCCAAAAATGGGCAGAAGACATAAATAGACATTTCTCCAAAGAAGACATACAGATTGCCAACAAACACATGAAAGAATGCTCAACATCACTAACCATTAGAGAAATGCAAATCAAAACTACAAGGAGGTATC
Organism: Delphinus delphis; assembly: GCF_949987515.2. Taxonomy (NCBI): domain Eukaryota; kingdom Metazoa; phylum Chordata; class Mammalia; order Artiodactyla; family Delphinidae; genus Delphinus; species Delphinus delphis. The sequence goes on along the minus strand of NC_082697.1, from coordinate 40,589,676 downwards.
ACCTCACACCAGTCAGAATGGCTATCATCAAGAAATCTACAAACAATTAATGCTGGGGAGAGTGTGGAGAAAAGGGAACCCTCTTGCACTGTTGGTGGAAATGTAAATTGATACAGCCACTATGGAGAACAGTATGGAGGTTCCTTAAAAAACTAAAAATATAACTACCATACAACCCAGCAATCCCACTACTGGGCATATGCCCTGAGAAAACCATAACTCAAAAAGAGTCATGTACCACAATGTTCACTGCAGCTCTATTTACAATCGCCAGGACATGGAAGCAACCTAAGTGTCCACTGACATATTAATGGATAAAGAAGATGTGGCACATATATACACTGGAATATTACTCAGCCATAAAAAGAAATGAAGTTATTTGCTGTGAGGTGGCTGAACCTAGAGTCTGTCATATAGAGTGAAGTTAGTCAGAAAGAGAAAAACAAATACCATATGCTAACACCTATATATGGAATCTAAAAAAAAAAGGGCCAGGACAGGAAAAGACACAGATGTAGAGAATGGACTGGAGTACGCTGATAGGGGGAAGCATAAGCTGGGATGAAGTGAGAGAGTGGCATGGATATATATACACTACCAAATGTAAATACACTACATTTTCATTTACCAAATGTAAAATAGATAGCTAGTGGAAAGTAGCCACATAGCAAAGGGAGATCAGCTCGGTGCTTTGTGACCACCTAGCGGGGTGGGATAGGGAGGGTGGGAGGGAGATGCAAGAGGGAGGACATATGGGGATATATGTATATGTATAGCTGATTCACTTTGTTATAAAGCAGAAACTAACACACCATTGTAAAGCAATTATACTCCAATAAAGATGTTAAAAAAAATCTACTCTCATATCCAAAGGTGTGAATTATTTTTTATTTAATATATTACGGATAAAAATTTTATTTAAAAATATTATATGCCAATACTTAGTAATGATATTCTCCAAAGGTATATTTAAAAGCCCACCCCCAAACAAACTTGACTAGGCTAAATAAAAGCAATTAACGAAAAAACCTCAAATATGACAACCAAATTTGAGTCATTCCTTACACTTAACAGGGTTCTTAGTCTGAGATATATTCTGCAGATAAGCAATACAGAAGTCCACATAACCACAGTAATCACTGAGATGTGACACTGACATTGCACAACACATGCCATTGTTAGCCATCTCCAGCATGCGAAGGCATCTTTCCACCCTTCCATTTATTAGTGCAAGGAGACTGGAAGACCGAGGTCTAAGTGTTGCATCTGTCCATATTTGATATTGAACTTTGTGCACATGACTCCAATCCTCTAGATTTGTTTCTCTATTGTTGAAAATGTATTTATTATTTATGCTCCATTTCTTTCTAAAAGTAAAATAAGTGTATGAGATATTAAATAGAAAGTCGGTGAAATTAATGAAACATTTTGGACACTGTATTAGTTATCTATTGCTATATTTAAAAATCACAACAAAGTTTAGCAGTTTAAAATACCAAGCATTTATTATCTCATATAGTTTCTTGGGGTCAGGAATCTCAGAGGAGCTTAGCTGAGAGGGTCATGCTCAGGTCTCTCTTAAAGGGTGTTACAGGCATCACAAAACTTGAAAGGATCTGGACACTGTCCTTCCAAACTCATTTACATTGCTATTGTCAGGTCTCAGTTCCTTGTTGGCAGTTTGCTGGAGGCTTCCACCTCTCACAACGTGGGCCTCTCCGTAAGCTGCCTGACTGTCCTCAGGACAGGCATCTGGCTTCCCCCAGGGTGAGTGATCCCAGAAACAGAGAGCATGTGACTAAGCAAGAGTATTCAAGATGAAAGTCAAATTATTTTATAACCTAACCTTGCAAGTGATATACCAATTGGTCATGCAGATGAACCCTGGTTTGACGTGGGAGAGAACGACATAGTGTGTGATTAGCAGGAGGTGGTAAGCAGAGGGGGCCACTTTAGAGGCTGGCTACAGAGACACATTTTTGAAAGATGGAAAGCAGGTGAAGTTGCACGGAGCATGGCAGCTGCAGACGTGGGCACCATTGTTCACCATATAGCTCTAGACGGGCTCTAGCTCAGAGTCAGCTGATAGCCAGCGCAGAAGTGAGATGACGGGGAGAAATGGAAGTGGTGAATTAAAGGCCCATTGCAGGAAGGATGTATGCATCAGACACCCAGTCTGAAGCTCTAAAACAACAGTACACTCAAACATGGTGTTAGGTGTTAGGGGTGTTAGGAACAGATGAATGGATAAAGAAGATATGGCACATATATACAATGGAATATTACCCATAAAAAGAAATGAAATTGAGTTATTTGTAGTGAGGTGGATGCACCTAGAGTCTGTCATACAGAGGGAAGTAAGTCAGAAAGAGAAAAACAAACACCGTATGCTAACAAATATATATGGAAATTAAAAAAATAATTGTTGTGAAGAACCTAGGGGCTGGACAGGAATAAAGATGGAGATGTAGAGATTGGACCTGAGGACATGGGGAAGGGGAAGGGCAAGCTGGGATGAAGTGAGAGAGTGGCACTGACATATATACACTACCAAATGTAAAATAGATAGCTAGTGGGAAGCAGCCGCATAGCACAGGAAGATCAGATCGGTGCTTTGTGACAACCTAGAAGGGTGGGATAGGGAGGGTGGGAGGGAGATGCAAGAGGGAGGAGATATGGGGATATATGTTTATGTATAGCTGATTCACTTTGTTATACAGCAGAAACTAACACACCACTGTAAAGCAATTATACTCCAGTAAAGATGTTAAAAAAATAGATAAATAGTGTTTGGAAAAAAATTATATAAAGTAATGGGACAGAGAGAGGGTCTGAGCAACTTTCGCTAAATAGTCATGGAAATCCTCTTTGATGAGATACCGACTGAGCCAAAAGCTTAATGATGAGAAAGAAGCACCCACACAGAGACTTGGAGAAATGTGTTCAGACATTTAATAAACAGGCACTGATTGACTATTCCTTGCCGTGCACTGTGCTGGGTATAAAAGTGTCACCATAAAAGGGAAATGCCCGAGTATGTGACTTGATGAGGGTGAAAGCTATTGTTTTTATTTATTTATTTTATTGGAGTAACACTGCTTTACAATGTTTGTTAGTTTCTGCTGTACAATGAAGTGAATCAGCTATAGGTATTCCTTTATCCCCTCCTTCTTGGACCTCCCTCCCGCCCCCTCATCCCACCCATCTAGGTGTTCACAGAGCACCGAGCTGAGCTCCCTGTGCTATACAGCTGGTTCCCACTAGCTAGCTATTTTACACATGGTAACGTATTTATGTCAAACCTAATCTCCCAATTCGTCCCACCCTCCCCTTCCCTCTCTGTGTCCACATGTCCATTCTCTACCTCTATGTCTCTATTCCTGCCCTACAAATAGGTTCATCTGTACCATTTTTCGAGATTCCACAAATATGCGTTAATATACGATATTTGTTTTTCTCTTTCTGGCTTACTTCACTCTATATGACTATCAGAGAGGGGAAAATGTATCAAGGTTAGGTAAATAACCTAGAGGACAATGTTATTTATTTTGGGGACGAGTGTACAGATCCGAGAAACCTTACAGTTAGATAGAACAGCCAGGGGAATAGTGGAACATTCTGCATTTTTTAAAAATAAATAAATAAATAATGTTATTTATTTATTTATGGCTGCATTGGGTCTTCATTGCTGCACGCGGGCTTTCTCTAGTTGCGGCGAGCGGGGGCTACTCTTCGTTGCGGTGCATGGGCTTCTCACTGCAGTGGCTTCTCTTGTTGGAAGCATGGGCTCTAGGCGTGTGGGCTTCAATAGTTGTGGCACGTGGGCTCAGTAGTTGTGGCTCGTGGGCTCTAGAGCACCGGTTCAGTAGTTGTGGCGCACGGGCTTAGTTGCTGCATGGCATGTGGGAACTTCCTGGGCCAGGGCTCGAACCTGTGTCCCCTGCATTGGCAGGAGGATTCTTAACCACTGAGCCACCAGGGAAGTCCTGCATTCTTTTAATCACAGGAAAGACAGTAGCCAAGAAGGCATTTCGGAATTTGACTAAGTAAAATTTTGGTTAAGTGGAAACTTCACTCCTGGTGGCCCTGGAAATGAGGCCCCCAGCTTTTTATAATTTTATTATAATGTGAAATGACACATATGAAGTACTTTGTAATTAACTGGTGTAATTACAAGTTCGCCTTGGGGGAAGGCTGGGTAAGAGTTTTGCAGAGGTCTGTATAACAGAATAAAGAGAAGAACTTAATTATGCATTAAAGGTCTGGATTTGTGTGCTAGAAAGTTTGTGATTCTGATAAACCTGTTCTTTGGTCAGAACAAGAGTAAATAAAGGAAATGGATGCATAATCACATCTTATTCTATCTGCCCCCTTACTATCTATTAATCTGGAAGGTTGAGACTACGTAGGAAAGGAAGAAGTAGAGTGAAGAGTTAACACGGTGTGGTCTGTAGAGAGACCTAAGACATCAGAGAGGATAAACAGACTGATTTAAATTAGAAATTAGGAAATACTTCACAGAATGGAGATACTTAGACTCCGAGATGACTGGGTTTTTCTCAGGCATTAAATAGAGAGAAGAGTTCTTCCTAGGGAGAAGGTACAAGCATGGCTTGTTCAGGGAAGATTTGTCATACCTTATCCTGCTCTAATATCCACAGCACCAACAGTATTATAGAAAGAGACAGAAGTTACGATGATGCTGATATTATGATATTATCCTGAGCCTCCTCAGAGCACATGCATGCCTACCTGTACGCTGAAGCACCATGAGGTATATGGGTGTGCTGGGATTCTTAGAGGAACCAGTAATGAGCCCTAAACAGATAAACCTCAGGTAGAAGCAAAAACTTCCTTGCCAGAAAACTTTATGTAAAAGGTTAATTTAATTTAGCCTTATAGTAGATGATGGTTAGGAATAATTACAAGCTAAAATTTATGCTAGAGGAGGAATCTGACCTTCACAAAGTAGACCACCATGGCTGTCCCCATCTTAAATGGACAGGTTAGCCTGAGAGAAAACACAGCAATACTTACAGCAGTACTATGTCCACTTTGTAAGATGTATAGAACCTGATAGCATACTTCTGGGATTGGAGAAGGCGTGGAGAGCTTGCTGGGATCTAAGACAGAGCAGCTTGGGAGGAATGAGAGGAATGGAATGGTGTCTGTGAACTTTCAACTCTCAGGGTGTCTGAGAGTGCTGGGGTAGAGGTGAAAAGCAATGGGAACGAGAAAAGGATCCCACTCTCTTTTAGTGTTGGTACAAGTTGTACCAATAAGTGCTAGACACCAATTTTCTAATGAGCTTGTAGTATCCTTTTATTATTCAAAAGGAAGCTGGTAGGTACTTTAATTTTACTCTTTGAAGTGCTAAAATTGTCTATTTCACAATATCTGAGGATGAGATAACAAAAGCAAAGCTGGGAGCTCCTCATACCTGGATTCTGATCCCAGATTCAGTGCTTACTAACTGTGCAACTTTATGCAAATTACTCAACCTCTCTGGGCTTCACTTTCTGCCACTGAAAAATAGAGATGAATATACTTTCATTTCCAGGGTTTATGTGAGGAATAAATGACATAGTACATAGAAAGTGCCTAGCAAAGGCATTTGAAATTGTTAGCCTCTATAGCCCCCAAGCTTCAGTCTATTTTCCTTCATACACAAAGCAGGTACAGCTTACCCATGAAGGAAGGATATATGAAGCTTAACTTTTTCTATGAATGAAAAACAAGAGAAATCGGGCTCAATTAAAAAAAAAATGTTTACTGAACAACAACTGTGTGCTTGGTGCTTTATCTGGAACTACAAGAATATTACACTGGCACTTATGGCTGGTAGCCACATTAATCTTTTCTAAAAGATCATGGTTATTTCATATCTACTGAGGACTTACAGTAAGCCAAGTAATATCAGGGCATGCATAAGGTTCTGTGTATTCAGGTTGTAAGAGTAATGAGGAGTAATTTATCTCTTAAAAATGTGATGGACCTGGAGGCTGCCGCCATTAACTGCCATCATTTGTACCTGCTCTGGAGAAAAGGAATCCTCTGCCAATGTCCTTTGACCATACTCAGAAGCTGCTTTAATAGGAGGCCAGAAAAAAGGACAAACCTGTTCTTAGGTGTGTTCTGTGTACACACATTCATTGGCTCACTGAGATCTTTGTGCCAGGTTCCAAATCCATTCACAGCCTGCACACTGTGATAACGTACCTCCCTCCTGGGATGGACTATCTACATACCGACACCCCAACCAAACCTTACTGATGACACTTCCTCTTCTGCTCACTGCTGAATGTGGTTTTCTGAATATCACCCCCAGCATAAGCTTGTGGATTTAGAATTTTGCTTCTCTCCACATATGACTTAACATGTCAGGCTCTGACCTCACCCTCAGCCTGAGAGACAACAAAACAGTGACTGAGGTGCCCTTGGACAGATTACCTGTGCTCAAACCCTGACTCTCTCATTCATCTAACTATGTGCCCTTGAGAAAGCTTCTTAATCTCTCTCTGCCTCAGTATTCCCAGCTACAAAATGGGGATAATATATCAGTATCTCAGAGAATTATGAAAAATAAATTAATTGGTACCTATAAAGCAATTAGAAAAGAGCCTAAAATATTGCGATGCTCAGCAAAGGTCAAACAATGATTGCGTTTAGATGTTCTAGTAAGGACACGCTGCCTCCTTACTGCCTAATCCGGTCCCTCCACAGGGATGTGTAGCCAGTGTAATATCTAGAAAGGTGTCATTTTTTTTGCCTTGGCTCTGTCTGGCATATGCTGTCATGGAACTGTTCACCATAGACTTGATAAGACATGCTACATGGAATGTGCACAAGAGCTTTCCTGAGCTTACAAACGCTTGATAATTTTCCTAACAGGATATGTAATTTATTGTCAAGTGCCAAATGACAGAATACATATTGTCACTTTCTAGAGTATGTTGTTTAATAAAACAGTCATGGTTTCCAATGAAAGAAGTGAATTGGGACAATCTACCCCCTAAAGAGTTAAGTTCTTAACTCCTCTTGAGTTAGCAGTTTGTCTATTATATCTACAATTTTCCCAATGTCAGAAATCCCCAGGAGGACTCTTAGCCAAAGTGAATAACTGAACTGTGTTTTCTTTAAAACAGGCAATGCCAGAGTATGTATCATGAACCTTCATCTGCGTTCATCAACAAGGGAGAATAATAGCATGGGGGGGGGGGGTCTCGCTGAAAAAAGCTTTCCTAACATAGTTTAGACATATGTTTTCAATCAAATTAACCAGCTGACATAGTCTTTATAGTGAACTTATAGATGAAAAAGTAAAAGACTGGAGAGAAACAGCTAAATGATTGGCTAAAAAGACAGAAAGCAAGGGAATTATTAAGCTTCCAGTTAACTTCACTTTGTTTCAAACTGAATGTGTATCAGTATTGCCTATGATTAGTATTCCACCCTATGCAAAAGAACATAAAAGCTGACAAGTTTTATCACAATAGATGCAGCATACACTTTATGGTCTGTATGCAAAATTCAGTCAACTGAACTGAAAGACTCTCTCTGCAGACATTTAAGCTGAAGAGGAATCCTCAGTATGTCTCCAAAGATAGCCCGCTGACAAGCCAAAACATACCATCAATACATATGAAGGCCAATGCACTTTATATTTGGGGTCATGCATAGTTTCTTCAATTTAAGAAGGGATTTCCTTGCTGAAAAATAATTCGTGAAAAAGAGAGGAGATAAGGTTGTTTTTACTCGGTGGTATCTGTTTGATTTGAAAACTTAATAAAATAATTTAAAATAATGGACAAAAATACTTCTGAAATAAATGCTCTGAACATTAAGCATGTGATAGCAATGAAAACTGTATGAGCTCATGTCCCTTGAATTGGAAGAATTTTTTACGTTGCTTTAAATGCTTGAAATAGGAAAGGTGTATAATTTGGCTTTCTCCGCTTAGGAATTATGTAAAGCTAAAATTAGTAGTATATAAGGATAAACAAATAGCTCCATTTTCTATTTTTTCACAAAAATCATGTCAGTTGACCATTTTTAGAAGAAAATAATTGAATGATTAACATCTGAATGTTATCTGCCATCCAATAGAACATTTTTATAGTTCCAGTAAGTAAAATTATTTCAATGTAAGAATTTATTTATGTTATGAATATATGTGGCCCAAAGTCTCCTTTTGACCTACACTCACTATCTCTAGAGTAGACTTGCATACTTCTGCTGGCATATAAATATTCCATATGGAAATTCTGATCCAATATGATTTAAATTCAAGGTCATATGTATTTTCAAATACTGTACGTAAAAAGTGACAAGAGTATTTCCCAAAGTCTAAATTCTAAATTCATGTATTTCTGTGCCTTTTTAGAATGCTTAATGTGTTGAAATGAAGTCTGTGATTTTTCAAAGTACTTAATATAGAAACAGAAAAATCATTATAAGAAGGCTAATCCAAAATTTTAAAATAAGACAAGTGATAAATGAAATGGCATGTCACTTTGAAGAAGCCATGTCAAAGCTAAAAAGAGAGAACATACAAATTTTCATTTCCTCAACACTCAGGATAGAATTTAATGACCTTTAATCTGCCTTTTAACACTAACACTACATGTCTTCTGATTTTAACACAAATGACTAAGGTTACTAAGACGTAATTTTAAGCAGTTGTATTGTTCAAATGAATATTAAGGTTTATGACATCTACTGTAGGTCCCTAACATAAATTAACATATATTTTGTGAAGGAATCAATTTGGGTTGCCTCCATTAAGTTTATGTAAAATACCATTACTACACAATGTATTAGCACAAGTATTGGTAAAATTAAAAACTAAATGAAAAGATATTTTTTCATCTGTTTTTCCTTCTGCCACAGGGCATCTCCCTGAAATGGTATCCCAACTCTTCAGCCAACTCAAATATATCATCCCACAGGTTAGAGTTCAAGCATTACTTGTTCAGGGAGGTGGAGTCAAGATGGCAGTGCGGGAAGACGCAGAGTTAAGAGTCTCCTCAGAACTAGGGCACCTGCTGGCCACTGGTGAGGGACACTGAAGCCCAAGGAGATGGGAGGAACCCCAAAGTGAAGTGGCGGCTTGCAGGATCTTAGTTCACGAGCTCGGGGTCGGGCCAAAGCTCCTGCGGTGGGAGCTCCAAGTCCATACCACTGGACTAACAGAGAACCTCACACCACAGGGAATATTCATCAGAGTGTGGTCTCACAGAGGTCCTCATCGCAGCACCAAGCCCCAGCTCTACCCAACTGCCTACAAACTCCAGTGCTGGAAGCCTCAGGACAAACAACCAGTAACACAGGAACACAATACCACTCACTAAAAAAAAAAAGAGAGCGACAGCAAAAAAATATGTCACAAAGAAAGAGCAAGGTAAAAACCTACAAGAACAAATAAATGAAGAGGAAATAGGCAATCTATCTGAAAAATAATTCAGAGTAATGATAGTAAAGATGATCCAGAATCTCGGAAATAGAATGGAGGCATGGATTGAGAAAATATAAGAAATGTTTAACAAAGATCTAGAAGAACTAAAGAACAAACAGAGATGAACAACAAAATAACTGAAATTAAAAATGCACTAGAAGGAATCAATAATGGAATAATTGAAGCAGAAGAATGAATAAGGGAGCTGGAAGACAAAATGGTGGAAATAAATGCTGAGGACCAGAATAAAGAAAAAAGAATGAAAAGAACTGAAGACAATCTCAGAGTCCTCTGGGACAACGCTAAATGCACCAACATTCGAATTATAGAGGTCCCAGAAGAAGAAGAGAAAAAGAAAGGGTCTGAGAAAATATTTGAAGAGACTATAGTTGAAAACTTCCCTAACATGGGAAAGGATATAGTCACCCAAGTCCAGGAAGCGCAGAGAGTCCCATACAGGATAAACCCTAGGAAAAACACACCAAGACACATATTCATCAAACTAAAAAAACTAAATTCAAAGAAAAAATATTAAAGGCAGCAAGGGAAAAACAAAAAATAACATACAAAGGAATCCTCATAAGGTTATCAGCTGATTTTTCAGTGGAAACTCTGCAAACCAGAAGGGAGTGGCAGGATATACTTAAAGTGATGAAAGAGAAAAACCTAGAACCAAGATTACTCTAACCAGCAAGAATTTCATTCAGATTCAATGGAGCAGTCAAAAGCTTTTCAGACAAGTAAAAGCTAAGAGAATTCAGCACCACCAAACCAGTTTTACAACAAATGCTAAAGAAACTTCTCTAGGCAGGAAACTCAAGAGAAGAAAAAGACCCACAAAAACAAACCCAAAACAATTAAGAAAATGGTAACAGGAAGATACATATCGATAATAACCTTGAATATAAATGGATTAAATGCCCCAACCAAAAGACACAGACTGGCTGAATGGATACAAAAACAAGACCCATACATATTCTCTCCACAAGAGACCCACTTCAGACCTAAGGACACAGACAGACTGAAAATGAAGGGATGGAAAAAGATATTCCATGCAAATGGGAATCAAAAGAAAGCTGGAGTAGCAAAACTCGTATCAGATAAAATAGGCTTTAAAATAAAGACTGTTACTAGAGATAAGGAGGAACACTATATAATGATCAAAGGATCAATCCAAGAAAAAGATACAACAATTATAAATGTTTATGCACCCAACATAGGAGCACCTCAATACATAAGGAAAATGCTAACAACCATGAAAGGAGAAATCGACAGTAGCACAATAATAGTTGGGGACTTTAACACCCCACTTACACCAATGGACAGGTCATCCAAACAGAAAATAAATAAGAAACACAAGCTTTAAATGACACAATAGACCAGATAGATCTAATTGATGTTTATAGAGCATTCCACCCAAAAGTGCCAGAATACACTTTCTTCTCAAGTGCACATGGAACATTCTCCAGGATAGATCACGCCTTGGGTCACAAATCAAGCCTTGGAAAATTTAAATTGTATCAAGCATCTTTTCTGACCACAAACACTATGAGATTGGAAATCAATTACAGGAAAAAAACTGTAAAAATAAAACAAATACATGGAGGCTAAATAGTGTGCTACTAAATAACAAAGAGATTAATGAAGAAATGAAGGAAGAAAGTAAAAAATACACAGAAACAATTGAAAACGAAAACACAATGACCCAAAACCTATGGGATGCAGCAAAAGCAGTTCTAAGAGGGAAGTTTATAGCAATACAACCTCACCTCAAGAACAAGAAAAATCTCAAATAAACAATCTAACCCTACACTTAAAACAACCAGAGAAAGAAGAACAAAGAAAACCCAAAATCAGTAGAAAGAAAGAAATCATAAAGATCAGAGCAGAAATAAATGAAACAGAAATGAAGAAAATAGCAAAGATCAAAAAAACGAAAAGCTGGTTCTTTGAGAAGATAAACAAAACTGATAAACCCTTAGCCAGACTCATCAAGAAAGAAAAGGAGAGGACACAAATCAATAAAGTTAGAAATGAAAAAGGAGAAATCACAACTGACACTGCAGAAATAAAGGGTTATAAGAGACTACTACAAAAAACAATAGGCCAATAAAATGGACAACCATGAAGAAATGGACAAATTTTTGGAAAGGTACAATTTTCCAAGACTGAACCAGGAAGAATTAGAAAATGTAAACAGACATATCACAAGTAATGAAATAGAAACCATAATTTAAAACCTTCCAACAAACAACAGTCCAGGACCAGATGGCTTCACAGGCGAATTCTATCAAACATTTAGAGAAGAGCTAACACCAATCCTTCTCAAACTCTTCCAAAATATAGCAGAGGGAGAAACACTCCTAAATTCATTCTACGAAGCCACCATCACCCTGATACCAAAACCAGAAAAAGATATCACAAAGAAAATTATAGACCAATATCACTGATGAACATACATGCAAAACTCCTGAAGAAAACACCAGCAAACAGAATCCAACAGCACATTAAAAGGATCATACACCATGATCCAGTGGGATTTATCCCAGGGATGAAAGAATTCTCAATATATTCAAATCAATCAATGTGATACACCACATTAACAAACTAGGGAATAAAACCCATATGATCATCTTAATAGATGCAGAGAAAGCTTCTGACAAAATTCAACACCCATTTATGATAAAAACTCTCCAGAAAATGGGCATAGAGGGAACCTACCTCAACATAACAAAGGCCATATATGACAAACCCACAGCAAGCATCATAAGCAATGGTGAAAAACTGAAAGCATTTCCATTAAGATCAGGAAAAAGGCAATGATATCCACTCCTGCCAGTCTTATTCAGTATAGCTTTGGAAGTCCTTGCCACAGCAATCAGAGAAGAAAAAGAAATAAAAGGAATACAAATTGGAAAAGAAGAAGTAAAACTGTCACTGTTTACCAATCACATGATACTATACAGAGAAAATCCTAAAGATGCCACCAGAAAACTACTAGAACTAATCAGTGAATTTTGTAAGGTTGCAGATACAAAATTAATGCACAGAAATCTCTGGCATTCCTATACACTAACAATGAAAAATCAGAAAGAGAAATTAAGGAAACAATCCCATTTACCATCACAACAAAAAGAATAAAATACCCAAGAGTAAACCTACCTAAGGAGGCAAAAGACTTGTACTCAGAAAACTATAAAACACTGATGAAAGAAATCAAAGATGACATAAACAGATGGAGAGCTATACCACGTTCTTGGATTGGAAGAATCAATATTGCGAAAATGACTATACTACCCAAAGCAATCTACAGATTCAATGCAATCCCTATCAAACTACCAATGGCATTCTTCACAGAATTACAACAAAAAATTTTACAATTTGTATGGAAACAGAAAAGACCCTGAATAGCCAAAGCAATCTTGAGAAAGAAAAACGGAGTTGGGGGACTCAGGCTCCCTGATTTCAAACTATACCACAAAGCTACAGTAATCAAGACAATATGATACTGGCACAAAAACAGAAATATAGATCAGTGGTACAGGATAGAATGCCCAGAGATAAACCCAGTTACATATGGGCACCTAATTTACAACAAAGGAGGCAAGAACATACAATGGAGAAAAGGCAGCGTCTTCAGTAAGTGGTGCTGGGAAAACTGGACAGCTACATGTAAAAGAATGAAATTAGAACACTCCCTAACACCATACACAAAAATAAACTCCAAATGGATTAAAGACTTAAATATAAGACGAGACACTCCAAAACTCAGAGGAAAACATAGGAAAAACACTCTTTGACATAAACCATATGTTTATGTCATATGGTTTTTGACCCACCTCCTAGAGTAATGGAAATAAAAACAAAAATAAACAAATGGGACCTAATGAAACTTAAAAGCTTTTGCACAGTAAAGGAAACTATAAGCAAGACGAAAAGACAAACAACCCTCAGAATGGGAGAAAATATCTGCAAAGGAAGCAACGGACAGAGGATTAATCTCCAAAATATACAAAGAGCTCATGGAGCTCAATATCAAAAAAACAAACAACCCAGTTAAAAAAATGGGTGGAAGACCTAAATAGACATTTCACCAAGGAAGACACACAGATGGCCAAGAGGCACATGAAAAGATGCTCAACATCACTAATTATTAGAGAAATGCAAATCAAAAACTACAATGAGGTATCACCATACACCGGTCAGAATGGCCATTATGAAAACATCTTGAAACAATAAATGCTGGAAAGGGTGTGGTGAAAAAGGAGCCCTCCTACACTGTTGGTGGGAATGTAAATTGATACAACTACTATAGAAAACAGTATGGAGGTTCCTTAAAAAACTAAAAATAGAACTACTATATGACGCAGCAATCCCACTACTGGGCATATACCCTGCGAAAACCATAATTCAAAAAGAGACGTACCACAATATTCATTGCAGCACTATTTACAATAGCCAGGGCATGGAACAAACCTAAATGTCCATCGACAGATGAATGGATGAAGAAGATGTGGCACATATATACAATGGAATATTACTTAGCCATAAAAACAAAAGAAATTGAGTTATTTGTAGTGAGGTGGATGGACCTAGAGTCTGTCATTCAGTGTGAAGTCAGAAAGAGAAAAACAAATACTGTATGCTAACTCATATATATGGAATCTTAAAAAAAAGAAAAAACATGGTATTTATGAACTTAGCTGCAGGGCAGGAATAAAGAGGTAGACATAGAAAATGGACTTGAGGACGCAGCGGGTGGGAGGGCAAAGCTGGGTTGAGGTGAGAGTAGCATCGAGGTATATACACTATCAAATATAAAATAGTTGGCTGGTGGGAAGCAGCAGCACAGCACAGGGAGATTGGCTCGGTGCTTTGCGATGACCTAGAGGGGTGGGATAGGGAGGATGGGAAGGAGGCTCAAAAGGGAGGGGATGGGGGACATGTGTATGCATATGGCTGATTTGCTTTGTTGTGCAACAGAAACTAACACAGTATTGTGAAGCAAGTATACTCCAATAAAAATTTAAAAAGAAAAAAATCACTTGTTCAGGAAAGCCTTCCCTGACCTTCCCAAATAAGTAATTCCCTATCATAAGCATTCACATCATCGTGCACCTTTACTTCAAGGCAATGGTCACAAGTTTACTTATTTATGTATATGTAACTTGATAAATGTCTGCTTATTCTTCACACTGTGTGTGCTCCCATTTCTGCAATGTTTCTGTATTTACAGTCCATTGAATCCCCAAGCACTGGCTCATGTAAAGTGATCATAAAGGATTTTCTACCCCCCCACAAAAAAAATCATACACCAATCTGAATGAAAATCACATTATTTTTTAAGACTTCTGTAGATAAACCACATAAATTTTCAGTTCTCTTGACAACTGTCAAGAGAATGAATTGACAATTCATTTTTGGCACAGTTATAACCACTGAGTAAGCTGATATTTTCCTTTACAAATTTCTCAGGAAGATAATGCTAGTTAATACTAATAAATAAGTAAATATATATTATATATAAAAATCCCTGAAAGAAAAATATGCTCTAGGAAATAACTCTTCATATTAGTTCTTCAAAGAATAAAATTAATTGTTTGAAAAGAAACTTCTAAAATAAATAGAGGGTAAATACAAACTTTGATTCTAGCCCAGATAGAAAACTTTTGGGCCAAATTCAAGCCCAAATAGAAACTATGAGGAGTTAAAATCCTCATAGTACATATATTTAATATATTTAAAAAGTAGAATGCAATACTTATCATGTCATAAGCCAAAGAAAGGGTAATAACAGACCATTAATTATGCATATGGGATGGGAGGTAACTGGGTGTAAGATAAAAAGAAAAGTCAGATGATTGATGCTTATTACATAATATTTATAAAACCAGGAAACATATTTATATTAACAAACCAGGTAGTGGCATCAATGTTAATGCTTTTTAAAAGTCTCCTTACCAACGCATCTGAGCGTTAACTAATTTTCAGTGTTACAGAACTTCCAAAGTACTCAGCAGAGAGTTAATTTTTTTTTTCTCAAAGGAAGTCTGTCATGTATGCTTCAGTGAAAATTTCCTTAACATAAAATTGCTTTCTCAAAACATCTCAATTCTTCTGACCTAAAATTTAGACTCTTCAAGGGACAAGAAAGAGTTAAATGCAGATTGAGAAGAAAAAAACGTAAGAAAATTTTAGCTCTGAAAGGCAGTCCCTACTGGAGTTTTTCTCCTTTAGAGGAACTATGTCATATAGAAAATTTAGAGGAAAAAATAGCAAACTGCAAATATAAATTGACAAACGCTTTATCCTAAATAATAAAGATGAAGAAGACATAAAGGAAGTGGGAAAGATTGTCAGACTTCCCCAAAGAAAAGTAATAAATCAATTCACATTTCTATTATATACTGTGAGTAATAGCTCCATCCTAAAATGGGAATTCAATTTGAATAAAAAATATAGCAGATTTTTAAATCATTATTAACGTGAACTTCACAAACAAGAAAGGACGTGTCTAAAAGCAAGAATAATTTGGAAATAAAATGTTTAAGAATAAACAGATTTTAATGCTCCAATCAAGTGAAACAGTGATAAAACCATCATGACAGAAGCACCCACTTTTTCCGTCTTTGGCACCTGATGCCAGTGTAAACCTTAGGGATTTATTTTACTTTTAATTATGGCCATTTTTTTCAAAATGTAAAATTAACATGGCAACATTAGGGAGAGTTTAGAAAATGAGGGAGGTATCTCAAAAACCTTATAATTGTTTCTTTTTTCCTTTTTTTTTTGCTATTAATAAAGTTGGATGGTGGATATATGGTATTTTCAAAATCTTAGCTTCAGACCATGATAAAAAATTTTGTGGATTCCCCTCTCAAATATTATTTCTATAGAAATATATAGGTTTTATCACTCTTTTAGGTGATATAGATTACGTAGGTTATAATCACTACTGTGCCAAAATCTTCTATCCTTTTTTCACTTGTGACAGACTATATTTTTCAAAATGGCTGAGGTAAAATCTCCCATCCCGTAAACTCTTCCTACAATGTGACTCTGACTCATGGAGAGGTAGGACCTATGTTCCCTTCCTTTGAATCTTGGCTGGCTTGTGACTATGGTGGAAGTGATGATATGGCTTCTGAGGCTAAAAAGGTGACAGAGCTTCTGCCAGCTCCTATGGGACACTTGCTCCTGGAACTCTCCCACCATGAGGTAGGACAAGCTGCCTATGGAGAGGCCACATGGAGAGGAACCAAGGACTCTTTCAGCCACAGCTGAGCAACCCAGCTGACATCTAGCAACAATTTACCAGCCATAGCAGGCAATTTTAGAAGAGATGCTCTAGCCCCCAGCTGAGCCTCCCTGGTGATGCCACCTAGAACAGAGAGGAGCCTTCTCCAACAAGCTCTGCCCAAATTACAGAATCATAAGTTAAACAAATTACTGTTGTTTTTAAAAGTTTGGGATAATTTGTTACACAGCAACAGATAAGCAGACATTTGACTTTATATTATAAGCCAAATCATTATAAGACTTAGTTTACGTCAGTTTATACTATATTATATTCCAATAAATGCATGTACCATGATTTAATTAGACATTTTCTGAAAACTGGATATTCTGAGCATTGTTTCCTATAACCTATTCCTTGTACTTAAAAGAAGTAAGTCAAACTTGTAAAGACTTAGGACATAAAAAACACCTATTTCTGAAACAGATCATAAGAAAACATTGGCTTTAGTATCTCCCCAACTGCCTAAAATAAAATTTCTAAAGCATCTGTTAAACTCTAGCAGAAATAATTTGAGAGAAAAAGATTAGCTTTCATCATTTAAAAACTGCATGAGTTCTACCTTTAAATATATATTTTAATTTTGTAAAATAACTATATTTTACTATAGTCTTCTGATACAAAAAGACTAACTCCCCCCCAAAAATGACTATTTTGAAGGCTATTTTGTCTTAATCTCTGGCCCTAATATTTCTAAATCAAAATATATATGAAACAGAAATAAAAATTCACCTGGATGAATTTCAAAGAGGGGGGTCCAAATGCCATTCCACGATCAAGTACCAGGATAGTACCCTCAGACTCCAGAGAGTTCTTTAATAATACAAATTCTTGCTCCCTCAAAATCTCATTCCCTAGCTCTCAAAGATGTGGGTAGTTGCTTGTTGATATTTATCATGTGCTCCCTTCCCAGGCTCCCACCCCCAGGCTCACCCCGTCTCTACAGCTGATTTCTCCAGCTGAGCACTAAGTCCTGTGCTCCTGCTCCGGGCTCTTTGCTCCCACCCTCAACTTCTCCCTCTCAGTAGGTTTATGGTTTAATTTTACTTTTACTGTAATTTCTCACATGCTACTAACTCTTTCAAATGTTCACAAGTCTTCCATTATTTTAAAAAATACTTCTTTTGCCCCCCTGCCTCTTCTAGCTATTATTTTATTTCTTACATTCCTTGTCTTACCTATTTTTTCAAATAAATGTACAAAACCTCCTGCTTCAACTTCCTGCAGTCTGGCTTCTCTCCTAACTCCTTGGTTTCCAAATCCAAAGACTCTTTTTCACTCTCCTTCACTCTTCTGCTGCAGCGTCTCCTTTTTCCTTGCAACTATCTTTGGTTGCTTGGCTTCCATAGCATCCTGCCATCCTGGCTTTTCTCTTAACCTTTTGGATTTCTTTCCTGCCTTAGTCTCCGAATGATGCTTCTTCCTCTGTAAAGATAACCTCCCAATATGCTAGGCAGAGTAGGCTTCTCCTCCACAGACCACTCTCTGATATCATCCACTCTCCTAACGTCCTTGATATGACTCCCCAATCTTTATCTTCCATCCTAATTTACTCCTGATATTATACCTATGTCATTCACTATTAACTAGATATTTACTCTTAATTTCCTAACATCACAATCAAAGTGCTGAAAAATAACCACATTATCTTCCTTGCCACCTACATGTTCCTCCAGAAACAACGGAAATCCTTGATTTATTCTATTGTTTATAATCTACTACTACTAGGTGATATTTGAGGTATTTTTAAAACAAAAAATACAGAAAATCCAAAAAGCACATAAAAAATGTTAATTCATGTCATGAGTAGGGGTAGGTAAGTATGCCAGAAATAACTTCTTGTTAACCAATCTTTGAAAACACTTTGAAAAAGAAAAAACTATTTAAAAGCATCTATGATTTTATATATATATATGTACATATATATACAGACACAGTACAAATATTAGAAAAATCAGTTCCTTTCCAAGTTTTTTCAGCAAATCTTGAATCTTTGAATTATATTTTCCTGTATCACATGTTCTTCACATATTCTGAGTATCAAGATATGTAAAATTATGTCAAATTAGAACCATGGAAGTTTTAATGGAAAAAAATTCAAAATTACTTAAGCAAAATTTTCATTTTGTAGATTTTTAATAATATATAAAATGTAAATTTTGATTGAGGTACAAAATATTCTAAAGTCAGCTCTCAGATATGATTGCAATTTTCAAAGGACTATCTGAAAACCATAAAACTATTAAACCCTTCATCTACTCTATTATGAGAGTCAGTATTTAGAGATTAACATAATAAAGACTGAGGAGTAGATTCTGGGGAGAGCTTCTGCACATGGTGAAGCTCCAACCCCTAATAAAAGGGAGGAGCGTGTGGGTGTCTCTTCCTTGCCTCTCAGCATAATATATGGCCCCTAAAGTTGCAGAGTGACAAGGTATTAATGGTGTCTGACTTCACCTGGAAAATCTAAAAAGTGACAGTAGGGTTATTCACTTGCTCTGATGGCAGGAGCTGTGTGAAGGAATTGGCCTGCTTTCCCTGAGATTTTTGGGTCAAAGAATGGTTTTCCCTTGAGCCACACGTGGACCATGTTTGAGAGAGTGCTGGTGTGGGGTCATGTGAAGTCTGGTCCAAGAGAGCCACCTAGAGAAGAATATGAGGCCTCAGAAGAAACTGTAGGTGTCACCATCAGGTACATATGGATATAAGAAGTAGTAAGTAACCACCTAGAATCAGGATATACGTATTCCCTTTGACAAAGGAAACAGAAGTAGAGGGAGAGGGTGGGAGAGAAAGAGCCCACAACAAAGAATCAACTTTAAATATGACTCCAGTGTAAAACAATACCAGTCAAGTAAAAACTTTTATTGTTCTTTTATCTCTTCTTCACCATTCTAACCCTGGAGAACAGCTGGCCCTGCCCTTCTTCCCTACATGCAAGCAACTGCCCTGCAATAAACCCCATTTAGAAGAGAAAAGAAGCCTCAACTTTAAATCACGTTTGCAGTTTTGATTATTACACAGAACTGCTAGACATATTAAGTACTGAATTCAGACTATTTGTGATTTAAGACCATAGGCTTTCTCTATTGCTACCTAAAAGTGACCTGAAAAGTCACAGACTTACAATAGATCTGTCCAGGAGCCAGGGGAAATTGAGCCTACTGAAGAGAGAACTTCATGACCGTGTTCAAAGAGAGGTTACATACTCATACACGCATGCACACATGCACACTCACATGCGATTTATTGATAAAATGCATATAAAACTACATTGTGATGTTAGTTCTTCAAATTTCACTTAATAAATTTTGTATTTCAAATTTTGGCTAATATACATCATGAAAATGCATTTCAAAGAAATTCTAAAGCTCAAAAATTTTATTTTTAAAATATGAGAATTTGTAAAAGGATTCATTATGAAGTATTAACTGCCCCTGTTAGAAAAGAAAGGAAATTAAATGTGGGATTCAATGGATAAATTATCTTGACTGATGAAATGAATACACTCAAGTTGTATTTTAAAATAATATTTGTAAAAGCAAGTCCTGAAAAGGATAAGCAAAACTAAGGAGTCTTTTTTAAAAAAAGATTTAAAATAATTTATAAAAGTAATACAACAAAGGTATTCATGTGAGAGCTATTATAAAATATCAGGTTTACTCCTGTTTTTAAGAATCCCAAGTGCCACATCCATTCAAAGATATGTGTTTTCTTATTCATCTCAGCAAAGTGATTTATAATCCCATCACAGGGCTTAATTTCCTTTTACCGAGTCCCTGGTATGCACAGCAACAGACTGTGGAAACAATTCATTAGATGGGCTTACATTGGGGCTTGTTTGTATTACCAATATTTTACAAGAATGAATTTAGATGAGATGCAAAATAAAAAGGCAAATCATGGACAAATTGAGGGTTAATCATTCAAAACATCGATAGCTGAATACTTTGTGGTACACAGGAGACAGCAGCCTATAACAGTTACTGAAGAAAAATATTTAACCCTTGCAATTTTATCAATAGCTATATTACATTAGAAAAATGGAAACGTTCAATATTACATTTTAAACACCAAGTAATCCCACTTTACTGATTTTTTGCAACAACCCTTCAAAGGGTTTTGCTGTCCAATGATAACTTTCACAGATACATCTATTTTCGACAGCTAATCCTTTCCTCTTATGTTGAACAAGTTTGTAATAATATTTTTGACTCTTCTCCCATATTTGCATGTAGCCAATTCATTCAAATATAAGGAAAATAATTTCAGTGTTCCTTCTTTTTCTTTTATTTAACAACTAATTATACAGTATGTGGGTTGTCAAACTTCCTTCTTTCTTCTTTTGCTTGCCTATTTATCTTTGAACTTTCCATCAGCATTTCCAACATAGAGGACAAGAAATCTGTGTACATGTTTTCACTCCCCTATGTAACTTCTTCAATGAGCATGAACAATCTATTTCATTTATAACCCTCATCACTCTTAGCTCAATGCTTTGTACATATTACATTCCAAATGCATATTTGATGACTAACTCTAAGATACGAGGTCCTTTCCTTTCTTGACCTGATTCACAGTCCTTCCAGAGTCAGCTTTCCCACATCTATATGCCTACCTGGACTTCTTGACCATTACCAGCAGCCAGACCCTGATGGTGCTACTTTCTGTGTCCTTTCCAAGGACTGCATCATAACACTAGGCTCCTTTATCACTTGCCTAAACTTCTAACAGACTCTCAGGCCAGTCTCTCTACCAATGGTCTACTTTGGAACCCTCCTATGAGCCCTTGCCACAGCCCAGTAGGCTGTTCCCCAAACGCCTGGTCTTATTCATCCCATCCCAGACCCAAGAATGCCTGTAGAAAGGCACTCAGCATTATCCAACAAATGAAGGATATTTACCAGCCTCATATCCTAAACTTATTTTTTTATGATCCATGCAAATAGATTCATCATTATATTTATACATTTAAATCTTAATTATAGGGGATTTACAGCATCAAACATGAACACAAAATTGAACTCTTTCTATTTCTCAATTATATTTTATGACAGGTTTTCTGTCCAGGTCAAAAAAAAAAAAATTCTTTTAGAGTCTCAGAAACAATTGACTAAAATGAACCATGTGGTCAGCACAATAAATATATATTATAGCCCACAGCCTCTAAAAGTTTGTCTGTATATAAATATCTTATTATGGACATTTTTACTTTTAAAATTTATAACTTCCAATCCAAAACATTTTTTACGGATGGATTTATTTCCCACAAAATTTTTTTCCAGTGTTTCCTATATTTTCATGTATCTATTCACACCAAACTCCAACTCAAGAATCTAAAATATCCAACACCAAATGGCTCATTTGATAAGATGCACAACCTTAACACTGTTAGAAGACTATCATCTCTTTTTAAAAGATAATGCATAACTGCTTGATCTCTATACATTTCAAGAATACTATATAAAAGTTATAAAAGTTCATATAGACAACTTTTTAAGTACAAATTTCTTCAAGAAAATGTTTCCATCTTATTTCTCCTGCCCATTTCATTTCAAAAAACAAAACAAAAACATTTCTATTTCAAAGTTTAGTTATGCTGCCAACATGTTTATAATTCCAGAATTGCCATTCTATGTTCCCAAACCTATTGCTACCTGTTTTTCAATAAGAGATCACTGTCCTGCAGGAAGCACCTTAAATTGAAAAATATTCATCACAACAAAAAAATGTGTTAGAATATTCACTATTGGAGACTTTAGAGCTACGTATAATCCAAAATACTTCTTAAATACCTTGTTATAGGCTGAGCTCATGGCATTTTTATATTGACTCAAACTATTTCACTGACATCACTGTAGTAAATTTGCAGATGGAAATCATAAGAGTGATAACATTTTACAGAAATTTATACAGAAACTGTACTACAAAAAGTTAAACAGAAAACATATTGGATTAATCTCATACTATTGATCTTAACAACCATGTATTCAGGATTTATAACATGCCAAGTATTATATCAAGCACTTCCTAGGTATAATATTACCTGAGTCTCATAGAAACCCAGTGGTGTAGGGATTATTGAATCCATTTTACAGATGAAGGTGCTAAAGCTCAGAAAGTAAAAAAGGGCAACAAATAGCCAAATAAATAGTAAAGGAATGTGGATTCAAACCCATGCCAGTCTGATGCCAAAGTCTTAGTCCCTAAAACACATTGCTTTCCTAAATCTATATTACTCCACAGTTACTGTTTTAAAAGAAGACACTGTGGAAATTAAAAATGTTTAAAACTTTATATATTATATTGAACTACTTTAATGTTGCTCTACATCAAAAGCTGTTCACTTGGTTCCTTTCAGAGTGTAGCATCTTAAGACTTTGGCTCAAGAGGACCAGACAGTCACTGGATAGGATTTAGGGCATATTAATTATCACTATCACAACAGGATACAGAATAATAGGAAGGAAGACTTTGCAGAGACAGGACTTAAAAATGCCTAGGCTGGGGACTTCCCTGGTGGCACAGTGGTTAAGAATCCGCCTGCCAATGCAGGGGGCACGGGGTCGAGCCCCGGTCCAGGAAGATCCCATATGCCGCGGAGCAACTAAGCCCATGCACCACAACTACTGAGCCTGAGTTCTAGAGCCCGGGAGCTGCAACTACTGAGCCCACGTGCCACGACTACTGAAGCCCGCACGCCTAGAGCCCGTGCTCCACAACAAGAGAAGCCACTGCAATGAGAAGCCCATGCACCGCAACGAAGAGTAGCCCCCACTCACCACAACTAGAGAAAGCCCGCACGCAGCAATGAAGAACCACTGCAGCCAAAAATAAATAAATAAAATAAATTTATTTTTTAAATGCCTGGGCTTTTGCTCGACAACTGGCATACATGATAGTAGTATATTCTCTATATAAAATGATAGTGTATTCTCTATTTAAGGAATTTCAGAAGTGTGTGTGTAAGACAGAAAATGAAAGCTGTCCATTCTAGGAAACTTCTGAACCTGATTATTCTTTTTGCCAGAGTACAAGCGCCCTAAAGAGCTGCCAAATGTTTTGCATTTAGGTTCTAGGTGAAGCAATTTTAGTTCTCTGTCGAACCACCTCCCTAGATAATTTAACTTTTCTTCTCTTACTCGCACCCTCTTCATGCAGTGACACTCATGGTACTACCCTCACTGTCACAGGAAGATGGTCTTCCATATCTGTTTCTAGATAGATAGATAGAGAGATAGATAGGCAGACAGGTAGGTAAAGTAAATAAAGAGCCAGCTCTGAAACACAGCAACCAGCCCACCAGGCATGTGGAAACTGGTAATGTCAGTCCATCCACCTATCTTAAGAGTGTTGGCATTTTAAAATATGACAAGTAGGCTGGTTTATAAATAAAACAAGCAGGAAAGGTAAACCTGTAATTTGCATAACAAGACAGAACTTCCAGCATGTTTCACCACCTACCATCTTTAATCCAATCATTCAGCTGGCAGTGCCAGTGAAAACATAAGTTCTTCTTATGATATATTCTTGGTTTTGCAAGGTCTTAGCTCTAGAATGCAGTATAAAAGAAACATTAATAAACATAATAAACTCAAGTATCATTAAAGTTTTCTGCCTGATAGAAAACGTATATACCAGAGCCCATTTGATTCACCAAATTTTTCAGTTGGAGTTAATTTCCTTTTTTGATCTGTTTTTCAATAAAACTTTATTTGTAATAACAAACAAGTGGCATCAAGCCCTTTTTGAATGAGAGTGTAAGTTCCAGAGACAATAACTGACTTATCCAATGGGCTACAAAGTCAGCAACAAGTTTGGAACTAAAAAATAGCCCCTTTGTGACTTTGCATTTATATACTATGTCTAACAATATGGCTAACAATTATTGGTAGGTAAGAAAGAATAAACATGTAGTACTGATATGTAGCAAGTAGATGGAAGGTTCTTGAGTTTAAGAAAACTATATTTTACAGAGACAAATCCAAACAGTGACAGGTTCCAAAAACATCCAGTCAGTGTATTTACTGGTCACTCACTAATCTTTTCATCCTTACTGTGAACCCTAGTATCATCCCTTTCAGCTGTCAATATATTTTATTTTTTAAAAAAGTTTCAGATTACTCTGGCAATGTTTAATGGAAGCACATAAGATAAACCTACGAGAAATATTTACCCATCTCCCCAAATTATCAAAATGCATGTACATATAAGATCAACTGTTTCCAATCCCCAGAAATGCAATAACCAACGAATGCGTCTCATTTGAAAATGCATTCAGCTGACTCTTGGGTCACTGGTGGTTGATGATCCAACCTGTTAGGTATATTTAGTGCTCCGTGCTTTGCTCTGTTTTCTCTCCAGATGCTCATCTTGTTTCTTATTTTGGAGTCATTAGTTATCTTCATCAGAGGGTGGAAGAGGGAAAATTTGTTAAACTCAAATCAGTCAATTTTACCTTTTTGAGGATAACACAAGTGGTAAAATTATAAACAAAGAAAGGGTTATGTTATTTCTTTATTATTTGCAAGATTACATTATCTGTGTTAAGTATTTCAACCACCTTCCATTGATAATTGTCAACTACCTCTTGGCATTTTTTGGTGTACTCAGTTACATTTTTGAGCTGATCATTCTGATTCTCTCCGTACAACACACAAACACAATACTTCACGATGCCAATATAATTAGGGCTTCACCATTTGATTTTAGCTTTAACAAGCATATTTGAGGAAAAGACTATATGTATCGTAAGAGGAAAACATTTGATTAAAAGTCAAATACAATAAAAAGATGGGCAAATGAAAAAACTGGAAATGAAGAAAAATAAAGTTGATATATAAAACAAAGAACACTGAGCTTAAAATGGCACATTGAAGTGCAGAATAAAAAAATAAAGCTGATAGCTATAAAACAAACACACACACACACACACACACACACACACACACACACTACTCTCTCTAAGATCTTAAAAAACCTTTTAGTCACGTTCGTAATGCAGTGGTGACACCAGTCTTCACAAGGCAGAAGAAATGTGCACTTCATGGGGAGCAACACACTGATAGTAATTTTCTTGGTTCATGTCTGAGGAGGCCAGTTAATAATGACTGCTGAGAGTTTTAAGCTCTAAAGATCCTGATTTGACAGGAAGAAAATTAAGAATCAAATTTAACTTATATCAAGCATCATGTGTGCTGTCAACATTTTCTGCAAATCTCTTTCCTCAAGTATCTTATCCGGCCTCCTCCAGCTGGAGCTCTTGGTTGCAAAACTCTGCTCTGTAGTCTGTAAGAAGGGACTGGCTACAGTTCAGAAGAACTGGCAATACTTCCCAACTCAGAATGACAAGAAACCAACGGAACCATTCAGTTAAAATGCACCTTTAACTTTCTAGTACAAACTCTCTGTAACGTCATTGGATGGTTCCGTAGATTTTTGCTCTATCAATATACATGTAAATAGAACTTAAATTTCAAATCATTCAACTCCCCATTGAAACCTAATTGTCAAATTTACTCTTCATGTTGAAAATAGGAAAAAATATTTTTAAACATCATCTAGTTCTAATGTGTGTCTCAAGTAAAACAAAATTTAAAAAACACTGTGTCATAAATGAAAATCTCCGTTAAAGACAGACTCACTGAATAACAAATGAGCTGATGATTTAAGTCCTCTGTGAGTGGTGTGAGGTGGGAAGATGGGAAAGGGAGTGGTGAGGTAATAAGAAATTAGGTCAAACCATTAATCTGAGTATATAGGAGAAGGAGACTGTGAATTAAATTTTAAAGTAGTTTACCATTCAAAATAATCTCAGGATGGAACACATTAATTTATCAAACTGTATAAAACTATTTTATTCTACATTTTTCAATATATTTACCAAGTTTTTGTTTCAAAAGTTCTCTCATTCCTCTAAATAAACAAACAAACAAACCACACACACACAAACATAAGAGTAAAAAATTATACAAATATGTCTGCACTAGCATGGAGCAAAATGTGAAAGAGTACCCACCAGGGTATTAAACCAGAGGGAATGGGAATGAAGGGGATGATAAGAAGAGAAAGGAGATAAACCTTTTATATATACATATTTGGAGTTTCAAAATTCACTATAAAAGCATGTGTCATTTTTATAATAAAATTGTTAAAAAAAACACATTTAAAAGGAAAAATAAAACCAAAGTTCTAGAAGGATACATAGAATAAATTTATTTACACTCTTTAAGTAGGAAAGGCAGTATATAAAATCCAGAAGTCACAAACGAAAAAGACAATAATCATGATGACCTGAAAACATTTAATTCTGCATTAAAAATACCATAAAAAGTCAAAAATATAAAAGCATAAACTAGGAAAATATTTTCATCATAAATGACAGATAAAAGGCTAATTTCTGCAATCCACAGAGTACACAAAATCAAGAAAAATAGAGCCCAATCAAAAAAATAGGAAAGGCTATGAATAAGCAGTTAATGGCAAAATAAAAACAAACAGCAAGGAAACATGAAATATGATCAACCTTATTTCCATCAAAAGAAATGCAAATCAAAAAGCCAATAATATAGGTAGATATATGAAGCAATGGAATAGAATTGAGAGTACAGAAATAAACCAAATATATATGGTCAACTGATTTTTGACAAAGGTATTCAAACCATGTAATACGGAAAGAACAGTACCTTCAGAAAATGGTGCTGGGGCAACTAGATATTTACAAGTGAAAGAATGAAACTGAACCCGTATCTTACAATATATATAAAAATTAACTCAAAGTGGACCAAAGGTTTAAACATAAGAGCTAAAACTTAAAACTCTTAGGAAGAAAACATACAGGAAAATCTTCATAACTTTGGATTTGGCAATGGATTCAAATATAACAGCAAAAACATGAGTAAATAAAAGAAAAAATAAATTAGACTTCATAAAAGTTAAAAAATGTTGTACACCAAAGGACATTATCAAGAAAGTTAAAAAGACAACCTACAGAAAGTTAAAAAGACAACCTTCATAAAAGTTAAAAAATGTTGTACACCAAAGGACATTATCAAGAAAGTTAAAAAGACAACCTACAGAATGGGAGAAAATATTTGCAAGTC
Source organism: Delphinus delphis (assembly GCF_949987515.2). Lineage (NCBI taxonomy): Eukaryota > Metazoa > Chordata > Mammalia > Artiodactyla > Delphinidae > Delphinus > Delphinus delphis. Next base: position 40,561,823 of record NC_082697.1, on the reverse strand, counting down.
ATATATCTGATAAGGGCCTACTATCCAGAATATATAAAGAACATTTATAACTTAACAAAACAAAGCTCAATTAAGTTTGAATAGTTATTTCTCTAAGGAAGATATACTTCTATTTGGCCAACAAGCACATAAAGAAATGCTCGACATCATTATTCATTTGGGAAGTGCAAATAAAAACCATTCACTCCCACTGGGACAGATATGATTCAAAACAAAACAAAGAACAAGTATTGGTGAGGATGTGGAGAAATTCCAACCTTTGTATATTGCTGGTGAGAATGTACAACAATACAGTTGCTGTGGAAAACAGCTTAGCAGGCCCTCAAAAGGTTAAACAAAGAATTACTATAAGACACAGCAATTCTGCAACTAGGAATATACTCAAAAGAATGGAAAACAGGTGATCTAACAAATACTTGTACACAAATGTTCACAGCAGCACTATTCATAATAGCCAAAAGGTGTAAAAATGTAAACATCCATCAATGAATGAATGGATAAACAAATGTGGTATATCCATACGATAGAATATTACTCAGCCACAAAAGAAATGAAGCCTTGATACATGCTACAATGAGGGTTAAGCTCAAAAATATTATGCTAAGCTATGAAAGCTATACACAAAAGAATATTGTATGATTCTACTTACATAAAATATCTAGAATAGATAAATCCATGAAGACAGAAAGCAGATTATTGGTTGCCAGGGGCTAGGTTGGGGATGGGAAGGAAGTGGGTAGTGACTGCTTTATCCTTTTTTTTTTTTTTTTTTTTTGCCGTACGCGGCCCTCTCACTATTGTGGCCTCTCCCGTTGCGGAGCACAGGCTCCGGACACGCAGGCTCAGTGGTCATGGCTCACGGGCCGCTCCACGGCATGTGGGATCTCCCCGGACCGGGGCACGAACCTGTGTCCCCTGCATCGGTAGGCAGACTCTCAACCACTGCGCCACCAGGGAAGCCCTGCTTTATCCATTTTTGGTGATGAAAACGTTTTGACACTAGATGGGCTGATGATCACACAACACTGTGAATGTACTAAATATCACTAAATTGTAAACTTTAAATATTGAATTTTATACTATGTGAATCTCACCTCAATTAAAAAAACACACACACACCATTTTCACTTATCAGGTTGGAAAATAGTAAAATGACTATAAATTGACGCAACTATTTTTCAATTTGATATTATCCAGTACTTTCATTTCATCAAGAGGAATCTGCCTTGCACTTTCCAAAGGATGCAAAAACACAGCTACAAGGATGTTCATTGTAGAAATTTTTCTGGTAGTGAAGAATGAGAAACACCCTAAAATGTCCATAATTTAATAAACTATAATACAGCCATATGATGGAAGTCCTAAAAGAATGCTTTATATCTGTATACACTGCTTTACAATAAAATATCTAAAAAAAAATTATTAAGTTTAAAAAAGCAAGGTACAAGACAACATTTGCATCATGATTCCATTTATCGTGATCCCATTTATTGTTTACATGTATAAGAATACACATGTAAATCCTCATAAATGTAATATAAAAGGAGAAAAAACTTCACTTTATACATTATTTTTTACTTTACACTGGATCATGTATATAGACCATTTTATTTTCAATGTCAGCTAATCTTTTACATGTATTACTTTTGGGTTACCCACCTCCAATGTCTGGCAATGTAATCATGAGCAACTGTTTCCTTTTTATACTTTTTTCCATTAAAAGTAATTAATAAATGTAGTTTCACATTGGTATTTTTAAAGGAATGTAAAAAATGAATCAAGCTATTAATCTATAAATATACAGTTTTTAAACTCAGTTTAATTTCTTTCTCACTTGAATAATGATGTCATTCTTTGCAATTAACATCACCACTTCCCTGAGAACTCTAATAAAGGACACAGACCCTGTTTCCAAATTCCTCCTGGGAATAGGAATAAATACTTCACAGATATACTTGATTTGATCTTAAAAACCTGTTAGCCATTTGTATGTCTTATGTTCCTTACTAGGAATATACACAGGTCAGCCCTTTCAAAAAGAATATACAGTAAATATTAACCTCCCCAAAGAGATTCAAGAGAACCACTAAAGAAACAACCACTGTGTTTGACGACATGTAGGATATCGGAACTATTCTGTTTTTTACCTCTAATATATGCACCAACACTAGAATTTTTTATACAAAGGAAGAATGCCTTCTCTTCTTGGGAGAGGGCAACTTTATCCCATTGGTACTACTGTTGATGAAAACTGTTGTACTTACCTTTTTTCTGAGCCTGTGCAAAGTTTGTGTCCCACAGCATTTGTATGTTGAAACCCTAACCCCCATTATAACACTATTAGGAAGCGGGGCATTTGAGGGGTGATTAGGTCATGAGGGTGAAGACATCATGAGTGGGGGCTTCCCTGGTGGCGCAGTGGTTGAGAGTCCACCTGCCGGTGCAGGGGACATGGGTTCGTGCCCCAGTCTGGGAAGATCCCACATGCTGCGGAGCGGCTGGGCCAAGTGAGCCATGGCCGCTGCGTCTGCGCGTCCAGAGCCTGTGCTCCACAATGGGAGGGGCCACAACAGTGAGAGGCCCGCGTATCGCAAAAAAAAAAAAAGACATCATGAGTGGAATTTGTGCCCTCATAAAAGATACCTCAGAGAGCTTTACTACTCCTTCCACCATGTGAGGACACAGTGAGAAGAGGACCATTTATGAACCAGGAAGCAGGCCCTCACCAGACACTGAATTCACCCACAGCTTGATCCTGGACTTCCCAGCCTCCAGAACTATAAGAAATAAATGTTTGCCGTTTTAGCTACCCAGTCTATGGTAATTGTGTTATAGCAGCCCCAAAAGACTAACACAGCCTGAATCATTTTATACTGGACAACATAAATGATGGGCAAGTAGTGTCCTTTTTGAGGATGGGTTTGGTTTTTTTTAAGATTAAATGTTATTCTAGAGAAGCTACCAAAAACTGAAGTATGATTATAGCTACCAATTATAAATCATGGCAGGCTTTTTCATGTGGGGCTTGTAGTACAGTTCTGAAAGCAATTTTCAAGTAGGAGTCACAAAAGTGGCTTAGTAGAACAGGAACACTGGAATAAGAAGACAGACCTTCAAGTAAATACTGTAATACTGTGGACTTAACAATTCTGATACGTCTCTTTCAAATCTCATTATTCTGCAATCACACATAGATATTCTGAAACCAAGAGACTGTCATATGAGAAGTCATCTTCGTGAATCTTTATGTGTAAAGTGAGTTAGACAAAATAATTTGCAAGACATCCACATCTTCTATGATTCTATATTTTATCATCAGAGATAGAATAAGGAAGTTATCATTGATCTCCTGTCACCAACACCAATCCTCATTTCACATCGTACCCAATCTATCAGAAATATTGAACAACTGAGGTGATCACTCTCTTAGTTTCTTATATCATTTTCTTCACAGCTTCAAAGAGTCCATTAGTTCCTTCTTAGTTCTCCTTCTGCCTCACTGGCTACTCTTAGTCCCCATTACTGGTCCCTCCCCATCTGCCTGTGCTCAAGATAACAGAACCCAGGGCTCAGGTCTCTTTTTTGTCTACAATCATTCTCTAGGTGATTTGGTCTAATACCACATCTTTAATCACTGTCTTTATGCTGATAACTCTCAAAATTATATCTCCAGGCTCAATTCTCTACTCAGCATCTTGGATATTTAATAGTTACCTCAAACTTCATATATTCAATCAAACAATGTACTTAATTTCCATACCCACCATCTATTCCTTTACAGACTATTCCATTTCATTAAATAGCAACTCTACTTTTCCAACTGCTTAGGTCAAAAACCTCAGGACCGTCTTCAACTCCTTCCTTTTCTTCTCTCCACATCCATCCTCGAACAAGTGCTGCCATCCTCACCTTTGAAACACATCCAGAATCCAACTGCTTCTCACCACCTCCACCTTGACCACCCTGTTCAAATCAGCATCATCTCTAGTCTGACTCCTAAAACATCAGCCTCTTTGGGCCTCATGCTTCCACTCTAGTCTCCCTACACTCAATTTTTCTACAAACCAAGTGGGTCAATGCTTTCTTGAAATCAATACAAAGATCATGTCACTTCACTACTCAGAATCCTCCAAGAGCTTCCATTCTTGCTCAGAGTCAAAGAGAACCTACATAAGCTGGCCCCTCTACCATTTATCCAAACTTCCTACCACAGTCTCACCTTAATCACTCTACTCCCTGCATTCTTAGGGCAGGTTGAGTATCCTCTTGGGCCTGCTGCCTGTAATGATCTTGCATCAGATATACACATGGATCACTTCATTTTGGGGGGAATCTCTGCTCACATGGTAGTTTATTAGACGGTTCTTCCCTAACTCCTGTATGTAAAACAGCACCCTCTATCTCCCTTATGTACCCTCTACCTCACACTCTAATTCCATTACTCTACTTTACCTTTCTTCACTGCACTTATAAAAGCCCTAGGTATACTACATTTATTAGTTTGTTTATTGACTGATTCCTTCACCCCAACTATCAGAATATTGCTGTATTAAAGCAGGAATATTATTTACTGCTGTGTCTCCTGTGCTTAAAATAGTGCCTGGAAAAAAGAAACTCTTGATAAATATTTGTTAAATGAACAAATGAATATATTAACTCCTATTTTATCATGTACAACAAAGGTCAACAAAACCATATAAGGGAAGAACCATTTTGAGAATATATGAATGTGCTAGGTACAACATGGGAACATAGAAACATATATCTACCTGCATAAAGCCATCTCTGAAACTTGATTTAGGAACATTCACTCCACCATAGTAGGAAATCAGCAAGAAAGCTGACCAGGGCCATGGGTGGAAAAACATGAAACTAGAATCCTAGTCTGTGCTACACATATACTTGTGGAGTCCAAAGCCAATTATATATATGGCGTAGGGACCCCAACTGAAAAATTAACTTAAAAACTGGTCTAGAGTGCTTCCCTAGTGGCGCAGTGGTTGAGAGTCCACCTGCCGATGCAGGGGACATGGGTCGTGCCCCGGTCCGGGAAGATCCCACATGCCACGGAGCAGCTGGGCCCATGAGCCATGGCCACTGAGCCTGCGCGTCCAGAGCCTGTGCTCCACAACGGAAGAGGCCACAACAGTGAGAGGCCCGCGTACGGCAAAAAACAAAAACAAAACTGGTCTAGAATCAGGGATATATCTAGGTTCTCTGCAAAATAAAAATTTAAATTATCTTTTAGGAATAGTTCTATAACTTCTAACACATAGGATCCAATCAGAAACAGCCTACACTGCTGGTAAGCAAAGTAAAAAAAAAAAAAAGAAAAAAAAAAAAAAAAATTAGAACCCACACAAAGAGGGAAAGTCAACTGCTACAGGAATGGAGAATTTATACCCTAAAAAATAAAAATGAAATAATCTGAGTATTAAGATAAGCATGTTTTAAAAGTTTTTTACAAGGGTATATAAATCAATAAAAGGACAATGTAAAAAGGGTGAATTTCAAAAAGAACTAAAAAAATACTAGAAATGAAAAATTTCAAAAAAAGAATGAGAAGAGCTATAAATTAGACTTAGCTAAAGAGAAATATAATGTACACACGGTATGGAAAGAAAAAAGGTTAAAAATATGTAAGAGAAATTTAAGAAACAAGAATGAAAAGATGCTTCATATGTCTAATAGAAGTCCCTGTAGGTGAGAAAAGAAAAATGTATAAAGGCAATATTTATAAGGAATATGGCTGATAATTCTCCAAAATTTTAAAAAAGGAACCCTCAGATTAAAGAAATGAGATTATATTTCTATTTATATACAGATACACACAGTACCTGCATATAAATCCACACCTAGACACATGTAATGAAACTCCATAAAACCAAAGGTGAAAACAAAATCTTTAAAACTATCAGAGAGAGAAAGTGAGATTGTTATAGAGGCAACAATTACACTGACAGCTGACTCATCAGTAGCAACAAATGTTACAAGATAATGAAATACTATCTTCCAATTGTTGAAGAAAACTCACTGTCCACCTAGAATTCAATACCCAGGCATCTGTAATTAGAAACCTAAATTATTAAAAAGTGAGGATGCAATAAAAATATTTTCAGCCATAACAAGAAAGAGAATTTGCTACTCACAGACTCTTAATAAAAATTAATTTGATAATAAGGAATTAGACGCAAGAAAATTTAATGAACATTGGAATTGAAAATAAACACTGGTTTTTTAAACTAAGATCGACATTTTGATTAGAAAAAGGTAAAAAATAAGGTTGATTAAATAATAAGGTTAAAAAACAGTGAACAATATGATGATTGATACAAGAAGGCAGACTGAATTTAAAGCGTTAAAGATACATCAGCTTCAGATTTTGTTAATCATTTAAGGATAGCAACTCCCAAAACAGTAGAGTCAATGAACAAAAGTATAAACTAGAAAGATACACACCAAATTCATAAATGCAGTAGCCTCTGGAGAGAAGGAGGTGATGGGACTAAAGAGGTAATGGGGACTTCATCAACATTACCTATATGTCACATTTTTAATAAAAAGTCAAATTGAACAAAAGTGTCAAAATATTTTTATTGAGTAAACAAATATTTACTTTTATTCTATTTTTGTGTTTTTAGCACATGTAGACCTTATTTTATTACTTTATTTTATTATTTTATTTTTATACATCTTTATTGGAGTATAATTGCTTCACAATGTTGTGTTAGTTTCTGTTGTACAACAAAGTGAATCAGCCATATGCATACATATATCCCCATATCCCCTCCCTCTTGAGCTTCCCTCCCACCCTCCCTATCCCACCCCTCTAGGTAGTCACAAAGCACTGAGCTGATCTCCCTGTGCTATGCTGCTGCTTCCCACTAACTATTTTACATTTGGTACATTTGGTAAATGGGATTGTTTCCTTAATTTCTCTGTCTGATTTTTCATTGTTAGTGTATAGGAATGCCAGAGATTTCTGTGCATTAATTTTGTATCCTGCAACCTTACCAAATCCATTGATTAGTTCTAGTAGTTTTCTGGTGGCATCTTTAGGATTTTCTATGTATAGTATCATGTCATCTGCAAACAGTGACAGTTTTACTTCTTCTTTTCCAATTTGTATTCCTTTTATTTCTTTTTCTTCTCTGATTGCCATGGCTAGGACTTCCTAAACTATGTTGAATAATAGTGGTGAGAGTGGACATCCTTGTCTTATTCCTGATCTTAGTGGAAATGCTTTCAGTTTTTCACCATTGAATGTGATGTTTGCTGTGGGTTTGCCATATATGGCCTTTATTATGTTGAGGTAGGTTCCCTCTATGCCCATTTTCTGGAGAGTTTTTATCATAAATGGGTATTGAATTTTGTCAAAAGCTTTTTCTGCATCTATTGAGATGATCATATGTTTTTTATTCCTTAATTTGTTAATATGGTGTATCACATTGATTGATTTGCATATATTGAAGAATCCTTGCACTCCTGGGATAAATCCCACTTAATCATGGTGTATGACCCTTTTAATATGTGGTTGGATTCTGTTTGCTAGTATTTTGTTCAGGATTTCTGCATCTATTTTAATCAGTGATATTGGTCTATAATTTTCTTTTTTTGTGATATATTTTTCTGGTTTTGGTGTCAGGGTGATTGTGATTCACAGAACAAATTTGGGAGTGTTCCTCCCTCTGCAATTTTTTGGAAGAGTTTGTGAAGGATCAGTATTAGCTCTTCGCTAAATGTTTGATAGAATTTGCCTGTGAAAGTAAGCATGACTACTACAAGGTCTGACATAAAGAGTATGAAAGTTCTTTTATTCTAAAGCTCATAAAGCCTCAAGAATTATATGAATTGGAAGAGTTCTATCTTCCAGTTGATTTCTCACTTAATCTAAGATGAACATGGAATCAAACTGTTGTTCAATTTTGAACCACTCCAAGGAATGACCAGTTCAACTTTACACTTTGAAACTGTAAAACACGAACATAAGCAAATCAAAACAGTCTGGATTTGAGTTAAAAAATATACCTGGGCTTCCTGTTCAGAGACAAAAAAGAGGCAGGGGGACTCTAAAAATGAATATTTCCCAATGAGTACAAAGGGTTTCTCAGGAAGCTTGGTCAGCTACGCCATGCAACTTGGTTCTTACATTCAAGAAAGCCACTCAGTTGAGAAATTTCATACATCAGTGGGTTAATTTGCAGCCAGTCCATAAGCAGTATTTCAGTTATAATAAAAAGTGAAGTAGTCCCATAAATATGTATTCTTTTCCTTGCATTATCATCCCTTCCAGCAAAAAAGAAAAGTTAAACCTATAAAGGATGGGGTAGTTCCAAATGGCTATGTTGTTCATGCACTTTTAAGTGAGGCCTGCAGCTTTCAAAACCAAAATAGAGTGTGAATGTCCCAGTAAATCTGCATCAGATGTGCTTCAGGTTGAAAGGAAATGATACTAAATGCAAGTAGTTAAATGAATCGTGAAAAAAGTGTAATCTACACAGATAGACCATGTTATGCAATTGCTCTACTTGTAGAAGTCTATGTATAGGGCAAAACAACTCCTTATCATTTCCAAAAATAAATGTAGCTGGTTGTTCATTTGCAGCTGGATGAGGTATTTCTTCATAATATCTTTCAGGGCATTTTAAGGGAGAGAAATGAGTTATCTTAGTTATGATGGAAGAAATAGAGTTTAGTGGTTCAGAGTAGGCGCTCAGGAGTCCTGCTGTCTGGAGTTTGAATCATGGCCTCCCTAATAGCTGTGTAAGCTTGTGCAAGTTTAACCATTGTGTGTCTGTTTTCTAATCTGCAAAATGGGAAAAATAACAGCAAGTAGAACAGCAAACATAATAAGTGATCTTATGTAAGCTATTATTATCTTCATTTTAATGGGGGGCTTTAAACTGCCAGGAAAAGAAATGCAGTATTCCTGTATATAGTAACCAATCAAGAACAATTTTACAATTAGGAAAAGATGCTTCATATCTCTGATTGAAAATGGGCTTATTCAAGGTCCTAATATAATCCATTATGTGTAATGTAGATTAATGTTAAACTGTCCACTACTGGTAAAAATAAGGCTCTCCATTTTCCATAAAAAGTGTTTAAGTTCATATTAGCTATTTTCTGGAAATTTTGCTGTGTTTGTGCATGTGTGAAAAATATTTATCATTTCATTGTACAATCAACATCTTCTCTTCCATATTTTAAGAACTGTAATTGAAATATTTTCTAGTATGATTTTAGGCTTTACTAACTTAAATTGACAGCTGTTAATAATATAAATTTTATCCCTTTCTCATTTGAAATTATTAGTCTGGAGATGTGGCTTTATATAGGCTTATATAACTAGATACCTTTTTTAATCTCCCTAGAGCACTACGGCTCCTGTGTTTACACTGCCCTTTTACCAAGTTCCAATTGCCAACTATAATAGAAACAGTGTGAGTTTTTTTCCCCACATTAAATAAAAGTAAATCTTTGTTAAAAAATTATTTTGATCCATATTTGACTTTCAAAACATAATAACCAGTTCATTATGATGAATTAAAAAGAGCAAATATTTAAGTGCTCTGCATATCCAAAACAGTGAGCAAAGAGGTGAGGCAAGAATATCTGAGCTGATGAGTAATGTTGATCTCCCAAAGAAAGGGAGAGGCAGCTGCATTCACTCTGGGATTGGTAGGCCTTTTGACAAGAATGCAGCTCAACTGTAAGGTCCAAAAATCTGTATGCATGTGTATGTCTGTTTGTGTGTGTTTGTCTGTATGCATGTGTTTGTCTGTTTGTGAAGAGTGTACGTATATGTGTGCATGCATGCGTATGTGTGTGTAGAGAAAGAGAGGGAAAGAGAGAAATATGAGGTGTGACACTGACAAGAGACAGTAAAAACTAGAAGCCATTCAATCTGCATAAAAACAAAGAATATAATAATAGAGTACATGGAGCAGAGTACATACGAAAAACATGCTGAGAACTTAATCCACAACAATTACAATAGTTTAAATAAAATAATGTTGAATGCAAGATAGCTTTCTAATTTTGTATGATAGCATAACTATATACTTTCGGGAAATATGTACTTACAGGGAAATGCTAGATGAAATTAAAATAACTAATGTATATCCAGGAAGAATTTCACAAAGTATCATTTGGAGACTTTGCTCTAAGACTCAGGGCAATCTTTAGTAAGAGCTTCTATAATGTGGCCACAAGATTCCTACTGCTCTCTCGTAAACATGGTCCCAAGGCGAACATGCTCATGGTACACTGTGCCATTACCTTCAGCCTCTAGTGAAACTTCACAGTAACAATATCAGATCAGAATCATCAAGAACATTTACTGAATACTCACAATGTGCCAGACACTATCCTAAGCACTTCCCATGAATTAATTTATATAAACCTCGCAACAATCCTATGACATACGTGCTATTATAATGCCCATTTTACTGATGCCATAACTGAGGCATGGGTTGAATATCATACCTAAAATCACACAGCTTGGAAGGGGCAGAATCAGCGTTTCAACCCAGGCAGCCTGGCTCTGGCATCAGGCTCTTTATCATCACACATACACCAAAGGAAAAGAATAACAGAACAGGGAAAAGGAGCAACCTAAAACAAGCTACCACCATCTCTTGTCTGGAGAAATGAAACAGCCTCCTAACTGGTTTCTCAGCTTCTGCCCTGCTCCCACTTCCATTTGTTCATTGCATGGCAACCAGGAACATATTTTGAAAATGTAAATCTTTTAAAATGTACATCCTTTATCAAAAATTTCCAGTTGCTTCCCATCACACTTAAAATATATTCTGAAGTTTTTACACATTTGGGATATGTTGAACCTATAGTTAGGAAGAACTAATATCTGAGCAATATTGAGTCTGTTCTTTGTAATTAAATTAGCGTTTAAAAACAAAGGAAAATTTTGAAGCCCTGGTCCAGTACAACTTAAAAAAATGTAAAGTTGGCATCTAAATCTTGCCAAACGCTAAATCCTTACGCTCAGTTGATAAAGATCCTAAATATTGATACACAACCAGCTACCATCACCAAGACCTTGGGTAGGACCACAGTCTCACTGCTCCATGATTGATCCTACAGAAACACTGAGGTTCTCTGCTGAAGGGAGGGGCATCAGTCCGGCCGAGCCTAGGCCCTGAGAGGCCACAGCTTTCCTTTTTTCATCCTCTGATGCTTAGCAACTCTCCAATCCTTGAAGCTTCTGTAACCAAACTCTACCTGAAGTGGTCAGCAAACACTTTTCTCACCTCTGCTCTAACCACACATATACAGTGCCTACCCACTCCTGCCAAACCTCCTCCTCATGCTCAAGAGCCAGAGAAACACACACACACACACAAAAACAGGACGTAGAGTGGTTTCAGGGAATTAAGAAGTCACAGCCACCATTAAAACACTATTTTCAGCTACACTATGGTTTGAATAGGCTTTTGTGGGTGGGCCTAAGAACTTGCCATTTACTTACCTCAGGTTTTTAGAAAAAGCAGTCTAAGTTTCAAACCACTCCCTTAAAAACAGTGTTTTGCATCACCTAAGTTTCAGACCACTTGCTCTTAATAATATTAACACAGAAAATTGAAATCAATATCCATATGGAAACTCATATAAAAAGCCTATATTTTGAAATATTGATTGAGAGTCTATTATAATTGTTCTAATTCAAGTAGTTTCTCCCTTAGCAAAACACTATACTTGTGATTTGACTGACATAAATAAGGTTATATTAAAGGCTTAAGTGGTGATATTGATCTGAAGATTTTAAGTACTATACCTCAAAGTAAAACTGTTTCAGTAATTATTTTTTACAATGCAAGGGAGGCTGTGGGAATCATATTTGAAAAGCTAAATAAGCACACTTAAAAAGAATATACTTTTTCAAAAGAATATATGTAAATATATAGCTATCATAGTTGAAAAATAAGACCAAATGTCAGAGCAGTCTATTAGGTAAATCAAATTTTATTGTTCCCATAATACTTCTCTTATCTGTTTTTAAAAAGTAGTCTGTTTACAGACTAAAAGTCTCTTAATTTAAGCTTCCCCTTTCAAAGCAGAAAAAAATATGTACTTCTTTCCTCTAATATTCCAGGGTACTAAGATGCAACCAATGAAATCATTTGATGTAGTTTTTAAGCTAGAATTATTTGTTTCTACCCTGCATTTATTCTGAAGCGGGAAACAAATTATCCTACCATTAGAGAAATAACACTAACAAGTGGAGCCCTAATAAATAAGATTTTAAAATGTTAGTGAACATACATCTGACCTACAACCTGAAAGAAACTTCCTCAAACAGGCAGATGGCAAGTTGTAAAATAACATCTGGAATTTAATCCCAGGAAATCAGATCCCATCTGAAGCACTGAGCAGCAAGCACAGCACTCACTGGAATAGAATATCAGGGTAGGGTGGCTTGTTTACAGGATATAAGCACCACGGTAACAACTCTACAGACACCTATTCCAAACAGTGGCATTTGAAAACTGCAGGCCTCTGAGACTAACAGACATAATGGAGCAAAATAATAGGGCTCGTCTGCAGGTCATAAATACCACACACATTCAATTATTAAAAGAATGGCAGTATATTTAATAATTAATTTAATTAATTAATTAAAAATTAATTTAAAATAATTAATAAAACTCCTCCTCACAAAACACTGATGGGGGAATGAAGGGGGCAGGAGTGGCCTTACAGTAAATGAGCTCTAACCAAAGGAGAAAAGAAATCTGCCAAGTCAGATACAGTGCTCTGTGAAAACTATTAACGAAGACTGGAAGTATTTAAAATCTGTAATAAAAATCTCAGAAAGCCCAATAACTTCTAGATAACATACAAATCTAAGGGGAATCAAGATTCCCTCATTCCAAATCCTAACCATAACCAAAGAAAATAAATGTATAACCCCCCCAAAATTTTATTCCCATCAAAGGACAAAAAAATAAGTATTGTGATGCAGCTAAAAAAAAACATATCCTATAGCAACAATGTCTACAGCATCTAAAACAATCAGAATGGTGATCAGAATACTGCTGGATAACTTCCCAAGTGGAAACAGTTAAAATTATAATAGATTAAATGCAAAATAAAAATTAAATGTCTAAATTTTAAAAGCTTTTAAAAGTTCAGGCAGACACATGATCATGCCCCCTTCTGCTATGGCCAACAGATAACAACTATAAGCTCTGCACAAAACATAAGAAACAACTACCTGAAAGCTCTGGAGAATTTAACACAAGCAGAGAGAAACTGAAGCAGAGTTGACACTGAAAAAAAATAAGGGATGGCAGTAGGTGGTCTCCCTGTTTAGTTTTGGTTTGGGTTTTTTTTTTTTTTTTTTTTTTTTTTGCGGTACGCGGGCCTCTCACTGTTGTGGCCTCTCCCGTTGCGGAGCACAGGCTCCGGACGCGCAGGCTCAGCGGCCGTGGCTCACGGGCCCAGCCGCTCCGCGGCATGTGGGATCTTCCCGGACCGGGGCACGAACCCGTGTCCCCTGCATCGGCAGGTGGACTCTCAACCACTGCACCACCAGGGAAGCCCGGGTTTGGGTTTTTTATTTGACTTTTAGCCTGAGGACAGTACTCATAGTCGCCATGCAAGATAACTGTAACTATAATAGAGACAGGAGCGTGACCATGATTACCAATTTCCAAAACTGTGCAATATTCTTCCTAAAACTAACAAAGACTTTAACAAGTACAGTTTTAAAGTTAACCAACTCACATACTTCAATTACTAAATAATATCAATACTTAGGCCTTAACTTTGATCTATTTTAAATTATATATATATATATATATATATATATATATATATATATATATATATATAATTTTTTTTACATTTCCCCTAAAGCTGAAACCATTTAAGATAAGCAAGGCCTCCGGGTGCACAAAACAGCAATTAGTAGGAGGCACAAGAAAATTTTCTTTGAAGTAAATGATAATCACATTCCCATTAAATGTACTTGCTTTTATTAATGACTTCTTTTAATCTTCTCCTTTCACCATTCTCAGATGGAATATTAATTTGAGGAGAAGAATAATAGTAAAAAACCATAAAGAAAACGTTTAATTTGGAAATACCAACATTTTATCTGAATAATAATAATCATGGATTTCAAGTAATTTTAAATACAATATTTTATTCTGACTGTCAAAGAAAAACTTTTTATGCTGCATTGTTCTTGAGATTTCACAATACCGAGAGAGTTGATTACTAATTTTTACAATAAATAAAACCAAAGGACAATTATTTCTTATTCCATCATCACTATTAAAGCTATATCCCAGTAAGATATACCAACTTCCACAGAACTATCTGGTTCAACAAAGCTGCTTCCTGCTTGAGTTTATTTCCGAAGGCTCTGTTTTTCTACTCAGAACTGCTTCTGAAAATTCTGGATGTAGTATGCCACTTTGTGAAGCCCTTAGAAGAAATTATTCTCAGGTCTTGGTACCAGGAAGCAACTGTGAATCCTTAGGAATCTTATACTTGGCTTGTTTTTTCTTTAGCCATTAGAAGCTCAGTCAACAATTTGGCCCATCTCTAGCAACTGTATAGCTTCACAGCATGGAATTCTTTGTGCTAACCCTACTGTTTACTTAAAACGATTAGAGAATTTCATTAGAAAAGACTGACACTTTCTCTAGTGTGGTAAGGTTTAAAACATCATGTCTATGGTGTGTTTTTAAGGGCTAAAAATGTTGATTCAAATTTCACAGCATTATATTGAATATTAAAGTGCTAAATATAATACTTGTGAATTAGTGGAAGCAAAAACTAAATACGTGGTTACAAACAAATAAGAAAACATTATATTCACCTCCTTGCTCCTCTGGTGAAATTTACATACACTCCACACTCATTCTATTGTAGTGATGTGTGGCTAGGAACAGCCCCAAATGAGTCACGATTTTCACATATAGAGTCTGAAGTTTCTACTCAGTCCCTGAGGAATCCAAATGCCCCAGCAGCAGGGGCAGAGCTGCAGTCACTGATCAATCCCAGGAACACACCATCCACTATTGGGCAGCTGTGTTCATAAAGTGATTCAGGTTTGAGAAACACTCAAGTCCTTACTATGAGCCCAACTCCATACTAGATCACTAATATATTCTATTTAATCCTCAGGATCCTGAAAGGTATATTTTTAAACACCATTTTAGACACAAGGACTACAGAAATCAAGTTACAAGCTCAAAGTGAGTCAGGTAGCATAACAGAGCTGAGACCCAAAGCTAGCATCCCTGACTCTAAATTTTGTTCTTTCCATCACCCAAGAGCTACCTATAAAATATATAGTCATACACTGGCAAAAATCCAAAAGCTGGAGAACTGAATTTATTCTTGCTGAAGCACTAAGAAAAGATGAAATAATTTAGGTAAAGTTACATTATTCCTACCAGATGGGCACCCCTTAAGGCCCCTTGTGATGTCATGTGAAGCTCTTTTTGTTGATGAAGCAGTAATCAAATGAAATTGAGGAAAGTAACAAAGGCAAGTTTATTATAATTGTGAAATTGCTCTCCAAATACTGTACCCACTTTGAGAGATTCATTTAAACTGGTAGCTCAGTGACGGTTTTTATATTTTTAGTAATGAGGTGTTGGCGGCATTATCTATAGATCATTTAAATGCTCTGTGCTTAACTGAACATCAATAGGATCTTTTGAACAGAGTAACAATTTATAAAATATGGTAAAATTCCTATGCTAGACATTGTTAGAATACAGATCCACAATCCTTTATCCAAAACCCCTGGGGTCAAATATGTTTTAGAATTTAAAATGTGCATGTGGGTGTGTATTTAGAAAGTAATTCAGTACATATTTCATAAATTAAATGACATTCTGTATCTTTAAAGATCCCAGAAGAAACTAGGTGACATGCTCAAATTAGGAATAATTTGAGGAAAATTTAATAAAGACACTGTTTACCACGGTGTGGGCAAGGTGTAGAGAAACCACAAAGGAAGGCTCAGTGACCTGGGGCTAGCACTGGGGTGACTGTTACCACCCCTAGGCCAGAGAGAGAATGAGAAGGGAACAGTTACTAAAAGCTGGAGAGTAAGGCTTGTGGGGAATGGGTAACCTTTCAGGTGATCAGACCTTCAATCTAGAGACACACAATGGTTGACCCCTCATGGAAGGAGCTAGGCAAATTAATAATACACACCCTCAGTTCTACTCCCTCTCTCCAGTCTCTTTCCAATGACTTCCACTGGCCAAATCCAATAGGTAAACTGACCACAAGGGAGCCATAAATCTAAACTGTAGAAAGTCAGACTCCCAAGCACATAGCTGGGTGGAGAAAGGTGAAGAGTGAATCTGAAATAATAAATGGAGGTTACGCAGCATTCACCCTGAGTGGGGTCTGAGACAGCATACATTAATCAAGTATGTTAATATTTCTGCTACAAAATGTACAAAGATGCACACTGAATGGGATGAAGAAAGACTATAATAACTTCTCTTCATTCTGCATCAGGTTTTGCTACCAAATGAGTTACCAAAAACAAAATAAACAAACAAAAAAATACCATACACTTTTGATTTCCAGAGCCTTTGGATATGGTTATTATCTCTATTTTACAAATGAGAACAGAGGTTTACAAAGGTGAGATAACTTTTCCAAGGACATGATGCTGGTAATTGAAAGTCAGGATTTGAGCCCAGTTCTGACTCTGGAACCTCAGTGGCTAACTACTCTCTACCCTGCCTCATTATTTTCCCTATAATACAAGAACTATAAAGGATTCCACAATTTATATATGTTTACCTTATCTGCTGTGTAATTCCTTATCTTATAAAACCATGCATAATTGGTATGGATGTACAGTATTATTCCATAATATCAACAAACCCTGAAAGATAAATACTATGCTTGTAGTACTGAAACCTCACTGCATAAAGTCTTGCCTAGCCTTGTAACCACAAGCATTTCCCTTTCCTTACAAGATGCACCATACTCAGTGTTCTCAGAACACTAATGTGTTCCTATAGTTGCACAGAGTCACCAGTCAGCCAGCCATGTTTTTTTTTTGTGTGTGTGGGATCTTCCCGGACCGGGGCACGAACCCATGTCCCCTGCATCGGCAGGCAGACTCTCAACCACTGCGCCACCAGGGAAGCCCAGCCAGCCATCTTAAAAACATTTTTATCTTTCATAGACCACAAGCAGCACCAAAGTTTAAAGCTTATTTTCTTTTCACTCTTACTAGTCTTATTGGGCACAGGCTACGATTTTAATTTCATTTTGTACACCTGAAAATTTAATCACATTCAAATTTCATTTATCACAGTAAATACAAAATAAACCTGAATGTGAATTATCTTATATTTTATTATATTTCCACTGATGTTACAACTTTGCAATGTAGTCATTTCAAATCTAAAAGCCACCAGGAGAACAATCTGCTAATCCTGAGGTAGTGTGAAAGTTCTCCCCAGCACATGCGACAAGAGCTCTATCCCTTCAATCCTGCTTCCAGCCAGGTGATTTCTTCTTTGTAGGTTGCCCACACCATGGGCTTGACTTCTGGCCAGCAATAAGTGTATTGAAAGTCCCTATGAATAAGGAATACAGCCTCCAACTTTCTCTCTCCTTGGGTGCCTATACTGGTTTCTTCCCTCATCACTATATCTGGTTTCTACCCCTGACACTACCCCAGTTGCTAGCTTCCTGGTACTGCCTCCAGGACAACTTACTTTAGTACTTACTCCCTGTCTGCAGATCCTGGCTTGCCTTATCTTTCCTGTTCATGGAATTGTTGTGAAGGATGATTATTTGTTAGCTTAGAATTTTACAGGTTGATAACAAGGACTGAATATGAAAAATGTGTTTAGTGATTCTGAATACACATGGCAAAATGCAAGTGTATATAATTTAGCTTATTCAAATCCGTTACTTTTCTTCCCCCAGTATGAACTTTATTTCTAAGTCATGAAATGTACAGGAACTGTGAAGAGAGGCAAGGTCACCAACTTTCTTTCATTTCAAAGTACAGTAAACTTGTAATTATCAGCATCGCTGAAGAGCGAAATCTGGGTAACAGTGGGTAATCACAAAAGACAGAGGTTGTTAGCTAATCATCCAAATATATATTCTATTTTTCCTGTGCACAAAATAGACTATATTTCCCAGCCTCCTTTGAAGTTAGGTGGCTGTGAAACTGAATTCTAGCCAATTGAACATGGACAGAAGTGATATATTCCATTCTGGCCAAAACTTCCCATGCTTTTTTCCTCTTCTCTCTGGTTGGGATGGAGACGGTGCCTACTTCCACGACAAAATATCCTTGCATTTGTATGTCACTTTCCCTATCTTCTTCCCTCTTGCCAGTTAAAGAAGTGACCTTTTTATCTGTGCTTTCGATTCTTTTCTTTCTCCCCCATTCCAACTGATGAATATTTCTACCCTAGGTGTATCAACACCTGATGTTCACTAAATACAAAATAATTCATCATATTGCCCATCTTTCTCTTATATTTTCCTCTCTCTACTGCCACCACCATTGTTCCAAAGTTTCTCAGGAGATGTATTTAATTTAATTCAACAAGTATTGAATATCTCTTCCTGCGAATAATAAGAATGTTCCTAATTCTGATTTGCAAGTAAAAATTGCTTGGTAAAGTTGATATAATGGGAATTTAGGAACTTACAACTATGGCCATGTTACTGTTAGCCTATTAAGAATCAGGAATTGTCTGTCTCTAACATCCAATCCCTACCATCATTGTGTGGCCAAAAAAAAATGGATAAATATGACAATTACATCTTCAATCAAGTCATTCATTAAATTTAAAAAAGAGGGACTTCCCTGGTGTTCCAGTGGTTAAGACTCTGTGCTCCCAATGCAGTGGGCGCAGGTTTGATCCCTGGTCAGGGAACTAAGATCCCACATGCCATGCAGTGTGCCCAAAAAATAAAAAACAAAAATAAAAATAAAAAATACTTGTAAGAATGTCTACAATTAGATTATGAGAAGACAAAAGTTCACCTGCCAATTCAGTTGAATATAACTCAACAAACATGTGTTAAACAACATGCTAGACAACAGAAGAATTTGTTGTCTAGGGTGGTTTACTAATTTGAGAACTACAAGGAGAAACAACATCTATTTAGGTAAGATGGCAAAAACAAACTGATTGTGAAAAGGCTGTTTTGTGAGCATTTAGAGAGGTACCTGGTCCTAGCTTGACGCTAAATAAACATTTCTTGAAAGTTCTTATATGCCAAAATGGGCTCACAATTGGTCTTCAAACTTTAAGGAATATCAGAATTACCCAAAGATCTGGTTAAAAGACAAATTGCTGAGACTTCCCTGGTGGTGCAGTGGTTAAGAATCCGCCTGCCAATACAGGGGACATGGGTTCAATCCCTGGTCCAGGAAGATGCCACATGCTACAGAGCTACTAAGCCCATGCTCCCCAACTACTGAGCCTGCACTCTAGAGCCTGTGAGCCACAACTACTGAGCCCACGTGCCACAACTACTGAAGCCCTCGCGCCTAGAGCCCGTGCTCCGCAACAAGAGAAGCCTCTGCAATGAGAAGTCATGCACCGTACTGAAGAGTAGCCCCCACTTGCAGCGAGTAGAGAAAGCCCACACATAGCAACAAAGATCCAACACAGCCAAAAATTAATTAATTAATTTTTCAAAAAAAGACAAATTGCTGAGCATCAGCCCTAGATTTCCTGATTCCTTAGGAAGTGAAGCACAGTAATTTGCATTTCTAACAAGCTTTCAGTCAAGAACCAGTTCTCTAAACCCTTCCTACCATGCCACAAGACATTGCCAAATGTATCCTGTGGAAACAAAATTGCTCCTGGTGGAGAACCAGTATTCTAGATCAACCAGATTACCTTTTAGGGTGTTTTACTAAGCTAATAGACTTAATTACTTCTTCAGACACTGTGATCTAGATTTTAGCAGGACATTACGTAACATCTCTCAAGTTATCCTAATGAACAAAACAGAAAAATGTGGATTGAATAATATATTAGAAGACTTCCTATCTATTTAACTGTTGGATCCAAGGGTTTTGATTAATGGATTTATAGCTCAGAGACAGATTTATAGCACTCTTGAATCTATGCTATTGATATTTTGATCTATTTTTCTCCTAGAGTGGGATGTCAAATAGGCTCCATTTCTTACAACACAAATCAAATGGTAGTAACTACCTAGAGTATCATCTTAAGAAGGATTCCAGAGGCATCTCTTCCAGGCAAAGCAGAAAAAAGTACTAACGTCACTTAACAATGCCTCCTATGGGCACGAGAAAAGGAAATAATGCCACGATCTAGATTCCTGTTACTTCCTTTTCCAGTCTGAATTCCTGTTCCAGATATTTGATCATATCTACCTTTTGCCTGAGTTTTTTGAAGTCTACTTTTTTTTTAAGTCTAGAGTATATATCTAACTAGTAACACCATTTCCTTTCTCCAACATTCTCTATAATTTCTACTTCTTGAAGAAATTCTTCCTTCTAATTTGGAATTATGTAGAATACTAGGTCCTATTGTTATTCCATATCTTATGTGAGTCTACAGTTCTCTAAGAAAAATAAAAATTTACTAGATATAATACCTTTATTTAATTAAAAAGAGTTCTAACAAATGTCCAGGTACTTGAGAACTTCTATCTCCTTTAGACCTGAGTCTGTTCCACGATCTCCTCAAGAACAAAGAATCCATTCCTTTCTGTAACTAGGTAGACTGTATAATACTTACATTATTATAACACTTCTATGCATCTTTCCTTTCATCCTTGTTTATATCTTTTCCACCATCCTTTGACCCTGAAATTTGTAGGTTCTACCTCCCTTCTAACTAGTATGTTTCTTTTGAACAATGAAAAATATAAGCAAAAGTAAGTTATAAAAGAGACATAATTAAGGAAATTCATTAAGTAATTATGTTGTCTTCAATGTGCCAAAGATTGTAATTATTTTTTAATGAAAAATTCTCATAGAATAAAACTACCCAAAGTAGAAGGAAAATAAGCCATAAGATAAAAGTCTTTCTTCCAATCTAATAAAATTTCTAAATTCCTGTATTTCAAGGACACTGTACAAAATTGGGTGTGGGTCATAGCTTAAACAATCAGTTTCAACACAAATCAATCTAGGTAATAAACTAAACAAACCTCAGAAATTAGGCACTGAATTTGGATTATCAATTATTTTAAATACAATTCCATTGGATGGAGAAAAGGAAACAATTTATTCAACACTGCCAAATCACTGTATTTATATTAATTTGTCACTGATTTTAAATATGCAGCTAAAAGACAAATAAGCATTATCAAATAATTAGTAGTAATATGATGAGCAGAAAAACCCTTGCAGGAGATAAAATATTCTTATTTATATCATTTTGGAAATCATAATTACAAATTATTTTGGAGTCTCAGTATTACAGTCAAATATTTTGATAAGCATTTTTCTAAGATCAAGCTTTTCTTTAATTATTAAATCACAAATTATTAACAATATATGTATGTATATTGTTATATGTAACAATCTTACTTTTAGATCTTGATATTTATTGCCAACACATATTGATTTTCTAATGACATGGTCATTAGTGACTCTACTTCCACCTGATTGTTCAATACTATTGTTTATCATGCTACAAAATGTAAAATATAACAGTTAGAAAAATTATATGCCTGACATCTAGGAATACTTTCCATTACAGTAACCTTTATACCTATCAGGAGACCTTACAGAAGTTCTCAGCTTTAAGTCGCAGTATGAAAACCAGAAATCTAGATATAAGATACTATCCTCAGTGAGGTACATAGAACCTCAAAGAACAAGGAAGGTTAGATAGCTAGTTCTTCTCTGTTAGATTTGTTTATAAAAGCAAAAGGTAAAAATATTACAAATATAATATTTAAAACACCAAAATATGCAGTTGTAAGCCTATCCACAATTTACTGATAAAAAGCACAATAATTCAATTCTCAATTTCTGCTTTGCAAAGAGACAAGAATCTTTAAAATAGTATATAAAAAGTTGGTTGCATAGTTTATGGATTATGCAAGGCTTTTCTTCAAAATTTCAATCAATTCTTTGAAACAAAAGTATGAAACTCAAATTTATTTATTTTTCTACCACCTTGTAATTCTGATACATATCTAACACTATAAAAAATTAAATTCCAGATTGATTAAAAATTAAACATAAAAGGAAAAAATCCATAGGAAAAAAGATAATTTCACATTTATCTTAGAAATAGAAGGCCTTTCTAAACAGAACCAATCACAAAGGAGGAAAATTTGTGTTTAAAAACAAAAACACATGTCAACAAAATACATGTGCGCACGCACGTGCACACACACACACAAAACATGAAAACACCCTTCATAGGTAAAAAGGAATGCTCAAAAATAAAAGGCAAATGGCTGGAAAATATATTTTCAGCAAATATAACAAAGGTTACTATCTTGGTTAAAGTACATTTACAAAGAGGTAAGAATAAGTCTAAAACCTTAAGAGAAAAACAGGCAAAAGGTCATGTAAAATTAATTCACAAAAAAAGGACATTCAAATACAGAGAAATAAGCAAACTAAAATAAAGGGGAAAAATCTATGTTTGGCTGTCAAATTAGCAAAGATTTTAAAATATAATATCCAGAGATGGCAATGATTTACTGAACTACACATGAATAAATTATTACAGAAATATAATCAACCATCAGGAAAGCTACTAAGTTAATATGTATCAATAGCCTTCAAAATTTTTAAACTTTGATCCAGTAATTCTATTTGGGAAACTATATTAAGGAAAAATACCCTTTAATATGTGGGGAAACACTTCCTTAATCATGTTTGCTCTTGTGATATTTATAATAATAAACTATATAAGAAACTACATAATATCTACGAATGGGTGGATAGGAATGAAAGCCATGGAAAATTCAGTGCTCTGCCATGTACTGGCCTTGGGACCTTCAACAGTCCACTTACCTGCAGTGTCTCAATTTTTGTTTTTCATTGTAAAATGAAGATAATATTACCCATCTCATACAGTTGTTGTAAGGATTAAACAAATTAATATATGTAAAAAAATTCAACAGTCTCGTACACAGTTATTACTATAAAATATATGCAGTCATTCAAAATAAAGAATATGGAAAAGGCTTATGAGAGAATCCTAGGTGAAAAAGTAAGACACTAACAGGTGCCTATCAGCCAACCTGCAAAAGGAACTATACCAAAAGGTCAACATTGAAAACAGAAAACAACCAGAAAGATTCTACTATGGAACTGGGTAGCATAAATTAAGTCTACTGTGCATTTTAGCTATGCAGGCAATCTACTCCGGTTTAAAGCTAGAAGTTGGTTTAATTGACTAGAGCTAATTATTAGTTCTCTGAAGCTAACAACTGTTAACTATGCAACTGTCTAAACTGAAAGCTTTTCTTCCTGAAACACTTTTTACAGATTCCAACTTCTTAAAAGTCTATTACAGTGCTCTCAGCTGGCTGCCCTCCAAGTTTTCTAGCAAAAGCTCTAAGTGCAGAACCCTTGTCACTCACCCACATAAAGCAAAGATAATGTCTATTTTAGTTACAGTTGCAATATTAACAGACTGGAATCAATAGTTCCTGAAGAGAACCATCTATTTTATGGAAGCAAAAAGCTGTTTGTTTTCAATTTATGTTACCTAATTTTCAGCGTTACTTTCTCCCTGAAGATAAGTTTCAGTAATAACCAACGGTCAAACATTGCTGTGCTTTTTTACTAGAGAGAGAGTAAGAGAGCGAGTGAGGGAAGAAGGAAGGGCGGGGGGGGAAGAGGGAGAGAGGGAGAGAGAGAGATAAAGAAAAGAAACTCAAATTCCATTAATAAGATGATATAAAAGAAACCTCCTTTAGCTTCAGGATATATAAATAAAAGCAATTGTCTTTGAGGTCAGCAATTCCTGTCACTGCAGAAAAATCCTCATTCAGACCATTTTACAAAGGTAATATAAAGTGTACTTTGGCTTCATGATATTCTTAAACATAAGCATGTTTTAAGGAGAGATAGAGAGAGAGAAGGAGGAGGAGGCAGAGAAAGAGAGAGAATTGATTGATTGTTATCTCTTGCCAAACCAGAAACAGAAATAATATACACTCCATCAGGGAATTATATAATACATATGGACAAAGATAGATGGGCTGGGTTAATTAACATAGAGTAGGAAAAAGGACCTTTTCTTTTAACATTTTGTGTCCATTTGATGGATAACCAGAGTTTTAGATTCTGAAAGTGATAAGATCAAGTTTCTAACTGAATTATAAGAAATCCAGTGGCTGAAACAGAAAAAATGGATTGGTTTCTAATTCATATGATTGGTCCATCAACTTAATATCTGGCTTCAGATGCTCAGAGATTCAAATTAGAAGCAGTTTGGTCACGTAATCTACTCCGTATCATTCCCGTATCATTCCCCGTATCGTTGTTTGCTCCAGCAGGATATATATATATAAAAGGAGAAGCGAGTTAATAAGTTTATCAGATACCAAATTACCAGAGGAGACATCTCCTCTTTAATAACTGAATTACAGAGTACGCTCCTCCTTTCCCTCGCCCACACACATCCACATCCAGGCCCTTATAAAGGTGGTAAAAAGTAGGCAGAATATTGGATCTATGGCCAGAAATCACCACTCACCATTCCCCATCCTATAAAGTATAAAAGGGAAAAAGAATTATATTCATGTTTCCTACCGTCCTTTTTTGTAATGTAAATATGTCACGTCTAAAATCATGCCTATTTGACTAACATCTAGAATCATTCTTCAGTGAATATAAGCTATACACATGCACACAAATTTTAATGCTGTACACATGACGGTTTTAAAAGGCTGTCTAGGGGCTTCCCTGGTGGCGCAGTGGTTGAGAGTCCGCCTGCCGATGCCGGGGACACGGGTTCGTGCCCCAGTCTAGGAAGATCGCACGTGCCGCGGAGCAGCTGGGCCCGTAAGCCATGGCCGCTGAGCCTGCGCATCCGGAGCCTGTGCTCTGCAACGGGAGAGGCCACAACAGTGAGAGGCCCGCGTACCGCCAAAAAAAAAAAAAGACTGTCTAGCTTTATACTCATCCACTCATCTGATGTGAGTGGTAAACATGCCAGTTTCTTTTATTTTAATGTCAGTCATCCCCTGAGAGCCATAAAGCAAGCTGGTAAGAAAATTTCAACTGAAAGTTGCATTTAAAAATTCACTTGCAGGGTCTTAGTAATACCTTTTGGAAGACTAAAAATATTTTCAGTTACTCAGCAACACCTTTGCTTTACCAATAAACCACAGCATATTTCTGCTCCCCAGTCAACTATTTTTGTTACCCAGGCTACCTTTCTCACTTTCATGCTCCTGTCGATTTATGTTTATGAATGCAAAGACTGCATCTTAATGCTAGCCAACAGAAAACATAATGAAGATGGTAATTCTCCAATAAGAATAATGATATTATGCATTTCAAAAGTCAAAATAAAGTTTATTTAACTATTTGGAACACCTGTCTTCATTATCATTCTCCTTCATAAGTATGTATGGCCTAGCAGTAACTATATGTACAGGCAAGCAGAGCCCTTACAATGTAATTACTCCCTGGTAGGCTAATATAAGTGTACAGAATGTACTATTTTGTCTGGTTACAGGAACTACCTCCCCCACACACACACCTGATTACAATGGAAACAGCTGACAGCTGAGCAGGGGAAGGGCACAACTGGCCCAAACGGGGTCATTTCCTAGGGACCATGGACTTTGGGAGTAGGTAAGTCACGTCAGAATCTTTAGTCTTTCTCTGGTGGCCAAGCTTTATTATGTAAAACTTAAGAGCTGCCAGAAACCATATTTTCTGAATGTAGGGAGCCATTCTGCAGAGAAAGAGAAGTAGGAAAACTAAACAGATGAAGTCCAAATAAAAGATGGCAAGAGTCCCAACAGCACTTAAGCCTCTACTTGCAGTTCTTCCCAAAGCCCAGGTGTATCCCTGACTTCCTCATGCCTTAGTTATGCCGAAATATGCATCAGGATACTTCCTCTGTGCTCTCCCTTTGACTGAAGCTATTTGTTCTGGTTGTATAAATACCTATTATTTCATTGGCTCAGCCCCTCAAAGGGCCGACAGCATAACAGAGAAGACACATCAGAAAGTCTTGTCAATATGGTGTGATAAGTGCATCACAACATAGATCTGCGTACTACAAATCTATCTGAGGTGGCACTTGGAGGAAGGAGGGGGTTAGAAGGGTTTGTTACCAAGGCTGTTGCCCCAGAACCATACCTCTGCCCCTCCCTTGACCAGGAACTAATCTATCTCTTTGCCATAGGGTCCAGACACAAAGAAAGGAAGCTATACGAAGGAAAAAAGAAAACCCAATAGAACCAGCTGGAACCAAGATGGTGACAAATCTGACCTCCAACAGACCCTAAGTCTCACTCTATGCAAATTTTACTATATCAGGGTGCTATGACACACCAACCTGTGGCCCTGACCAAAAGCTGTAGACCAAAAGGACAGAAAAGGGGTGGCTCCCCATTTCCAGGAAAAACCCCACCTCTCCCCAGAAAACTAATGCATAGGTCTGCCCTTCATTATCCTCCTCCTCCTATTGTCCTCACCCCTTAAAACCAAATCTCTCTCACCATTAGGGTGAGAAGTTGATTTGTGAACTAAGTTCCCGCTTCTCCATTCTCTGGCCATTGAATAATAGCTTGTGCTGCTTCGATCTAAGCTTGGGTTTTGCTTTTGGCTGTGCGAACCTAAATGGAAAAAACCTTTCCCGCCAAGACAGGGGGCTCGGCCCAGCTAGGGCCCAAGTGGGGGTCCATACAACCTAATTTGGTAACAGTACTTAGAGCCAAACTGTGTCGAGAATCTGGAAAGACAAGGAGGAGATGGCCAGGGGAGCTGGGAAGAGTGGCATTCCAAATAACATAGGAAAAGAACGGCCAGCACAAACGCAAGGGAAAGCAAGGCAACAAGAGGTGACTCCTGGGCAGATGGCCGTGGGGTCTGCTGTCTTATCCCTCTATCTTTAACAATTCTTGACAGCTTTTTTCTTTTTATATTCCTTTTCCCATTGGTTTCTCCTCTTTATACTTCCAAAATAGTCAGAAATAAAGCTCATTTATAACAATAAAATACATATTTCCCATTAATAGGCAAATCCTCTCATTCTAAAAAGGCTGAGTAATAAGTTCCTTTTTGAAAGAATTCAAGTTAAATGTAGGCTCAATCCCACAAACTAGGGGAAAAAAAGATATTCTGTGTCTATTACATTTCTCTCTCATTGCAGACTGGATATATTTTCATTCACTTTTATGCTCTCATTACACAAGGGCTGATAAGCAGTTGGACTTGATGATATTCTCTCACCTGAATTGCAGATCTAATAACCCCAGATAAAGACTGTCTCAAGCTTGCTGATATGTTTACACTGTTCAATTATGTAATAGATAATTACCTTTATTTTCTAACATCATGTAATTCTCTCTAGGCATCAAACCAAGCTTTCTTTTCCACTGCTAAACAGTCTCACCCTTGCTCTGCTTTCAAATCATTTTAGGCTAAACCAAGAGTTTTATTGCTCAGTCAAGTCCTCCTCTGGTTTCCAACTTTGCATCAGGCACTGGCTGTCTCAGACCCAGCTGACTTAAGGACAGCTGTTACTTGCCCTGTCCCCTAGTGGAGTTGGTTCTGTACCACTTCTGTTTGCCACCACATTGCCAGCCACAATTTCAGCTTCCTGCTATAATCTAGGTCATTTTTAACCCCTTGCCACAGTGTCTTTTAGGTATTCGTCACAGCAGTTGGTGACAGCCATTGCTAGATAGCAATTACCACCCAGCCCATAGCATGGCCTCTGGATGAAGACTGGTAAGGTCACCCTTACTCATTCACTTAGCTGTCTGAGCTGAACTCCCCTGAGAGTTTTCAAGTCAGGCTTGAGCAGGAAGCAACCCCAATCTGGGCAGGAGCGGAATATAACCAAAAGTAACTGGAATCAGGGCAGCTACATGTTACAGTAATGGCTTCTACCTTCATTAGCATTAGCAAATGACAGCAACAACGTGTCATTTGTTCTGTCCCCGCTGTGAGCCACTTACCCACCAGCAGAGCTAACTTCCAGGTCTTCAGGAGCAGCCACATCCTAGTTCCCAGGCAAATCATGATGTGGAGCAGAAAGGGTAAGTAGGTGCCAATTCCCCAACAAAAGCAGGGCTTGGAATCAAGTCAGTCTCTACGGTAGACTGGCCTGGGGCTCAGTCTCTCATTCATAATCACTGAACTCCCTCATTATGTTCTGTGAGACATCAGTCTCTTTTCACTCGGACCTTCTTCTGATAATGACTTTCCAGCCCCTAACTTTCTACCCCTAATTTATCTTCCTTCTCAATATATTTCCCTGTTACTAGACTGAGGTTCTGATTTGTTTTCTGTGCTGGTTATTCTCCGTTTAACCCCTACTGAAATCCATATTCTGCCCTACTATGTGTCCCAGGACGCTGATCCTTCAGGACTGCATTGTGCAGATTCCTTAGCTGTTTGGCTTCCAGTGAGCCAATGAATGAGGGCTACCAGCAGGAGATTAGAGAAATAAGAGAAGAAAAGTGTCATCTCTGGCTGCATCCTTCCACAGCTACGGCTCTTGCTCTTCCTCCAGAACTCAAGTTCTTACTTGGCTCCGGTAACACTATTTTCTCCCCTTAATTCCTCAGTCCTAGGGGTGTAACACCTTCCTGCTGATACTGGTCTCTAGGAGCCACCCTTGCCATTGTTTTATACTCGTAATCCTGCCCACAACTCTGTAAGTAGTCCCTTCTAAAGCCCTGACAACACCTGTAGTAGAAATCTCCTGTTTTGGTGGACCTGAATCCACATCCCACTCTACAAATCACTTAGTAAAAGCAGCCTAATTTTCATTTCAAGTTTCTACTCCCACCCCACAAAGCCCACATGTTTTAAGAGTAAACTTACTCTATCCCTGACTCTGAGGATGGAGCATGGGGCTCAGGCCCATGCTCACCAATATAACCTTAGATCACAATAAATAAATGGTCAGGGATGGACACATGACTTAAGGTGGTCCAACTGGACTGAAGTCCAGAGCTTCCATTTGATGGCCAAGAAAGACGGGCTTTCTTCTAACAGATAAAACTGTAACAAGGATATGATATTGGGATGCTTCAAGTTGAAGGTGCCAGGGGGATACTGTGTGGATGATGATGACTTGGGAAAAGCAGAGCAGAGAGAACTGCAAAGAAGCCAGGTCCTCAGTGACATCATTTGAACAGCTGGATCAAGTTTGTTTGACAATAACTTCATAGGATTTTTCACTTAGATGAGCTACCAAGGATCATTTTGGTTTCAGCAACTTTGAGCTGGTTATTCACCCACTTGCAGAAGCAAGAATTCTAAATGATACAGCATCATCCCAAGTAATTTTCTAAGTCTTCCTAAATCCCCCTGTGAAGGCTAGGACTTGCTACACACAGATAGATCCCCCAGAGGTCAGCCAGCCAGCCAGTCCATCTATACCTTCAACTGCTTCCTATGAGGAGACTACTTCACCTGCATCATCCATCTGTAGAGGCACTGCACCACCTCAGACCCCAAAGCTACACATCTGCATGAGTCACAAATGAAGACAGCCAAGGTCCCTGGAGAGCTGCCTAGCTGGACCTGTTCTGGCATCTCTCATATGCAGTGGCCAAACCAATGTCTTCCCATATCTATCCTACTCACTAAAAATAAACCATTATCTCTTGCTAATATATCCTAAGATATGCCAGCCATATATCTCCTGAGCTGTTATTCCCCTGTCCTCCCATACTTGCTAACCATCTCCTCTTAGATGATACTGCTCATCAGATCCCAAATATGCTCTCAACCTGGTACTCATGTAACTCCTTCCCAAGAAAGGATCCAAAGTATTTACAGTCTCCTTTATCTCACACATCCTACATCCTATGCCTATACCTACACAACACTCCAGAGTTTACCATAGGTTCCTCACTCTCACCAATCTATTTTACTAATACCCCAGCATTACATTCTGCTATAGATTTTCCCAAAACCAAGTGGATATATTCACAAATTTATTCATTCCATCAAAATGCTTATGATGATAGTTGTGTATCATATCCTGCAAGGGACTCAATGGGATATATAAAGAAAAATAAAATTGAGTTCCAAGAAACTGCCCTCAAGAAATGTTTAGGCTTGTAGAAGAAGTAAGAAAGACATACAAATAACTCAAAAAATGATGTGTGCCATAATAGAGAATTCCAAGGGCCAAGAGATAACTTCTGGCTGGAGACATCAGTAAAAGTAAGTGAGAAGGAAGGCATTAACAATTATAGAATGCCCACTACAGGTCAATACTCTGAGGGACTTTGTATATAGTTTGTCCAGCTCTCACCTGATACATTCAACAGCCTACTCAATATCTACATTTGCAGACTGTACTAACCAAGAACTGGGAGACTGGGCTTTACAAGATGGGTACAATTTAGCCAAGAGTGTATTTGAGGGCAACAGAAGTCAAAAAACAAACAAAAAAAAGACAAAAAGAACATGAGTAAGGGATGAAGGCACAAAAGCTAGGGCACTTACATGAAACGTAAATGTAAATGTATGCGTAAATGTAAATGTATGTGTAAATGTAAAGTTAGACGAGGGTGGTATGTGTATGAGTGGAATGTGCCTCTAAAGGGATGAAGAAAAACCTGGATAAAATGATGTTCATTTCTATGGTTTAATAATGAATTCTATTCTTTTATTTGGCAAAGTAGGGCAGTGGGTAAAAACGAAGCTACATAAAGATGCTAATGGCAGGTTTTTTTCCTGTCCAGCCTGAAGATGAAACTCAAACTAGTATTTTTCAGCAACTCTTTTCGAATGCTCTTTAAAATGGCAAATAAATTTGGAGGCAAACTGAAGAGTGAAGACTCTACACATGACAGTTAGACTTGCTGTCCCTCATTAGCATGAATAATCAAAAGTTGGCTATACCTACTAAAACTATTTTCCATAAGCATTCTGAATACTGATTATGAAATTCAGCCCAAATATTGCATCTTCAAAAATAATTCTGGACACCATGTTAAGAAGGCATGGAAGGAGCAGAGTCAAGATGGCAGCATGGGAAGACATGGAGTTCATGTCTCCCCACAACTAGGTTGCCTGCCGGACACTGGTGGGGGACCTTGACGCCCAAGGAGATGAGAGGAACCCCCAAGCAACCAGGTAGGATGTGGGGGGGACGTGAGGAGGGAGGAGAAGTGGAGGCTGGACAGGTGAAGCACCCCTGAGGGGTGGCTGGGAGAGGGGAGCGGTTCCCACATCTGGAGGGACCCTCAGGGGCTCAGATCAGGGGGGAACACGCCTAATATTTCCCCTGCCCAATTGGCTGCGGGAAGCCTGCCTGGCCCTCGGGCTGGGTCCTACACCCTCAGAGGCCCCTCTGGGCTGCGTTGGTCCTGGGAACACAACAGGAGAGGGGAAGAACAGGAGAGGCAGGCAGGAGGGGCCCTCCAGGACCAGAGAGCAGGAGAGGCGTGGAGGGCATTTGCCCCACCCAGTTGGGCCCAGGAAGCCTGCTGGGCTGCAAGGCCAGGTCCTCTGCCCTCCAAAGCCCCCTCCAGGACACCCTCTAAGACCAGAGACATGCCTGGGCCCCTTCTGTTACATTGAGCCTAAGCCCCACCCCCACACACCCCAGGGCCTTTTCCAGCCCTGTAGGTCCTAAGCATAGGCCCAGCCCACCACCTAAACCCCACCCCTGCCTAAGCCTAGTTCCCCACAGCCAAGGCCTTTTCTGCCTCTTCTTTTTCTTTCCTTCTCTTTTTTACTAATGTGGTTCTGTTTAACTTTCAGTTGTTGTTTCATCTATATTTTTACTTTTATATTCTTTCTAACGTATCTTTTAGTTTCCTAGTCTTAGTCTAATTTTATTTTTTACTCTTTGTTATTGTTCTACTCTTTTTTTCTCCTTTTTTTTTTTTTTTTTTTTTCTGGCTACGCTGCACAGCTTGCAGGATCTTGCTTCACGAGCCAGGGGTCAGGCCAAAGCTACTGCGGTGGGAGCTCCAAGTCCAAACCACTGGACTAACAGAGAACCTCACACCACAGGGAATATTCACTGGAGTGAGGTCTCCCAGAGGTCCTCATCTTGGCACCAAACCCAGCTCTACCCAACAGCCTCCAAATTCCAGTGCTGGAAGCCTCAGGCCAAATAACCAGTAACACAGGAACACAATCCCACTCATTAAAAAAAAAGAAAAATTAGATGGCAAAAAAGTATGACACAGATGAAGGAGCAAGATAAAAACCTGTAAGAACAAATAAATGAAGAGGAAATAGGCAATCTACCTGAAAAGAATTCAGAGTAATGATAGTAAAGATGATCCAGAATCTCGGAAATAGAATAGGGGCACGGATTGAGAAAATACAAGAAATATTTAACAAAGATCTAGAAGAATTAAACAACAAACAAACAGAGATGAACAACACAATAACTGAAATGAAAAATAAACTATAAGGAATCAGTAACAGAATAACTGAGGCAGAAGAACGAATAAGGGAGCTGGAAGACAAAATGGTGGAAATAACTGCCGAGGAGCAGGATAAAGAAAAAAGAATGAAAAGAATTGAAGACAATCTCAGAGACCTCTGGGACAACACTAAACACACCAATATTCGAATTATAGGGGTCCAGGAAGAAGAGAAAAAGAAAGGGTCTGAGAAAACATGTGAAAAGATTATAGAGGAAAACTTCCCTAATATGGGAAAGGAAATAGTCACCCAAGTCCAGGAAGGGCAGAGAGTCCCATACAGGATAAACCCTAGGAGAAACACACCAAGACACATATTCATCGAACTAACAAAAATTAAATTCAAAGAAAAAATATTAAAAGCAGCAAGGGAAAAACAAAAAGTAACATACAAAGGAATCCCCATAAGGTTATCAGCTGATTTTTCAGCAGAAATTCTGCAGGCCAGAAGGGAGTGGAAGGATACACTTAAAGTAATGAAAGAGAAAAACCTACAACCAAGATTACTCTACCCAGCAAGGATCTCATTCAGATTCAATGGACAAGTCAAAAGCTTTTCAGACAAGCAAAGCTAAGAGAATTCAGCACCACCAAACCAGCTTTACAACAAATGCTACAGAAACTTCTCTAGGCAGGAAACACAAGAGAAGAAAAAGACCCACAAAAACAAACCCAAAACAATTAAGCAAATGGCAATAGTAACATACATATCAATAATAACCTTGAATGTAAACAGATGAAACGCCCCAACCAAAAGACACAGACTGGCTGAACAGATACAAAAACAAGACCCATATATATGCTGTCTACAAGAGACCCACTTCAGACCTAGGGACACATACAGACTGAAAGTGAAGGGATAGAAAAAGATATTCCATGCAAATGGGAATCAAAAGAAAGCTGGAGTAGCAATACTCATATCAGATAAAATAGACTTTAAAATAAAGACTGTATCAAGAGATGAGGGACACTACATAATGATCAAAGGATCAATCCAAGAAAAAGATACAACAATTATAAATGTTTATGCACCCAACACAGGAGCACCTCAATACATAAGGCAAATGCTAACAACCATGAAAGGGGAAATAGACAGTAACAGAATAGTAGTAGGGGACTTTAACACCCCTCTTACACCAATGGACAGATCATCCAAACACAAAATAAATAAGGAAACACAAGCTTTAAATGACACTATAGACCAGATATATTTAATTGATATTTATAGTACATTCCACCCAAAAGTGCCAGAATACACTTTCTTCTCAAGTGCACATGGAACATTCTCCAGGATAGACCACATCTTGGGTCACAAATCAAGCCTCAGAAAATTTAAGAAAACTGAAATTGTATCAAGCATCTTTTCTGACCACAACACTGTGAGGTTAGAAATCAGTTACGAAAAAACACTGTAAAAAACACAAATACATGGAGGTTAAACAGTGCGCTACTAAATAACCAAGAGATCACTGAGGAAATCAAAGAAGAAATTTAAAAAATACATAGAAACAAATGACAGTGAAAACACGACAACCCAAAACCTATGGGATGCAGCAAAAGCAGTTGTAAGAGGGAAGCTTATAGCCATACAATCCTACCACAAGAAATGAGAAAAATCTCAAGTAAACAATCTAATCCTACACATAAAGCAACTAGAGAAAGAAGCACAAAGAAAACCCAAAGTCAGTAGAAGGAAAGAAATCATAAAGATCAGAGCAGAAATACATGAAATAGAAATGAAGAAAACAATACCAAAGATCAATAAAACTAAAAGTTGGTTCTTTGAGAAGATAAACAAAATTGATAAACCCTTAATCTGACTCATTAAGAAAAAAAGGGAAAGGATGCAAATCAATAAAATTAGAAATAAAAAGGGAGAAATCCGACAGTGCAGAAATACACAGGATTATAAGAGACTACTACAAACAACTATATGCCAATAAAATGGATAACCACAAAAAAAAATGGACAAATTCTTGGAAAGGTACAATTTTCAACACTGACCCAGGAAGAATTAGAAAATATAAACAGAACTATCACAAGTAATGAAATTGAAACTGTAATTAAAAATCTTCCAACAAACAACAGTCCAGGACCACAGGGCTTCAAAGGTGAATTCCATCAAACATTTAGAGAAAGCTAACACCAGTCCTTTTCAAACTCTTCCAAAAAAGTGCAGAGGGAGGAAACTCCAAATACATTCTATGAAGCCACCATCACCCTGACGCCAAAGCCAGAAAAAGGTATCACAGAAAAACAAAATTAGAGATCAATATCACTGATGAACATAGACACAAAAATCCTCAACAAAATACTAGCAAACAGAATCCAACAGCACATTAAAAGGATCATACACCATGATCAAGTGGGATTTATCCCAGGAATGCAAGGATTCTTCAATATATGCAAATCAATCAATGTGATACACCATTTTAAGAAATTAAGGAATAAAAAACATATGATGGTCTCAATAGATGCAGAAAAAGCTTTTGACAAAACTCAACACCCATTTATGATAAAAAAACTCTCCAGAAAATGGGCATAGAGGGAACCTACCTCAACATAATAAAGGCCATATATGACAAATACATAGCAAGCATCATACTCAATGGTGAAAAACTGAAAGCATTTCCACGAAGATCAGGAACAAGACAAGGATGTCCTCTCTCGCCACTCATTCAACAAACTTTTGGAACTCCCAGACACGGCAATCAAAGAAGAAAAAGAAATAAAAGGAATACAAATTGGAAAAGAAGAAGTAAAACTGTCACTGTTTGCAGATGACATGATAATATACATAGAAAATCCTAAAGATGCCACCAGAAAAATGCTAGAACTAATCAATGAATTTGGTAAGGTTGCAGGATACAAAATTAATGCACAGAAATCTCTGGCATTCCTAACCACTAAAAATGAAAAATGAGAAAAAGAAATTAAGGAACCAATTCCATTTACCATCGCAACAAAAAGAATAAAATACTTAGGAATAAACCTGCCAAGGAGGTAAAAGACTTGTACTCAGAAAACTATAAAGCACTGATGAAAGAAATCAAAGATGATATAAACAGATGGAGAAATGCACCATGTTCTTGGGTTGGAAGAATCAATACTGTGAAAATGACTATACAACCCAAAGCAATCTACAGATTCAATACAATCCCTATCAAACTGCCAATGGCATTCTTCACAGAATTAGAACAAAAAATTTTACAATTTGTGTGGAAACACAGAAGACCCCAAATAGCCAAAGCAATCTTGAGAAAGAAATATGGAGCTGGAGGAATCAGGCTCCCCAACTTCAAACTATACTACAAAGCTACAGTAATCAAGACAGTACGGTACTGGCATAAAAACAGAAATATAGATCAATGGTACAGGATAGAAAGCCCAGAGAAAAGACCCGCACACATATGGTCACCTAATTTACGACAAAGGAGGCAAGAACATACAATGGAGAAAAGATGGCCTCTTCAATAAGTAGTACTGGGAAAACTGGATAGCTACGTGTAAAAAAATGAAATTAGAACACTCCCTAACACCATACACAAAAATAAACTCGAAATGGATTAAAGACCTAAATTTAAGACCAGACACTCTAAAACTCTTAGAGGAAAACATATGAAAAACACTCTTTAACATAAACCACAGCAAGATCTTTTTTGACCCCCCTCCTAGGGTGATGAAGACAAAAACAAACAAATGGGACCTAATTAAACTTAAAAGCTTTTGAACAGCAAAGGAAACCATGAACAAGATAAAAAGACAACCCTCAGAATGGGAGAAGATATTTGCAAACGAAGCAACTGACAAAGGATTAATCTCCAAAATATACAAACAGCTCATGGAGTTCAATATCAAAAAAACAACCCAATTAAAATGTGGGCAGAAGACCTAAATAGACATTTCACCAAAGAAGACATACAGATGGCCAAGAGGCACATGAAAAGTTGCTCAACAACACTAATTATTAGAGAAATGAAAATCAAAACTACAATGAGGTATCACCTCACATCAGTTAGAATGGGCATCATCAGAAAATCTACAAACAACAAATGCTGGAGAGGGTGTGGAGAAAAGGGAACCCTCCTGCACTGTTGGTGGGAAAGTAAATTGATACAGCCATTATGGAGAACAGTATGGAGGTTCCTTAGAAAACTAAAAATAGAAGTAGCATATGACCCAGCAATCCCACTACTGGGCATATACCCTGAGAATACCATAATTCAAAAGAAGACATGTACCGCAGTGCTCATTGCAGCACTATTACAATAGTCAGGACATGGAAGCAACCTAAATGCCCATCGACAGATGAATGGATAAAGAAGATGTGGCACATATATACAATGGAATATTACTCAGCCATGAAAAGAAACAGAATTGAGTTATCTGTAGTGAGGTGGATGGACCTAGAGTCTGTCATACAGAGTGAAGTAAGTCAGAAAGAGAAAAACAAATACCATATACTAATGCATATAAATGGAATCTAAAAAAATGGTACTGATGAACCTAGTGGCAAGGCAGGAATAAAGACTCAGACATACAGAATGAACTTGAGGACAGGGGGGTGGGGGGAGAAGGGGTAGCTGGGCGAAGTGAGAGTAGCATTGACACATACACACTACCAAATGTAAAACAGATGGCTAGTGAGAAACAGCAGCATAGCACAGGGAAATCAGCTCGGTGCTTTGTGCTGACCCAGGTGGTGGAATTGGGAAGGTGGGAGGGAGGCTCAAAGGGGAGGAGATATGGGGATATATGTATGCATATGGCTGATTCACTTTATTGTACAACAGAAACTAACACAGCATTGTGAAGCAATTATACTCCAATAAAGATGTATTAACAAAAAACAAGGCATGGAGATGTGATAAACATAATCTGTCATTTAAATGTTATGTGTCCTGGCTTCTTGGGGGTAAATACAAGCATCATAATTAGAAATGCAGCTACACCACTTAGCACAGGGAGATCAGCTCGGTGCTTTGTATATGTATAGCTGATTCACTTTGTTATACAGCAGAAACTAACACACCATTGTAAAGCAATTATACTCCAATAAACATGGTTAAAAAAAAAAGCAATGCAGCTACATAAATAAAACAGTGACTGAGGGGGGCATGGGGAAAAATTGTAAAATGACCGATGTAGAGCTATTCATTATGCAGAAAAAGAACTCAAGCCTAAAGAAGCCACGTGGTGTATCCAGGTCCACGTGGCTCATGAGTGTTGAGTCTGAACCAGAATTCAGTCTCCTGATCTCTGTTCATAGTCCTTTCTGCCACATCAAGAGTCTCCCTTTTACAAATGTTTCAGATATAAAGATACAGTTCTGTGTATGAAATTCCTTAACGCTGCTTAATGGAGCACCCTTGAGAGAATCTTTATGTAAATGTCTGGGAACCAACAGTCACTGGTTAAATTTCCAGTTAATATAGAGACTTTATTCATTGAACATTAACTGAAATGGTTTTTATGCTAATAGAGTTTGTTTTACCACAGATTTTCATAAAAGCATCATCAGGCAGCTTAAAATACATGAAGCATTCTTACAATATAAGAATCTCCAAGCCTGTTGTAAATGCAAGAGAAAGAAGACCTGACATACAGGATGACATCTGTACAACCCTGGACTCACATATTTCACTCTCTTCATAGAAGCTGCCTTCTCAAGGAGGCGCATTGTCTTCTAGACCTCCCATAATGTCTGCATTCCATCATGAGCTTGACCTCAGCCAGCCTCACACTACCCTGTGAAATTCTGTAGTACTATTTTTTCCTCTAAATATACTTATTTTCTGTATTTACATGAAATGTTAAGCCTCTATAACCTCAAATACTCTAATTGTAACCTCATCTGAGAGGTGGGTAGATAAACATAAATAAAAGAAACCTAAAAGCTGCTCTAAGTCAATGTTCAAAATATAGACATTTGAACAAATCTCCAACATTCACAAAAAGTCTTTGTTTAAAGGAACTGTGAAAAAATTGAAAAAAAATGTACAAATGAATGATAATCAAAAGTTTTAAAAATTAGCAATATTTTTGGTAAGGCATGGGACATCTTTATTGAAATAGTAATTTTAAGGTTTAGTGCCCTATGTTCAATTATCTCTAAGATCAAGTCATCTTCTCAGATTTTTGTTTAACGATATTTATTCCTTACTTTCACATTTTAGGAATTCTAGTGAAATAACCAAAGCATGAAATAACCATAAACAATCTTATGTGATGATCTACCATGAAATTTCAATGGAATTACTGAAAATAAAAAATAAAGATGTCACTGTAGCACCACAGCATGAAGCAGCACATGTAAGCATTAGTGGGGAAAAAAAAAAAAAGAGAGAGAGAGAGAGATGCATTCATTCAATTGAGTTACTGCCACTCTACAGCTGAATGAAACAGAGAAACAGACGAAAGATGAATGCCCACAACAATCCACCACATTAAGCAAAATGGAATGAGAAGCACTTTAATTGGGTAAAATTTAAGAACTGAATTACAAATACCATATAAATAAATAGCTCTAAATAATGTGTTTTTACCAGTTAAATAATGACTTTAATAAAACAGATGAAAATGTAGGCTGTGTTGTTTTTTCTGCCTGTCAGAATCTCATTAGCATTTCAATTTAAATTCTACAAGTGCACTCAAATCTCTCATTTGTACATCTGGCATAACTCAAAACACTGCCTTATTTGTTAAGAAAAAAATTTAAGGCAAATGAGCCGATTCACAATATCTTGCAGTGGTATTTTAATGGATGAAAACAATGTTGTTATTTCAATGTTGCATAACAGCAGGGGCCTCCATGTGAAGAAACTGAAAAGATTCAGAAAACGCTTTCGAAGAAAATTTGTTTTTATAAGAAAATCTCAAAAGCATGGAATTAAGTGTTAATGCTATCTTTAAATTATTTCATATACAGAGTTAACATATGAAAAATATTTATTTTTCTTTAGAGTAAGCTTAGAAATGATATCTTATGAAACTATAGCTCCAGGTAAATATGACATTATTTCAAAGTTCTTTGTGACAAAGGTTTCCTAATATATCATCATCAACACCTAAAATTAAAAAGAAAAATGCAGGGAAAAATTCTTAAACTACTTGTGTTTAGCAATGACTCTGAAACAAAAGTGCACATAAGAATCACATAAAGATATTTTTAAATGTGTATTACTAAAGTTAGCCCCAGAAAATATGATTCATAGATGTGGAGCACAATATAGAGTTTTTAACATATATCCCAAGTGATTTGGATGCAAGTGATCTATAGACCCCAATTTGAGAAACACTAACCTATAGGATAAATTTTATTACCTTCAGACTGACAATTAAAGTCTTTCATAACCTGGTTTTATTACACCTTTCAATCTTACTCTGTAGGATGAACTACCCAATTTGATCAACTGGATCTCATTACCACCATCTGAGCCTAGTGTGGAGTACCAAAGTCTATATCTGAACCTCCTAAATCCTTTAAATCACATTTGGGTACAGAGCAGTTAAAAGTAAGTTCATAGGATATGGAAAATAGATAATAGGTGTCTGCTTATTAACTCAGACCTCAGAATTGGATTCTAGGTGAAGTATTCCGAAGGTGGGAAGGAGCACTAGGAAACAGGAACAGGTGATACAGAGAGAATATTTATCTAAGACTAATTGGTCCCTACAAAGTTCACTTGAGTCCATTTACAGAAAGGATTTCACCTTAAAAGAGAATTTGAAAAAATATAAAAGTAAGTTGGGATTTCCCTGGCTGTCCAGTGGTTAAGACTCTGCCTTCCAATGCAGGGGGTGCTGGTTTGACCCCTCCCTGGTCGGGGAGCTAAGATCCCACATGCCTCGTGACCAAAAAACCAAAATGTAAAACAGAAGCAATATTGTAACAAATTCAGTAAAGACTTTTGAAATGGTCCACATAAAAAAATAAAAAAAAAAAACTTGAAAAAAAAATAAGTTGCTTTATGTTACATTTAACAAAATTTTAGTTATAATTATATCTGTGATAATTTTTAAATCAAAGAATAAAACTGCAGAGATTTTTGTTGATTTTTCTGAAATTACTTCATTACAGTATAACATCTGCTAATTTACATTTAACACCTAAAAGATTGTTATAAATACCATCAAACAGAAATATTTGAGAACTTCGTTTTTTCAAAGGATTTCTCTTAACCCTTTGCTATTCCAGTCCCTTTTGTTTTGTTTTGTTTTGGTTTTGGTACGCGGGCCTCTCACTGTTGTGGCCTCTCCCGCTGCGGAGCACAGGCTCCAGACGCGCAGGCTCAGTGGCCATGGCTCACGGGCCTAGCCGCACCGCGGCACGTGGAATCTTTCCCGGACCGGGGCACGAACCCGTGTGCCCTGCATCGGCAGGCAGACTCTCGACCGCTGCGCCACCAGGGAAGCCCCTATTCCAGTCCCTTCTTAAGCATTATCGTATCACAATGCTTGCAAATTTTCTCTGCTTCAATTGTAAACTGTCAAATCCTCATTTATCAGTGGCTTTACATATTAATCAATAAATTCTCCAAAATCATTTACACCAACTTCATGAAATCTGTATATTTCTAAAAATTTTCTCTTTTACACTCAATTTATACTGCATTCTTTAAGGTCTGAAACAGTCAATTAAAAAGCACAGAAACATTTACAACATCTTACAATCACTAAGAGAATTTGATGTGATAGAGAAAGGTAAGATATTTTGCTGGATAAATCAGAGAGCAGACTAATTTTATATGTCTACTTCAGTAGAAAATTTTTTCACATCATGCTTACTTTAATTCCCCATGGAACGTGGGAAGATGTGGATTATAAACAATCTGGTAACAACCCCTACTGAAATCCAGAAAAGCAGACTGCATTAAAAACATCTGTCAGAAGATAGCTAGCAAGCTCCACTAGGCTGGGCATCAGAAAGA
Source organism: Delphinus delphis (assembly GCF_949987515.2). Lineage (NCBI taxonomy): Eukaryota > Metazoa > Chordata > Mammalia > Artiodactyla > Delphinidae > Delphinus > Delphinus delphis. The sequence goes on along the minus strand of NC_082697.1, from coordinate 40,520,301 downwards.
TCAGGAAGAGAGCTATACACCCTGGTGGAGAAAGGCTGGTAAGAACATAGTGTGTCACTGTGCGCTGGGCTGGCCAGTGAGCTGAGAGACTCTCCCACAGTAAGTCAGCTAAGTCAGGCAGTTATGAAAAACAATTTCAAAAAACACACTCACTGTCTAGAAGCTCTAATATGTATATGTTGTAGTATAATATACACTTATTATGTATGTGCAAAGGAGTTTTACATACATTTTCTCATTTAGTCTTCACAACAGCTCTAATAAGGTAAGTAATATTATCATCATTTAATATCATCATCATTTACAAAGGAGGTAACTAAAGCTTAAAAAGACTAGTTCATCTAAGGCCTTGACCTAGTAAGTAGCTGAGATGGAATGTGAACCCAGGGATATATCCTCTGAATTATTATGCTTCAGACCTTTGTATTTTATATTATTTTAATTTTATTTATATTTTTAATGTTTTAAACATTAAATAAATATGTATATTATATATTACATATAATATATATTATATTTGTATAAAGATATACAGACATACATCGGAGATATTGTGGGTTCAGTTCCAGACCACCACAATGAAGTGAATATCTCAATAACCCATCACATGAATTTTTTGGTTTCCCAGTGCATATAAGAGTTATGTTTACACTATACTGTAGTCTATTAACTGTGTGATAGCATTATGTCTAAAAAAGCATACATACCAGAATTAAAAATATTTTATTGTTAAAAACTGCTAACACCCTTTGACATTTCTTGTAAGACCAGTTTAGTAGAGATGAACTGTTTTAGCTTTTGCTTTTCTGGGAAACTCATCTCCCATTCGATTCTGAGAGATAACCTTGCTGAGTAGAGTATCCTTGGTTATAGGTTCTTTCTTTTCAGCACTTTAAATACATCATGCCACTCCATTCTGGCTTGCAAAATTTCTGCTGAAAAATCAGCTGATAGCCTTATGAGGGTTCCTTTGTACATGACTCTTTTTAAGATATCCCTTGGTGTGGGTCTCTTCAGGTTCATCTTGTTTGGGGTTTTCTGTACTTCCTGGACCTGGATATCTATTTCATTTTTCAGGTCAGGGAAATTTTCAGACATAATTTGATCAAACATGTTTTCTGCCCCTTTCTCTCTCTCTCCTCCCCCTGGGACCCCTATAATGCCAATATTAGTATGCCTGATGTCATCCCAAAGGCCCCTTAAACTAACATCGTTAATTTCTTTTTTCTCTTTACTGCTCTAATTGGGTGATTACCATTGTTCTGTTTTCCAGGTCACTTATGCATTCTTCATAGCACCAATATATTTGACTGTATCTCCTCCTTTCTTACATTAAGGATAGCACCCTATACTTTTTTGCAATGAAACAATTTTTTCTTTTAATAGTAAATACTAGAAATAACTCCAAATAATTTCATAAATATCTTCATTATTATTTGTTACAGCTGCATAATAGTATATTGAGTGAATATAGAATATACTATAGTTTATTCAACCTCTCTCCTAGATATTGACATTCAGGCTATTTCCAATATGTTGCAATTACAGATACTAGCACAGTAAATAACCTCATAAGTGTGCATTTACATGTTTTTGGAGGTGTATGATCCACAATAGGGCCTTAGGAGTGAAAAGGCTGGGTCAAAGTATAAATATGTAGTTTTCTTAGGTATTACCAAATTTCCATTCAAAGGACTGTATCAGTTTGAATTCCTACTACCAATGCATGTGATGATTTCCCTTCAGCCTCACTTACAGAATTTGTCATTTTTAAAAAATTTTCTGCCACTCTAAAAAGTTAAAAATATATTTTAGTGGTTTTAATTTATATTTCACTAATTATGTATGAGTTTGAACATTTTTTTCATGTTTATCATATGTTTAAATGTTTGTTTTTTTGTGAATTATCCATGTCTTTTTCCTATTTCCTATTTTGGTCCTTTGTCCCTTTGTTCTTTGTGTATTAGGGATATTACCTTTTGTCTGTATAAATGTTGTGAATATTTTCTCGAATTTTGTCAGTTGTCTTCCGACTTCGTTTATGGTGTTTTGGGCCATACAATTTTTAAAATGCTTTATATAGTCAAGTTTATCAATATTTTATTGCCTGTGGATTTTCAGTCACAGTTAGAAAGCTCTTCCCTACACTAAGGTTAAAGAAGAATGCGTATATTTTTCCTTTTAGTGCTTTTATAGTTTCTTTTTCTACGTTGAGAATCCAAATCCATTATTTTGGGGTATAATGTAAGATATGGTATAAAATAACTTTTTCCAAATGGCTACCCATTGTCAAAGAACAGTTTATTAAAATGTCTATCTTAGTCATTTGAGATGCTACATTTATCATACACTAAATTTCCATATGTGTATGGAAGTTTATTTCTGGACATTCTCTTCCATTACATTGTTCTGTTTCTCTATTCATGTATAAATACTATGATGTTTTAATTACAGAGGCTATCTAGTATTCTAGTATGTTTTAATGTTGGGTAGGGCTAGTTGTCACTTGTAGTTTTCTCTTTTTCAGTGTTTTTCTGGTTATTGTTACATTTGGTTTTCTGTACAAACTTAGGTATCAATTTATGTAATTCCATCATATGGATTGTTGGTACTTTTCCTAGGATTGTATTAAGTTTGGACATTAAAATATGGAGAAGTGTCATTTTTATAAACTTGACTGTTTGTATAAGACCCAGGGAAGTCTTTCCAATTTGTCCAACTCTATTCTTTCAATAATGTTTAAATTTTCTTCTAGTACAGGTTTTGCAATCTCTCATTAAATGTATTCTCAAGGACACAATCTTTGTTGCTATTGGAATAGTTATTCCCATAAACAACAGATAATCCAAACAGACGAATTACCAAAAATCTATTATCATCTGCAGAAAATCAAGTCAGAATTATGATTGCATTATTTTAGGATAAAAGAGGTAAATGGTGGATGAGAATAGTTTTAACTTTCTCAGAAACACGATACAAAAGAACATAACATTTCTGCTTATATTCAAAGACATTTTTAAAATAAACTTTAAAAAGCACATTACATTTTAGGGATTAAAATAGGAAACTCAATACTATAGGAAGGAACATTAACTGTCAATTTTTTCAAACTATTTGGGTAAAGGAAAGGAGTAAATATCAGAGAAAAGAAACCCCACATAACAGTTTGTTATATGATATTAAAATAGAAAAATTATACATAAAGCATTAGGAAAGTATTTTCCTATCTATTATAAAATTGCCAGTTATTAGCAGCTTCAGAGAGCACATTCCAATGTATATATCTGCAAATGTTATCATGAAAGATCATCACCCCAACAGAGGGCAGACAGCAGAAGCAAGAAGAACTACAATCCTGCAGCCTGTGGAACAAAAACCACATACACGGAAAGACACAAAGAATGAAAAGGCAGAGGGCTATGTACCAGATAAAGGAACAAGATAAACCCCCCCAAAAAAAAACCTAAATGAAACGGAGACAGGCAATCTTCCAGAAAAAAATTCAGAATAATGATAGTGAAGATGATCCAGGACCTCGGAAAAAGAACGGAGGCAAAGATCGAAAAGATGCAAGAAATGTTTAACAAAGATTTAGAAGAATTAAAGAACAAACAAGCAGAGATGAACAACAAAATAACTGAAATGAAAAATACACTAGAAGGAATCAATAGCAGAATAACTGAGGCAGAAGAACGGGTAAGTGACCTGGAAGACAGAATGGCGGAATTCACTGTTGCGGAACAGAATAAAGAAAAAACAATGAAAAGAAATGAAGACAGCCTAAGAGACCTCCGGGACAAGGTTAAACACAATAACATTCTCATTATAGGGGTCCCAGAAGGAGAAGAGAGAGAGAAAGGACCTGAGAAACTATTTGAAGAGATTATAGTCAAAAACTTCCCTAACATGGGAAAGGAAAAAGCCACCCAAGTCCAGGAACTACAGAGAGTCCCATACAGGATAAACCTAAAGAGAAAATCGCCGAGACACAGTAATCAAACTGGCAAAAATTAAAGACAAAGAAGAATTATTGAAAGCAGCAAGGGAAAAATGACAAATAACATACAAGGGAACTCCCATAAGGTTAACAGAAGAAACTCTACAAGCCAGAAGGGAGTGGCACAATATATTTAAAGAGATAAAAGGGAAGAAGCTACAACCAAGATTACTCTACCCAGCAAGGATCTCATTCAGATTCGATGGAGAAATCAAAAGCCTTACAGACAAGCAAAAGCTAAGAGAATTCAGCACCACCAAACCAGCTCTACAACAAATGCTAAAGGAACTTCTCTAAGTGGGAAACACAAGAGAAGAAAAGGACCGACAAAAACAAACCCAAAACAATTAAGAAAATGGTCATAGGAACATATATATCAATAATTACCTTAAAGGTGAATAGATTAAATGCTCCAACCAAAAGACACAGGGTTGCTGAATGGATACAAAGACCCACATATATGCTGTCTACAAGAGACCCACTTCACACTTAGGGACACATACAGACTGAAAGTGAGGGGATGGAAAACATATTCCATGAAAATGGAAATCAAAAGAAAGCTGGAGTAGCAAAACTCATATCAGATAAAACAGACTTTAAAATAAAGAATATTACAAGAAACAGGAAGGACACTCTGTAATGATCAAGGGAACAATCCAAGAAGAAGACATAACAATTACAAATATATATGCACCTAACATAGAGCACCTCAATACATAAGGTAATTGCTAACAGCTATAAAAGAGGAAACCAACAGAAACACAATAATAGTGGGGGACTTTAACACCTCACTTACACCAATGGACAGATCATCCAAACAGAAAATTAATAAGGAAACACAAGCTTTAAATGGCACAATAGACCAGATAGACGTAATTGATATTTATAGGACATTCCATCCAAAAACAGCAGATTACACTTTCTTCTTGAGTGCGCACGGTACATTCTCCAGGATAGATCATATCTTGGGTCACAAACCAAGCCTCAGTAAATTTAAGAAAATTGAAATCATATCAAGCACCTTTTCTGACCACAACACTATGAGATTAAAAATCAATTACAAGGGAAAAAACGTAAAAAACACAAACACATGGAGGCTAAACAATACGTTATTAAATAACCAAGATTTCACTGAAGAAATCAAAGAGGAAATCAAAAAATACCCAGAAACAAATGAAAATGAAAACACAACGATCCAAAACCTATGGGATGCAGCAAAAGCAGTTCTAAGAGGGAATTTTATAGCAATACAATCCTACCTCGAGCAACAACAAACATCTCAAATAAAATATCTTACCTTACACCTAAAGGCACTAGAGAAAGAAGAACAAACAAAACCCAAAGTTAGTAGAAGGAAAGAAATCATAAAGATCAGAGCAGAAATAAATGAAATAGAAACAAAGAAAACAATAGCAAAGATCAATAAAACAGCTGGTTCTTTGACAAGATAAACAAAATTGATAAACCATTAGCCAGATTCAACAAGAAAAAGAGGGAGAGGACTCAAATCAATAAAATTAGAAATGAAAAAGGAGAAGTTACAACAGACACCGCAGAAATACAAAGCATCCTAAGAGACTACTACAAGCAACTCTATGCCAATAAAACGGACAACCTGGAAGAAATGGACAAATTCTTACAAAGGTATGACCTTCCAAGACTGAATCAAGAGGACATAGAAAATATGAACAGACCAATCACAAGTAATGAAATTGAAACTGTGATTAAAAAGCTTCCAACAAACAAAAGTCCAGGACCAGATGGCTTCACAGGTGAATTCTATCAAACATTTAGAGAAGAGCTTACACCCATCCTTCTCAAACTCTTCCAAAAAGTTGCAGAGGAAGGAACACTCCCAAACTCATTCTATGAGGCCACCATCACCCTGATACCAAAACCAGACAAAGATACTACAAAAAAAGAAAATTACAGACCAATATCACTGATGAATATAGATGCAAAAATCCTCAACAAAATACTAGCAAACAGAATCCAACAACACATTAAAAGGATCATACACCATGATCAAGTGGAATTTATTCCAGGAGTGCAAGGATTCTTCAATATAGGCAAATCAATCAATGTGATACACCACGTTAACAAACTGAAGAATAATAACCATATGATCATCTCAATAGATGCAGAAAAGGCTTCTGACAAAATTCAACACCCTTTTATGGTAAAAACTCTCCAGAAAGTGGGCATAAAGGGAACCTACCTCAACATAATAAAGGCCATATATGACAAACCCATGGCAAACATCATTCTCAATGGTGAAAAACTGAAAGTATTTCCTCTAAGATCAGGAACAAGACAAGGATGTCCACTCTCACCACTATTACTGAACATAGCTTTGGAAGTCCTAGCCACGGCAATCACAGAAGAAAAAGAAATAAAAGGAACCCAAATTGAAAAAGAAGAAGCAAAACTGTCACTGTTTGTAGATGACATGACACTATACATAGAGAATCCTAAAGATGCTACCAGAAAACTACTAGAGCTAATCAATGAATTTGGTAACGTTGCAGTATACAAAATTAATGCACAGAAATCTCTTGCATTCCTATCCACTAATGATGAATTATCTGAAAGGGAAATTAAGGAAACATTCCCATTTACCATTGCAACAAAAAGAATAAAATACCAAGGAGTAAACCTACCTAGGGAGACAAAAGACCTGTATGCAGAAAACTATAAGACACTGATGAAAGAAAATAAAGATGGTACAAACAGATGGAGAGATATACCATGTTCTTGGATTGGAAGACTCAATATTGTGAAAATGACTTTACTACCCAAAGCAATCTACAGATTCAATGCAATCCCTATCAAATTACCAACAGCATTTTTTACAGAACTAGAACAAAAAATCTTAAAATTTGTATGGAGACACCAAATATCCCGAATAGCCACAGCAGACTTGAGGGAAAAAACGGAGCTGGAGGAATCAGACTTCCGACTTCAAACTATACTATGATGCTACAGTAATCAAGACAATATGGTACTGGCACAAAAACAGAAATATAGATCAATGGAACAGGATAGAAAAGCCAGAGATAAACCCACACACCTATGGTCAACTAATCTATGACAAAGGAGGCAAGGATATGGAGAAAAGACAGTCTCTTCAATAAGTGGTGCTGGGAAAACTGGACAGCTACATGTAAGAGAATGAATTAGAATACTCCCTAACACCATACACAAAAATAAACTCAAAACTTTGACATAAATGACAGCAAGATCTTTTTTGATCCACTCCTAGAGTAATGGAAATAAAAACAAAAATAAACAAACGGGACCGAATGAAAAACGCTTTTGCACAGCAAAGGAAACCATAAACAAGACAAAAAGACAACCCTCAGAATGGGAGACAATATTTGCAAATGAATCATCAGACAAAGGATTAATCTCTAAAGTATCTAAACAGCTCATGCAGCTTAATATTAAAAAAACAAACAACCCAATCCAAAAATGAGCAGAAGACCTAAATACACATTTCTCCAAAGAAGACATACAGATGGCCAAGAAGCACATGAAAAGCTGCTCAACATCACTAATTATTAGAGAAATGCAAATCAAAACTACAATGAGGTATCACCTCACACCAGTTAGAATGGACATCATCAGAAAATCTACAAACAACAAATGCTGTAGAGGTGTGGAGAAAACGGAAACCTCCTGCAGTGTTGGTGGGAATGTAAATTGATACAACCACTATGGAGAACAGTATGTAGGTTCTTTAAAGAACTACAAATAGAATTACCATATGACCCAGCAATCCCACTACTGGGCATACACCCAGAGAAAACCATAATTCAAAAAGACACATTTGGGCTTCCCTGGTGGTGCGGTGGTTGAGAGTCTGCCTGCCGAAGTGGGGGATGTGGGTTCGTGCCCCGGTGCGGGAGGATCCCACATGCCGTGGAGCGGCTGGGCCCGTGGGCCATGGCCGCTGGGCCTGCGCGTCCAGAGCCTGTGCTCCGCGACGGGAGAGGCCACAGCGGTGAGGGGCCCGTGTGCCTCAAAAAAAAAAAGACACATGCACCCCAAAGTTCACTACAGCACTATTTACAATACCCCGGTCATGGAAGCAACCTAAATGCCCATCGACAGATGAATGGATAAAGAAGATGTGGTACATATATACAATGGAATATTACTCAACGAAATTGGGTCATTTGTAGAGACATGGATGCATCTAGAGACTGTCATACAGAGTGAAGTAAGTCAGAAAGAGAAAAACAAATATCATATATTAACACATATATGTGGAACCTAGAAAATGGTACAAATGCACCAGTTTGCAGAGCAAAAATGGAGACACAGAAGTAGAGAAAAACGTATGGACACCAAGGGGGGAAGTGGCAAGGGGTGAGGGTTGTGATGAATTGGGAGATTGGGATTGACATGTATACACTGATGTGTATAAAATGGATGACTAATAAGAAAAAATAATTAATTAATTAAAACAAAACAAAAAAAAGATCATCGCCTTAACTGCACAAACGCATTATCATGTAAAACTAAGTAGTAAAAAATTCACACACATTTAGTTCAAACCCTTTTGCCATCTGTTGCATGTGTCTTATGCATTTTAACTATTTTGGGAACTTGTAGAACCTCTAGTTTTTAAAAAGTGCCTTCTAGGGACTTCCCTGGTGGTGCAGTGGTTAAGAATCCGCCTGCCAATGCAGGGGACACAGGTTCGAGCCCTGGTCCAGGAAGATCCCACATGCTGCAGAGCAACTAAGCCTGGGCACCACAACTACCAAGCCTGCGCTCTAGAGCCCACGAGCCACAATTACTGAACCCGCATGCCACAGCTACTGAAGCCCGTGTGCCTAGAGCCTGTGGTCCACAACAAGAGAAGCCACTGCAATGAGAAGCCCATGCACCACAATAAAGAGTAGCCCCACTCACCAAAGGCCCAAAGCAGTCAGGAAATAAATAAGTATTTTAAAAATGCCTTCTGTTACCACAGACAACTTCACAGTCCTATGATTTATAGTAATCTCTCAGATAAGTATCTTTACTAAACCAGAGAGAAAAACAAGTTCAACTTTCATTTGTTATGGATTCCATATTCCAGGTGTTGGCATTGGGAAATCCATGATCAACCTAAGCTTACAAATATGGTTAACAACTGTTAGTGATATTTACAGGAGACACATCTTCACATCCTCTACTGATCTTGGAAATATACTTATATTTGTTTGGAGTTTAGTGTTAATAAGTAATTCACCAAATATTAGGACAACAGAATAAAACCTCATTTGCTTATAAGGCATTAAATTGTCAATTTCATCCACCAGATACCCAAACTCTAAAAGACATCTAACAAATGTCTCAAAGTTAATATAATTAAGTTTATAAACATAATGCAGAAGAAAGTTTTTAAAATCTCACTCAATATCTATTATACCTTATTTTAGGTACAACTTTAAAAAGTTGTTATAAGTTTTCCAGCAGATATTAATTAGAAAAATCGGGGGGAAGGGTGGGGGGAAGGGATAGTTAGGGAGTTTGGGACTGACATGTACGCACTGCTATATTTAAAATGGATAACCACCAAGGACCTACTGTATAGCACAGGGAACTCTGCTCAATATTATGTAACAACCTAAGTGGGAAAAAAATTTGAAAAAGAACAGATACATGTACATGTATAACTGAATCACTTTGCTGTACACCTGAAACTATTACAACATTGTTAATCAACTATATTCCAATATAAAATAAAACGTTTAAAAAAAGAAAAGAAAAATCAAACTCAAAGAGAAGTCTTCTGCTAGAGACTAAACCACTTGGGTTTTTTCAGAGTCTGTCAGCTTCTAGAGAAGGGAAAAATATCCAACTCTAGTCTCCTTTAGCCTTTGCCATGGAGTAAGGGAAATGCCAAATCCAGCCACGTCTAGCCTTCCTGTCTCATCTAAGGATGAAGAAAGTAGATGCACTTATGAAGGTCACAACCCAGAGAAACAGGCTCATATAAAAATGAGATCTAATCATAAAATTATAGAATTCTTCCCTCCCCCCCACACCTTACGACCCAGACCCTATTTAAAAAGGAGTTTTTAGGGAAACACAAAGACAATAGGGGATACAAAAAGAAGGACATTAGAGGAAATTATAGCATCAGACACCTACAGCTACAGTAAACAGTAACACAGCCTAACCTTAATCTAGATAAACAAAAAGCCTTACATTAAAGGTCTATTTACCTCAGTTCCTTTTACTCAATATACCACGTTTGGGTCTCAACAAAATAATTACAAGACACATTAAAAGGAAAGAACACAGTCCAAATAGGCAAACAAAGCTCAGATACGTCAGAGACTTAGGAATGATCAGAACAGGTATATAAAATAATATGATTAATGTGTTAAGAGCTCTAATAGAAAAAGTGAACAGCATGCAAGAATAGATAGGTAATGAAACTGAGATATATAAATTCTAGTAAAGTATTTCTAGGAAATGCTGGAAATGAAAAACACTGTAACCGAAATTTAAAATGCCTTCAATGGGCTCATCAACACACTGGACATGCCTAAGAAAAGAATCAGAGAGGTAGATGTTAATGTAAACTTCTCAAAATAAAAAGCAAAGAAAAAAAATTTAAACAGAACAGAATATGTAAGAACTGTGGGAAGACTTAAAAAGTTGCAATTATGCATAATGGAGATAACCAGAAGAACAAGAAAGTGAAAGAAAGGGAAAAGGCAGGGAGAGGAACAAAGGAAGGAAAGAGGAAAACAAAGAAAAATATTCGAGATAATAAGGGCTGAAACTTTTCCATAAATAATGACAGAAATTAAACCACACATCCAGGAAACTCAGAGAATAACAAGCGGGATATGTATCAGAAATCTACACTAAGGCATATAATATTCAATCTGCAGAAAACCAAAGACAAAAAGGGAGAGGAGAAAGAAATTGGGAATACCTGTACCATCCATGAAGCAATATAGTGTTATTTTTAAATGGGCTTTAATTAAAAGTAACTGTATATTGCAAACCCTAGGGCTTGGTTTGCTAAGAGAGAAAACTGAATCATATAAAATGCTCAACTAAAAGCATATAAGGCAAGAAAAGCAGTGAAAGAAAAAAAGGAAACACAGAACAAGGGCAACAAATAGAAAATAGTTACAAATATGAATATGTTAAATGAATTGCATCGATAATCACTACAAATATTAATGATCTAATAAATACACCAGTATTTACACAGAGACTCTCTTTCAGGGTGGCTGAAAATCTAAGACTCAACCAAATGTTGTCTATAATAAACCAACTTTAAACATAGTAACACAGAAAGAGGAAAAGTAAAGAGATGGAGAAAGACATACCTTGCTAACAATAATCAAATGAAAGCTGGAGTAGCTTTATTAATTTCACACAAAGCAGACTACAGAGCAAGGGAAATTATTAGGTATAAAAAAGGGTATTACATCATTATAAAGGAGTCAATTATCCAAGAAGAAATAACAATCCTTAATGTATATTCACCTAACAACATAGCATCGAAATACATGAGGCAAAATCTGACAGAATTACAAGGAGAAATAGATGAATCTGCTAGTATAGTTGGAGAGTTCAATACCCCTTTATCAATAATTGACAGATCTAGCAGGCAGAAAACCAATAAGGATGTGGTTGAATTGAACAACATCATTAATCAGCTGAATCTAATTGACATTTATATACTTAAATAAATGAAAGCAGAATACATTCTTCTCAAGTACACAGCAAATATTCACCATGACAGACTATATTCTGTGTCGTAAAACACACCTTAAAGATTTTTAAAGAATAGAAATCATACAAAATATACTGTCAGACTACAATGGAGTTAAACTGTAATTCAACAACAGCAGATACCTAGGAAAAATCCCCAAATATATAGAGATTAAACAACACACTTCTAAATAATACATGAGTCAAAGAAGTCTCAGCAGAAAAATTAAAATATTTTGAACTAAATGAAAATGAAAGTACAACTTATCAAAATTTTTGAGATGCAGCAAAAGCAGTGCTTAGAAAGAAATTTACATCACTGAATGTATATATTAGAAAAGAAGAATGGTCTAAAATCAATTATTTAAGCTTCCACTTTAGGAAACTGAAAAAAGAAGAGCAAATTAAATTCAAAATAAGCAGAAGAAAAGAAATTTTAACAAATAGATCAAAAATAAATAAAATGAAAACTGGAAATCAGTAGAAAAAATCAACAGAACCAAAATCTGGATCTGTAAAAAAGATAAACAAAATTGATAAACCACTATTCAACTAACGAGAGAGAGAGAGAGAGAAGAGAAGAGAAAGAAAGAGTGACAGAGGACACAAATTACTATTTTGAGAAATGAGAGAGGGGAGATCACTACTGATCACATGGGTAATAACAGATTACTAAAAGAGTATTATGAAAAACTCTATGCCCATAGATCTGATAAACTAGAAAAAAATGGAGCAGTTCCTTGAAAAACACAATCTATGACAACTTATACTGGGAGAAATGATCTGAATAAGCCCATATCTATTAAAGAAATTGAGTCAATTATTGATCACCTATAACACAAAGCAGCAGTCCCAGAAGGGTTCACTAGTGAATTCTATTAAAGATTTAAAGGAAAAAGAATACCAATTCTCCACAATTCATTCCAGAACTTACAGTCAGAGGGAACACTGCCTAATTCATTCTATGAGGCCAGCATTACTTTAATACCAACCAAAACCTGAAAAAGATATTATTTTTTAAAAAACCTGCAGATTACAAAGGAAAACAACAGACAAATATCTCTCATGAACATATGTGAAAATCCTCAACAAATATTAGGAAAATGATTCCAACAATTTATTTAAAAAATTAAATACCACAAAGAAGTTGGATTTATTCAATTTATGCAAGTCTGGTTCAACATTTAAAAATCAACTAATTTAATCCATCACATTAGCATGCTAAATAAGTAAAATCACACGATCATATTACTAGAGGCAGAAAAAACATTTGACAAAATCCAATACTCATTCATGACAAAAATAAGCAAAAAAAAAAAAAAAAAACCCACCTCATAAAACTAGGAATAGAGGAGAATTTCCTTACTTGATGAAGAACACCTACCAAAAAAAACCCCTACAATTGACATCATAATTAATGGTGAGAAATTAGATGCTTTCCCACTAATATCAGGAACAAGACAAAGCTGTCCCATCTCACCAATCCTATGCAAAACCACACTGGAAGCCCTAACTAATGCAACAAGATAAAAGAATAAAATTAAAAGTATACTTTTAATTAGGAGGGAAGAAACAAAATTTTCTTTGTTCACAGATGACCTGATTGTCGATGTAGAAAATCCCAAAGAATCAACAACAACAAAAATTTTTGGAACTAACAGGCAATTGTAGCAGGGTTATGGTATACAAGGTAAATATACAAAAGTCAATTACTTTGAACAATTGGAATTTGAAACAAAACATGATTTACATTAGCAGAAAAAATTAAAATACTTGGTATAAATCTAAAAATTATGTACAAGAGCTATATGAGGAAAATTTTAAAACTCTGATGAAAGAAATCAAAGAAGAACTGAATAGAGAGATAATCCATGTTTATGAATAGGACTCAATATTGTCAAGATGTTAGTTTTTCCCAACTTCATCTATAGATTTACTGAAATTGCAACAAAAATCTGAGGAAGTTATTTTATGGATATTAAGAAACTAATTGTAAAGTTTATATCAAAAGACAATGACCCAGAATAATTAACACAATATTGAAGAACAAACTCAGAGGACTGACACTACCCAATTTCAAGATATAGCATTAAGTTACAGTCATCAAGACAGTGTGCTATTGGTGAAGGAACAGACAAATCAGGGGGATAAAATAGAGAATATGGAAATACACCACACAAATCCTTGACAAAGGAGCAAGAACAACCCAGTAGGGAGATAATATAGTCTTTTCAACAATTGGTGCTAGAACAACCAGCCATACACGTGCAAAAAAAAAAAAAAGAATCTAGATACTGAAATTTACAGAAATTAACTTGAAATGGATCATAGACCAAAGGAGAAAATACAGAACTTTAAAACTCCTAGGAGATAACCTAAAAGAAAATCTAGGTGATCTTGGGTTTGGTGATTTTAAGTCATCAAAAGCATGATCAATGATTTTAAAAAATAAGTTGAATTTCATTAAAATTAAAAACTCTGCCCTGCAAAAGACACTGTTCAAAGAATAAAAATGCAAGTCACAGACTAGGATAAAATATGTGCAAATCAAATCTGATAAAGTACTGTAATTCAAAATATACACAGAACTCTTCAACAATAAGAAAATAACCCAATTAAAAAATAAGCAAAGGAACTTCTCCAAGGAAGATATGCAAGTGACACATAACCACACAAAAAGATGTTCAATATAGTAAGTCATTAGGGAACTGCAAATTAAAGCAACAATAAGATATCACTACATATCAAATAGAACGGCAAAGAAACAAAACACTGATAACACCAAATGGTGACGAAGATGTGGAGTAACAGGAACTCTCATTCATCACTGCTGGGAATGCAATATTGCACAGCCACTTTCAAAGAAAGATTGGTAATTTCTTACAAAGCGAAACACAGTCTTATCATATGATCCAGTAATCGTATTCCTTGGTATTCACCCAAAGAAGTTTAAAAATTATGTCCAAACAAAACCTGCATACAACCCAAAACTCTTAAAAGAAAACATAAAAGGAAAGCTTCATGACACAGACCTCTATAACAAAGAATAAGCCCTAATGTAAAGTATTAAATTTAATTAATAATAATGTATCAATATTATTAGTTCAGCTTCACCAATTTTAACAAATAAACCAAAGTAATGTAAAATGTTAATGATATGGTAAACTGTATGCAGTGGGGTGTGCTCAAGGGGGTTTATGGAAACTGTATATTTTCTGCTCAGTTTTTCTGTAAATTTAAAACTGCTCTAAAAATAGTCTATTAACTTTTTTAAAATGACATCTGTTACTTTATTTTGTCTCATTAGATTGCTCCTTCTACTACAACTGCAGCAACAACTTAAAAGCTATGTTTGGATTTATCTCAGCATCTCTTCAGCTGGTATTTCATTAATCTACTAATTCATATATTGATTCATTCATTCAGTGTTTGACTATTTACAGTATTTGTAGACTGATGATCATTCACTCATACCTTTTTTTTTTTTTTTTTTTTTTTTTTTTTTTTTTTTGCGGTACTTGGGCCTCTCACTGTTGTGGCCTCTCCCATTGCAGAGCACAGGCTCCGGATGCGCAGGCTCAGCAGCCATGGCTCACGGGCCTAGCCACTCCGCAGCATGTGGGATCTTCCCGGACCAGGACATGAACCCGTGTCCCCTGCATCGACAGGCGGACTCTCAACCACTGCGCCACCAGGGGAGCCCTTCCATCCACTCATACTTTTAAGCATGTAACTTCTATGTCATTTTACTTCCTTTTAAAAATGTTTTATCATATTATTTTCATATTTAGAGACTATGAATCATCTGTTGTACAAGCTCAGTATCTTAAATTAATTATAGGGGCTATCTGATGGGAGCCCCTAGAGTTATTTTCGTAGGTTACTATGAGGATAAGTCAGTCTCCAGTATATGTCCAAACTGGATGCACCCAATTTTAATTCATTGCTTCTTTCCACTGATGAATTATTCAATCGACTTGTTTTATCAACTAATATGACTGGTTATCACACTAAATATATTACATACAGTATACACTGTGCTACATACTGAAGTGTACAGCTCCTAAGAGCTGTTCATGGCACGCAGGATAATCTTAACAAAGATTTAACTGTTTCTTGAATTAATATTTTTAGATACATGAAAAATACAACAAAAGGCATGATTTACTGAAAGCTTAATTGTAATTAGAGGATGATGGCACTGGATTTAGGTTGTATCTTTGTAATGGAAAAAATGCTTTAAAATAATAGTTAAAGATATAAAATATAGTCCCTGCTCTTAAGGACTCTGTAAAGGACTTCACAGTTAGTTGGTGAAGAAACATATACATTCTGAAAAAATAGGAAAACTGAAAATAAATAATTCAGTTCAAAAATGTAGAAAATGTCACAACACTCTAAATGATTAACTGCTCAGTAAATGGCTTAAATAAGTACTACAGGAATTTTGAGAAGAAAAAAACGCTGCATGCTAGAATGAGCTGGTTTCATGAAAGAGAAATGGAATAAGTTAGATCTTAAAAAAGCACAAGACAAAAGTGAAAGATTAGACATGCTGAAGAGCACCTGTGCTGACTGGTGCAGCCAGAGGTTGAAGGACTGGGTGAAAACAAGAAATGAAGGGTGGGGAAGAGTTAAGGAAGACCATGAATTACAAGCTAATGAGTTTAGATATTAACTCTGGGCAATGTAAGGCACTCACAGGTTTTTAGGGGAAAGCAAGATGCTGAAGTAAACAGTATACAGTTCAGATTTGATCAAGAAGGTATGTGGACTGGAAGAACAGTTAAGTAGCTATAAGAAAAATGATTATGGGGGTGATGAGATAAGTGACTGAATTGGGAGTAGGACAGTGAAAATGGAAAATATGCAAAAGCCACCCTGTCCAAAAAAAACATTTTTTAATGGAAAAAAGGAAAAAGGAATTGGAGATAAAGTAGGTGGGACCAAAGGTGAATCCAAGGTAGGTGAATCCAAGTTTCTGAAGCTAGAGAATGATAAGAATGAACAAACTGTTTCAGGTGCATTAAGCTTGGACTGTCTGGGAGAACTTAGATAGAAATGTATGTTAGATAATTTCATAATATTGGGATTGGAGTTCAATTTTAAGATTAAAACTAAACAGAAATATTCTACAATTAGCTTGATAGAAGTGATGTTTGAAGCCCACAAATAGTCAAAGAGGGAAGTAAAGATCCATCATGGGAACTAAGGAAAATTTTGTAGCCTCTCTCATGTTATCATGAAAATATTTCCTATAATCCATCTCCCTCTTTAGTAACTTCAAAATCCTATAATCATTATAAAATAATGTTTTAAAAACACCTCTTTCCCACCAGAAAACTACTAGAGCTAATCAATGAATTTGGTAAAGTTGCAGGATACAAAATTAATGCACAGAAATCTCATGCATTCCTATACACTAATGATGAAAAATCTGAAAGTGAAATTAAGAAAACACTCCCATTTACCATTGTAACAAAAAGAATAAAACATCTAGGAATAAATCTACCTAAGGAGACAAAAGACCTGTAAGCAGGAAAGTATAAGACAGTGATGAAAGAAATTAAAGATGATACAAATAGATGGAGAGATATACCATGTTCTTGGATTGGAAGAATCAACATCGAGAAAATGACTCTACTACCCAAAGCAATCCACAGATTCAATGCAATCCCTGTCAAACTACCAATGGCATTTTTCACAGAACTAGAACAAGAAATTTCACAATTTGTATGGAAACACAAAAGACCCCGAATAGCCAGGGAAAACTTCAGAAAGAAAAATGGAGCTGGAGGAAACAGGCTCCCTGACTTCAGTCTATACTACAAAGCTACAGTAATCAAGACAGTATGGTACTGGCACAAAAACAGAAATATAGATCAATGGAACAGGATAGAAAGCCCAGAGATAAACCCATACACATAAGGTCACCTTATCTTTGATAAAGGAGGAAAGAATATACAATGGAGAAAAGACAGCCTCTTCAATAAGTGGTGGTGGGAAAACTGGACAGCTACATGAAAAGAATGAAATTAGAACACTCCTTAACACCATACACAAAAATAAACTCAAAATGGATAAAAGACCTAAATGTAAGGCCAGACACCATCAAACTCTCAGAGGAAAACATAGGCAGAACACTCTATGACATAAATCACAGCAAGATTCTTTTTGACCCACCTCCTAGAGAAATGGAAATCAAAACAAAAATAAACAAATGGGACCTAATGAAACTTAAAAGCTTTTGCACAGCAAAGGAAACCATAAACAAGAAGAAAAGACAACCCTCAGAATGGGAGAAAATATTTTCAAATAAAGCAACTGACATAGGATTAATCTCCAAAATACACAAGCAACTCATGCAGCTCAATATCAAAAAAACAATCAACCCAATCCAAAAATGGTCAGAAGACCTAAACAGACATTTCTCCAAAGAAGATATACAGATTGCCAACAAACACATGAAAGAATGCTCAACATCATTAATCATTAGAGAAATGCAAATCAAAACTACAATGAGATATCATCTCACACCAGTCAGAATGGCCATCATCAAAAAATCTACAAACAATAAATGCTGGAGAGGGTGTGGAGAAAAGGGACCCCTCTTGCACTGTTGGTGGGAATGTATATTGATACAGCCACTATGGAGAACACTATGGAGGCTCCTTACAAAACTAAAAATAGAACTACCATATGACCCAGCAATCCCACTACTGGGCATATACCCTGAGAAAACCATAATTCAAAAAGAGTCATGTACCAAAATGTTCATTGCAGCTCTATTTACAATAGCCAGGACATGGAAGCAACCTAAGCGTCCATCATTGGATGAATGGATAAAGAAGATGTGGCACATATATACAATGGAATATTACTCAGCCATAAAAAGGAATGAAACTGAGATATTTGTAGTGAGGTGGATGGACCTGGAGTCTGTCATACAGAGTGAAGTAAATCAGAAAGAGAAAAACAAATACCGTATGCTAACACATATATACGGAATCTAAGAAGAAAAAAAAAAGGTCATGAAGAACCTAGGGGTAAGACAGGAATAAAGACACAGACCTACTAGAGAACAGACTTGAGGATATGGGGAGGGGGAAGGGTAAGCTGTGACAAAGTGAGAGAGTGGCATGGACATATATACACTACTAAACGTAAAACAGATAGCTAGTGGGAAGCAGCCGCATAGCACAAGGAGATCAGCTCGGTGGTTTGTGACCACCTAGAGAGGTGGGATAGGGAGGGTGGGAGGGAGGGAGACTCAAGAGGGAAGAGATATGGGAACATATGTATATGTATAACTGATTCACTTTGTTATAAAGCAGAAACTAACATACCATTGTAAAGCAATTATACTCCAATAAAGATGTTAAAAAAAAAAAGAGTCATGTACCAAAATGTTCATTGCAGCTCTATTTACAACAGCCAGGACATGGAAGCAACCTAAGTGTCCATCAACAGATGAATGGATAAAGAAGATGTGGCACATATATACAATGGAATATTACTCAGCCATAAAAAGGAACGAAACTGAGATATTTGTAGTGAGGTGGATGGACCTAGAGACTGTCATACAGAGTGAAGTGAGTCAGAAAGAGAAAAACAAATACCATATGCTAACATATATATATGGAATCTAAAAAAAGAAAGAAAGAAAATGGTCAGAATAACCTAGGGTCAAGAAGGGAATAAAGATGCAGACCTACTAGAGAATGGACTTGAGGATATGGGGAGGGGGAAGGGGAAGCTGGGACAAAGTGAGAGAGTGGCATGGACATATATACACTACCAAATGTAAAATAGATAGCTAGTGGGAAGCTGCCACATAGCACAGGGAGATCAGCTCGGTGCTTTGTGACCACCTAGAGGGGTGGGATAGGGAGGGTGGGAGGGAGGGAGATGCAAGAGGGAAGATAATATGGGGACATATGTATATGTATAACTGATTCACTTTGTTATAGAGCAGAAACTGACACACCATTGTAAAGCAATTATACTCTAATAAAGATGTTAAAAAACAAAAACAAAAATTGTAATTATGTGACATGATAGAGGTGTTAGCTAACACTATGATGGTCATATACAAATGTATCAAATCAACACATCGTACACCTTAAAATACACAGTGTTATATGTTATTCAGATCTCAGTTTTTAGTATGAAAAAATTTTTGACTAAAACTATTTATTGCAGCTTTATTGTAATAGTGTTTTACATCTTGATGTATATCTGTTCAGTTTTTTGTCTGTTTCTATGTATGCATGTATGTGTGTTTATATACATATAAAAGTGACATTATACCATACACACAAATATAATATATATACTATAAATAAGTATGTTTAAAAAAAAACTCATGATAGCTGTATTAATTGTAATGAAAATGTAAATTAAAACTATGGTTAACTTCCAAGTTATATTAAAAAGAACGATAAGGATGAAATAAATAAATAAAAACAACTCTTTCCCTTACAAAAAAGATATTAGACCTCAAGGGGCAGTCAATGACAACTGCATTTTACTATTCATTACTGGTAAATTATTTACTATTGATACATTATTTGGTAATAAACCAAAACAAAAATGATATGATTTGAACCAGAAATCATACTAAGTGAATTCCATTAAGGCCTATGCAAGAGCACTAAAAATGGGAGGAGGTCAGTTCCTTTCTGAAAATCACGGTGACAATAATATCAGAGGAGATTAGAGTCCAGAGTTTAATACCCTAGTGAGGATTTACCTAGTAGAGAAAAATTGCATACAGGGCCAGACAGGCAGGATAGCATAGCCTAACAATTTAGAATTTCCACACTGATAACCAAGGGGTTTTCATTCATTCATCAATGCATTCCCTCATTTGTTCTCTAAATTACTGAGTAGCCATTGTGTGTCAGGCACTAAGAATACAAATATGATTAAGACGCATCCTTGCTATCCAGGGCATTATTGTCCTTAACCAGAACACATGCGAATATTAGGCATGACAAAGTAGAAATATCTTATTTCTATGAAGATAAATAATTTGAAAGTCAGTCAAAATGGAAGGTTGTGTTTGTGAAAGAATTCAAGTCTACCTGCACCTCACTCTAGAGATTCTGCAAAAGACTCTTATAGCATGAATAAGTCTCACGTGCTCTTTTCTCATTTCTTCTTATCCATTCTTGGTACTTTAATTTAGCCCAGTCTGAGAGTCAATCACCCTAATTTCATCTAAGTACCAATTTCTTTCAAGAAAAGGAACATAAAGTAGTATAAATTAATATTCTCTTTAAGTTAAACGGATTTGGGTATCGTTTGAAATCATATCTCAACAAGTTAGCTAATAAACTCCTGGTAATGTGCGAAATACCAAACTCTGCAGAACTCAAGGTTTTAAACCCCTCAGAATGGAGAACCATCTGTTCACAATGACCCTTACAAAGAAATTACATTGCCTAGTACAAAGTAGTTTCATTTTTATTCCAGTCAGAAATTGTGTTTTAGACATTGTCTCTCAGTAGTTGGCAATCAGCAACTCCAGCAATCGTATAATATCCTATCTTTAAAAGAAAAAGTAGTTTCAGGAAAGCAGAAATTATGCAAAAGTTAATTTCAATTAGATGACTTTCACCTCACTACATAGATAACTCACATATAAAGCAACCTAAAATATAAAAGATGGTGAATGTAAATAAAATGAATATTAAATGCAACTTTTTAAACTTGCATAGTAAACTTTTTGAAGTATACTTACAAAGTAATTTATCTTGCCACTGATGATGAAAATTTAGTGGGGCCTCAAAACTGGATTAACAGGTTATATAGGCAGGAAATGTCACTTTCAGTACTACAAGAATTAATTTTTGTTCAGGTCATTAAGCTAATAACATATCTATAATATAGATAATGGATCAGAACTTCTGATATTCCATAGTTAAGCAGTACTGCAAACAAAATAGTCTTTAAGAAAGGCAGAATAAGACAGCCAAGGGGGTAAAATATTTCTTAAAAAACTGTTTCTCAATTTAATTTGGGAAATGGATCCAAAAAAAATCAGTGAAACATAGCTGTAATATAGCTTATGTCCCACACCTGCATAGTTTTTCAAGAAAATTGAGAGAATTCCTGTTTATACATGAAAAATATAACCATTTCTCAAAGATATTATTTTAAAAAGAGATGATTATAACTATGACATAGGCAAAGTGATTTGAAATTTAAAAGTTATATTTATAATTAAAATATTGAAATTTAAAATGATAAAGAATGTTTACAGGCTGCATATTAATAATATAAATTAGGGCTTCCCTGGTAGCGCAGTGGTTGAGAATCCGCCTGCCAATGCAGGGGACACGGGTTCGAGCCCTGGTCTGGGAAGATCCCACATGCCGCGGAGCAACTAGGCCCGTGAGCCACAACTACTGAGCCTGTGCATCTGGAGCCTGTGCTCCTCAACAAGAGAGGCCGCGACAGTGAGAGGCCCGCGCACAGCGATGAAGAGTGGCCCCCGCTCGCCGCAATTGGAGAAAGCCCTCGCACAGAAACGAAGACCCAACACAACCAAAAATAAATAAATAAATTTAAAAATAAAATTAAAAAAATAATATAAGTTAATGTTGCGTGTTTTAAGAAAAGGGTATGAGAAAAGGGTATCAGAATATTTAGAAAGCTTTCTAAAATGAACTTAACCACAACAGCGGAAAAATTAATAAAATGTGGCGAAACAGATTACTAAAGAGGCTGTGGAATCTCCTCTCTTAAGATTAATAAAGTCAGAAACACATTTATCTTGACTTGTTTAAATTAAGTCAGATTGAAGGCTTAAGGCTGAATTAAGTAAAAGCCAATAATCTCTTTTCATCAGTCATATCTGCGGATTTCCTGGTCAGACTTCCAAAAGACAAGAAAGTAAAATTTATAACATTCTTTATACCATAGATAATCAATTTATACATGAAATAGCATACTGATGGGAAGGTGTCTATAATATTATTTAATTATAAAGAAAGAATAAAATATATTTGAAAAGACATAATATGTAGAAACTGCAGTAGAAATTTTTAAAGGCATTTGAATCACTTGAGCCAATTATCTTTCTTTAACTTGAAAATGTTATTAAAGAAATGTTTATGATTAATTTCAATTGTTATATACATAATATATGTATTAAATAAAATATCTACATTTCAGTTTTTCTGGTTAAGGAATAAGTCTCACTAGGACTTTCTAGTCAAAACAATGTCCTCTAATTCTAACCTAAATTAACAGAGATTTCAGTTGTGAAACACAGCCAAGAGCCTTCCCTGAAGATCTCTTCCAGTGCCCATCTCAGAGCTTTCCTTTCTACCCAGGGTTGGGAGCAGGGGAGATGCAAAGAAGAAAAGAACTTATTTGTCATCCTTAAGGAACTCACATTCTAGCAAGGAAGAGACCTGTAAACAAGTAATTATAATTATGACACACATGATAAATGCTAAATAGAGATTTGTTATATAGTGAGTGCTTCCAAAGACTGAAATGAGTTATTATATAGGCTTGTGGCCCAGAGCAAATGAACAGCTCCAGACAGTCAAAGGAATGTGAAGCCAGTCTCCCAAGGAAAGCTTCAGCACAGCTCACCGATAAAATTTAAAAAGGTATTACTAAATTACATACTGAACCCAACCCTGACAGGTTCCATTTTCAGTGCCCATGGAATTTCCATTTGTTGCTGGTATTCACATCGTATAAAAAGTTCTCATTCTGCAACAGAAGCTGGCTAGGACACTCATCAAGTATAATGAGTACAGGACCCATGTAATGTTTCAAGTCAACACTGATGACATCAGTCCAAAATCAGACACAACCAAGTCATCAGCACCGTGGGGAATGCAAAAGAGCCATTTATCTTTAAAAGCTTTTAAAATATTTAGTAGATCTCACGCTATTAAGAAATAAGGCAGCATTATTTCAAAGTCTTGGGAAATAGGCTTGCCATTTCCTCCTAATACTTGTGCATTTAAAAGACTCCTATCGCACTTTACTGTTCTTCACACAGCAGCTGACAAATCATTTCTCCAAACTGGCAGAGTGTTGAAATTAGAATTTAAAACAAGAGTCATCAGGATAAATGAAAGATAAAATCTTCTTTTATGACACTACATAAATATATTATTAAAATATTTGCTTCTCCTTTTCTTAATGTGAAGCAAGTTTATAAATAACTAATACACATTGGAAGTAAAATTTTGTGGAATTTTTTAAATGGTATAATGAATGCCTTTTTACCAAAGACCTATTTTCTCTCATTTTGATGCATTTATTTTAGCTTTTGTCAATCACAGAATATACATACCACATTTTTACTGAAAAATATTTTGATCACTTGCCAGTTAATCATCTTCAGTTATATACGATCAGAAACCACATGGTAAGGCATTTGTATTGTTTCCTTTGAGGATCAATATAATAATGGTAATATGATCTGTTCTCATTAATATCTGCACATAGATTATATATGACAGAAATCTTAATATGCTCTTGGAACTAGACAGTCACTATTCCCACATTGATCACACATGATCACAAAACAGCTAAAATTTCAGACAATTTTCCCTCTCAACATTTCTATATGGACTTCTTTTCCCCTTTTTTCTTCACACTTTGAATATCCCTATTTTGTTTAATTATGCTAAACCTTCTCGGGTCACCTGCCACCCACTAGGAAGGTTTTCCACTGGCTTTTTCTGTTCAAAGACTGTGTACTCTCACCACTGGTTTTCTCACCCAAGACACTGTTTTTCTTTCTAGCAATCACACTTTACCACTAATGAAAGATCTGCTAAATTCATCACTTCTCTTCTTCCTATTCCTAGGACTTTCTTCTCAAACACTGTGTTGGCATCAAGAAAAGCCCTATCTACATGACCTGTTCTTTTCGAATTAGAACCTTAGAAGTCCATTTCAACCAGATCACAAAATAAAGAGTTGATCACTGACATCTATCTATATCTATGTTTACATTTATAGTTATATCTATGTCTATATATCTACCCATTCCGCCCAATTTTAATTTATGATCAAAGCAAATTAAGTTGTTTGGTTAATATAAGAGAGTTGTCAATGAAGAATGGAAAGTTAATGTAAGCATACAATGATGGAAAACTGCTTAATGATAAGTATAAATGAAAAATAACAGATGACTATGATAGAATCCACGAAAATATTTCACCAACAGAAACACAAGAGTTGCCAAGGTTATGTATCAACAAGTATAACACAAGCGTCAGTACTAGCTGAAAACAGATAATAATAAACAAACCTGTAGAAGACACAAAGGAACAGAATGAAAAAAGACTCAACACTGAATTGTTGTTGACTAATTTAATCAAAGCATTAGGAGAAACATTTGCCGAATGCAAAATATGTAATTAATCTATTTGCAGAACTTAGCATTCTATTGACAATTACTCTTTATTTCATTATTTGATTTTAAAAAAGAAAAAGAAAAAACCCACATGAGGCTTTAAACACACACACAGTTCTATTGAACCAAAACATGTCTGAAACATGGGGAAGCATAAATAAAGTATGTAGCCTAGTAAAATAAGGACTTGAAATAAACATAAAATTAAGACAGAAGAAAGCAACCAGTCCCTCCTATCAGGAAACTTGCACAAGCCTCTTAGATAGCCTCATCCACCAGAGGGCAGACAGCAGAAGCAAGAACTACAATCCTGTAGCCTGTGGAACAAACACCATATTCACAGAAACACACACAGAATGAAAAGGCAGAGGGCTATGTACCAGATGAAGAAAGGAGATAAAACCCAGAAAAACAACTAAATGAAATGGAGATAGGTAATCTTCCAAAAAAGAATTCAGAATAATGATAGTGAAGATGATCAAAGACCTCAGAAAAAGAATGAAGGCAAAGATCGAGAAGATGCAAGAAATGTTTAACAAAGATCTAGAAGAATTAAAGAACAAACAAACAGAGATAAGCAACACAATAACTGAAATGAAAAATACACTAGAAGGAATCAATAGCAGAATAACTGAGGCAGAAGAATGGATAAGTGACATGTAAGACAGAATGGTGGAATTCACTGCTGTGGAACAGAATAAAGAAAAAAGAATGAAAAGAAATGAAGACAGTCTAAGAGACCTTTGGGACAACATTAAATGCAACAACATTCGCATTATACGGGTCCCAGTAGGAGAAGAGAGAAAGGACCCGAGAAAATATTTGATGAGATTATAGTCGAAAACTTCTCTAATGTGGGAAAAGAAACAGCCACCCAAATCCAGGAAGTGCAGAGAGTCCCATATAGGATAAACTCAAGGAGAAACACGCCAAGACACATAGTAATAAAATTGGCAAAAATTAAAGACAAAGAAAAATTATTGAAAGCAGCAAGGGAAAAACGACAAATAACATACAAGGGAACTCCCATAAGGTTAACAGCTGATTTCTCAGCAGAAACTCTACAAGCCAGAAGGGAGTGGCATGATATACTTAAAGTGATGAAAGGGAAGAACCTACAACCAAGATTACTCTACCCAGCAAGGATCTCATTCAGATTCGATGGAGAAATCAAAAGCTTTACAGACAAGCGAAAGCTAAGATAATTCAGCACCACCAAACCAGCTCTACAACAAATGCTAAAGGAACTTCTCTAAGTGGGAAACACAAGAGAAGAAAAGGACCTACAAAAATAAACCCCAGAAAATTAAGAAAATGGTAACAGAAACATAGATAACGATAATTACCTTAAACGTGAATGGATTAAATGCTCCAACCAAAAAACACAGGCTTGCTGAATAGATACAAAAACAAGACCCCGGGCTTCCCTGGTGGCGCAGTGGTTGAGAGACTGCCTGCCTTTGCAGGGGACACGGGTTCGTGCCCCGGTCCGGGAAGATCCCACATGCCACAGAGAGGCTGGGCCCGTGAGCCATGGCCGCTGAACCTGCGTGTCCGCAGCCTGTGCTCTGCAACGGGAGAGGCGACAGCAGTGAGAGGCCCGCATACCGCAAAAAATTAAAAAAAAATAAAATAAAATAAAATAAAAAGACCCATATATATGCTGTCTACTTGAGACCCACTTCAGACTTAGGGACACATACAGACTGAAAGTGAGCGGATGGAAAAAGATATTCCATTGAATCTGTAGATTGCTTTGGGTAGTATAGTCATTTTCACAATGCTGATTCTTCCAATCCAAGAACATGGTATCTCTCTCCATCTATTTGTATCATCTTTAGTTTCTTTCAACAGTGTCTTATAATTTTCTGCATACAGGTCTTTTTTGTCTCCTTAGGTAGGTTTATTCCTAGGTATTTAATTTTTTTTGTTGCAGTGGTAAATGGGAGTGTTTTCTTAATTTCACTTTCAGATTTTTCATCATTAGTGTATAGGAATGCAAGAGATTTCTGTGCATTAATTTTGTGTCCTGCTACTTTACCAAATTCATTCATTAGCTCTAGTAGTTTTCTCGTAGCATCTTTAGGATTCTCTATGTAGAGTATCATGTCATCTGCAAAGAGTGACAGCTTTACTTCATCTTTTCTGATTTGGGTTCCTTTTATTTCTTTTTCTTCTCTGACTGCTGTGGCCAAAACTTCCAAAACTATGTTGAATAACAGTGATGAGAGAGGGCAACCTTGTCTTGTTCAATGCAATCCCTATCAAACTACCACTGGCATTTTTCACAGAACTAGAACAAAAAAATTCACAATTTGTATGGAAACACAAAACACCCCAAATAGCCAAAGCAACCTTGAGAAAGAAAAACGGAGCTGGAGGAATCAGGCTCCCTGACTTCAGACTATACTACAAAGCTCCAGTAATCAAGACAGTATGGTACTGGCACAAAAACAGAAATATAGATCAATGGAACAGGATAGAAAGCCCAGAGATAAACCCACACACATATGGTCACCTTATCTTTGATGAAGGAGGCAAGAATATACGACAGAGAAAAGACAGCCTCTTCAATAAGTGGAGGTGGGAAAACTGGACAGCTACATGTAAAAGAATGAAATTAGAACACTCCCTAACACCATACACAAAAATAAACTCAAAATGGATTAGAGACCTAAATGTACGTCTGGGCACTATAAAACTCTTAGAGGAAAACATAGGAAGAACACTCTTTGACATAAATCACAGCAAGATATTTTTTATCCACCTCCTAGAGTAATGGAAATAAAAACAATAAATAAATGGGACCTACTGAAACTTAAAAGCTTTTGCACAGCAAAGGAAACCATAAACAAGAAGAAAAGACAACCCTCAGAATGGGAGACAATATTTGCAAATGAATCATCGGACAAAGGATTAATCTCCAGAATATATAAACAACTCATGTAGCTAAATATTAAAAAAAGAAATAACCCAATCCAAAAATGGGGAGAAGACCTAAATAGACATTTCTCCAAAGAAGACAAACAGATGACCAAGAAGCACATGAAAAGCTGCTCAACATCACTAATTATTAGAGAAATGCAAATCAAAACTCCAATGAGGTATCACCTCACACCAGTTAGAATGGGCATCATCAGAAAATCTACAAACAACAAATGCTGGAGAGGGTGTGGCGAAAACGGAACCCTCCTGCACTGTTGGTGGGAATGTAAATTGATACAGCCACTATGGAGAACAGTATGGAGGTTCCTTAAAGAACTAAAAATAGAATTACCATATGACCTAGCAATCCCACTGCTGGGCATATACCCAGAGAAAACCATAATTCAAAAAGACACATGCACCCCAATGTTCACTGCAGCACTATTTACAATAGCCAGGTCATGGAAGCAACCTAAATGCCCATCAACAGACGAATGGATAAAGAAGATGTCGTACATATATACAATGGAATATTACTCGGCCATAAAAAGGAACCAACTTGGGTCATTTGTAGAGATGTGGATGCATCTAGAGACTGTCATACAGAGTGAAGTAAGTCAGAAAGAGAAAAATAAATATCATATATTAATGAATATATGTGGAACCTAGAAAATGGTACAAATGAACCGGTTTGCAGAGCAGAAATTGAGACACAGAAGTAGAGAACAAACGTATGGACACCAAGGTGGGAAAGAGGCAGGGGGTGGTGGTGTGCTGAATTGCTAGTTTGGGATTGACATGTATACACTGATGTGTATAAAATGGATGACTATAAGAAAAAGTAAATAAATAAATAAACATTAAAAAAAGATTACAAGAAAGCAAAGCCAGTTACCAGCTTAATTACTGAAGTGATTATAAAGCTACTATTTAAGATAGTTAAATTTTTTATCCTTGAATCAGCTTTGGAGATGATACTTTTGGATAACTGCCAGATAACTAGACCATAATTATTTCAGAAATAATTATCATAAAATTGGTTAAAATTCTGCTCAAAAATACAAGAATCTAAATCAGAATAAAATAGTTATAGTTAGAGAATATTCTTTCCAGGAAAGAGATCAGAGATGTAAGGTACAATTTCATGGATGAGTCTATGACTATAATGTATTCCTTCTGCTATTTCCTAGCTAGCACTTCAATGCCAAACTCTACCTGGGACTAATAACACAGGTTCCTGAGCTTTTCTAGGTCTTAGGATAAAATATACGGACCCTCTGCAGTAGAATGCACTTAACACCACACACAGAAAATTAGGTTCATGAACATCCCCGCTTCACATCATTCTCACACTCAAGCTAGGGGTCCATAACTTCAAGTCAAGAACTCAGAGACTAGAGAAAAAACAGGCACAGCACTGTTTAAATGTTTTAATAACTGCACTACACTCTTCAAAGGCATAATGTGTAATGCAAAATTTGACTGACAGATACAACATAGTGCCAATGATGTCTCAAACGTTTTAATATCTTTTCTTCACAACTGCCCTACTCTTATCACTAAATGACAGACACTAGGCTAATCTCAAACAACTGAAAGTAAATGACTCCCAGTTCTGAGATCTACTACATCAGATCATACTACCTGCAAATTAAAAGACTAAATAATCAAATGGCTCAAAATGCCATTCGATGTAAATCCAATTCAAAGTTTCTAATGATAAAAATTAAAGAATAGCCATAGTGTTCCAACTAACTGTCTGTTTTCAGAGACAGAATACCATCCTAAGTCCAGGATGAATACCAAAGCATATCAATACAAGCTTATCTGAATATAATCCATTGCGTATGGGCTTCAAACTACAGAGTTCAGGAAATGAGCACCAAGCACAGACTTTCACTTTTGTCCGCTCACCCACCTTTGCTCACTCATCTCTTCTTCTGGTGCGATCACAAGCATCGTGTGTTCAATAACAAATATACTTTCTTCTATTCCTCTGGGAAGAAACCTATCTATAATTATTTGGGGCTAAGTACAAATATAGACCTTCTGCTTTAGAGAACATCATTCAGTAGATTTTCATTAAGTTATTATTTTGAAAAGTTGACTTGAGCACTGTATACATAAAATACATGCCAACAAAGTGGCTGTCCCTGTTTTATCCATCTTGTTTTAACCATCCATATGGTTGTTTATCCAACCATAAAAATCACCCATGAAAATCATTGCAGTGAACTCAACACAGGACTATATGCTTATCTATGAATCCTAAGAACTGAGCACATACAAGGACAGCTTCCTTACAGCTTCAGACCATGCCATTTATAACCACACACATAAGGAACAGTTGATAACAGCCATTCTAGAGGACCACTTGCCACTGTGAATCAAGAGCCTTAAAAATACCCACGCTTTTTAAGTTCTGCATATCCCTTTTTAAGAATTTATCCCGAGATAATAATCTTGAAAGTATATAAAGATCTATAAAAAAGAATGGTCATAATGGCACAATTTATAATAATAAGATGCTTTATTAAAAGTTTAAATACCCAGTAATAAAGGATTAAGCAGCTATCACGTGGCATAGCTGTATGATATGGTCATTGGAAATTATATTTTAAAAGATATTTTATGACATGAGAAGATTATTACATATCATGAACTGTAGGAAAAAAAGAGGCTACAAAACATTAAGCTAAGTACAAACCTATTTTTCAAAAATAAATTTATGTGTAGATAAAGACTTGAGAGAATATATATGAAAATATAACTGTAGTTAATCCCTGGGGTGGTGAGATTATAGATGTCTTAAGTTTTATCCTTGTTGTTTCTCTGCATTTTCTGTTCATTTTCATAGTAAACATACATTACTTCTATAAAATATAAAAAGTCAATTTTTCTTCAAGCTATAAAATTTAGCAAAAAAGTGGCAAATATAAAATTCCCATAAAAATTATAATTTTTTGAAAAAGAAAATTTGGGGATGTTGCCAATCTACTACATATAACAAAAAGGAAATTTCTGCTGTCGTGAGGGATGTTACATGATTCATTTGTTGCAGAGTCACAACTAACCCCCAACTACTCATTTGAAATGGAAGATGCCACTATCACTACTGTATTTTCCTTTACATCATGCTCACTTCTACTCCTTGTTGGTAAACTCATGATTTTTCTCATCTCTCCCTTTCCTCCTTTTTATTAGTAAAGAAATTTTTTCTTACCAACAAAAAACTACTACCTTGAAATATAATTTATTATCTGAATTGACTTCCAGCTAAGAAGTCTTTTCCTTAAAAAGAAAGCAGGAAGGAAACAAAAACCAGAAGAAAGGAAGGAAGTTCAGAAAGAATAAAGAAAAATGAAATTGTATGCCTGTACTGATCAGAAATGAGGGAGAAAGAGACAGAGAGAATCCCTTCTTCCTAATATTTTTATGTTTTCTTGGGTTATGCTAAGTCTGCTGAGGGAAAAAAAAAAAAAAAACTACCTGCATTCAGGAGAAAGGTAATAATAATTCAAAAAGTAAATGACTAACCCTGAGTTGCTACTATATAACACTCACTATGACAAGTTTAAGGTTTACTTTGATTACTGGATATGATTTCTAAGGCGTAGCTGGGCTTTTATATATTAAACATAAGCAATAGAGCAGATTACCAAAATAAAGTAACTTACATGACAACACCCACACAATTTCCTAATTCAAACCCCAGGCAGGAACTCAACTTTTAAATATAGTCCTTAGTTCTGCATCAGCCATATTAGTCTTTATAAAAACTATCTCCAGCCTCAGTTTTTCACTTCTTTGAGCATAGCTGGTGTGGGAGAGGTGGGAAAATCAGAGAGGTAAAGAGAGAGAGTGAGAGAAAGGGAAGAGGCTAAAAGGGAGGAGGAAAGGGAGGAAAGGGGGAAAACATAAGATAAAGAAAAGAGGAAAGAAAGGTAAGAAAAGCGGGAGAGAGAAATAGTGCTTACATATAGATTGATAAGAGAAATAGATAATTTTACATACATAAAATACATTTATGTTCATAACATAAAAATAGAATTTAAGGAGAAAATCATAGTATTTTATCAAACTTAAGTTTTGCAATTTATCTAGGGAAAAAAAAAGCAGATTTTATTTTTTTTTAAAGAAAAACAGAGACGCAAAAAGACACTTGGATACATATCATTATGCATTTGTCCAAACGCAGAGAATTTACAACACCATGAGTGAACGGTAATGTAAACTATGTACCCTGGGTGGTAATGATGTGCCAATGTAGGTTTATCAATTGTAACAAAGTTACCACTCTGGTGGAGGATGTTGCTAATGGGGGAAGCTATGTATGTGGGGGCAGGAGGTATATGGGAAATCTCTCTACCTTCCCCTCAATCTTGCTGTGAATCTAAAATTTGACTCTAAAAATTTGCCTTAATAAAAAAACCTAAAAATTCATATATACACGACTATATAGAAACTGTCAATGACTGACAAAACAAATCTGAAAGCCAGACAAGTGAAGAGGATCAAAATAATAAAATGATTTTCTAAGTGACACCAAAAAGGACCTAATGAAATGAAATCTTACAAAATAATTAGATTTTACAGACATGTTCTTCACATCCCAGTACACAAATGTCTTCCAAAGTAATTTATTCAACATGGTAAGATATCACAAAAATGTCCCTCAATTACTAATTTACCAATATTCGCTACTTCCCTATGCTCATTCATGCATTCATCCCAAACATAATTCCTGAATATCTACTTCGTGCCACGCACTGTGCCAGGCAATGCTGATACCTAAGAGCCACGTGAATAAACACAGGGTAGATTATCCATAATAACTCAAACATGAGTCAATAATAGCACTGAAATTCAGAAACAATTAAAATTTCAGTTTAGCCAAAATGTTCAATTATCCTTTCTACTGTTACCTTCATCCTAACATCCAAGACTATTAAAACTTAACCAATTCCAGGTTCAATTTTCCTTTCTGGTGAATTTGCTTATGAGTCACAAGAAAGGTACAAAAGCAAGAGGAGACTCAAAAGACCTAAAATCTCCACTAACTTTAAAGGAAGAGCTTTTCCTTATATATAAAGTCACTCTTCAAACACTGCGCTCACATATAATATTTCCATTTAAAAGAAAAAGATCAGCATGAGAGTTCTAAAAATAGGTTTGATAGAAAGAAATACAGCCAACCCTAAGTGCTCAAGGACTCTAAATGGCCTAAAGATCCACAATACATAGCAACTGTAAATTTTTCTGAAGCACAAATTTGAATTTGCACACACTGGGAGGCTGGGGTAGACGGAGCCGGTCCCTTTCCCAGGCATGGGCCCTGCCACAGTGCCCCATCTCTACATTTCAGAGATCTTGCTTTTCTACCTGACTTTGCTCACATCTTATAATGAATGCCCATAAAAAATAAAATATTACATTCAACCATGGTGGTTTTCCACTCTTCTTATTTTTTCTTTTTTATAGGAATCCAATTTATTCTTTGATGATTTAGGAACTTTTGTGTTAACCATTTGTTTTTTTTGTTTGTTTGTTTTTAATTTTTATTGAAATATAGTTCATTTATAATGTTGTGTTAGTTCCTGGTGTACAGCAAAGTGACTCAGTTACATACGTACATACATATAGATATATAGATATATATATTCTTTTTTACAATCTCTTCTGTTACAGGTTATTACAAGATATTGAGTATAGTTCCCTGTGCTATGCTGTAGGTCCTTGTTGATTATCTAGTCTATATATAATTGTATGTATATTTTAATTCCAAACTCCTAATTTATCCCTCCCCACCCTCCCCTTTGGTAACCATAAGTTTGTTTACTATGTCTGTGAGTCAGTTTCCATTTTGTAAATAAGTTCATTTGTATTATTTTTTAGATTCCACATATAAGCAATGTCATAGGATATTTGTCTTTCTCTGTCTGGCTTACTTCAATTAGTATGATATTCCCTAGGTCCATCCATGTTGCTGCAAATGGCATTATTTCATTCTTTCGTAAGGCTGAGTAATATTCTATTGTATATATACACACCACATCTTCTTTATCCATTCACTGGAACACTTAGGTTGCTTCCATGTCTTGGTTATTGTAAGTAGTGCTGCTATGAACATGGGGGTGCGTGTATCTTTTCAAATTATGTTTTTCTCTGGATACATGCCCAGGAGTGGGATTGCAGCATCATATGGCAGCACTACTTTTAGTTTTTTAAGGAACCTCCATACTGTTCTCCATAATGGCTGTACCAATTTACATGCCCACCAACAGTGTAGGAGGGTTCCTTTTTCTGCACACCCTCTCCAGAATTTATTATTTGTAGACTTTTTGATGATGGCTATTCTGACAGGTGTGAGGTGATAACTCATTGGAGTTTTGATTTGCATTCCTCTAATAATTAGCGATGTTGAGAATCTTTTCATGTACCTTTTGCCCATCTGTTTGTCTTCTTTGGAGAAATGTCTTTTCAGATTTCCTGCCTATTTTTTGATTGGGTTTGTTTGTTATTTTGATATTGAGTTGTATGAGCTGTTTGTATATTCTGGAGATTAATCGTTTATCAGTTGCATCATTTGCAAATATTTTCTCCCATTCTGTAGGCTGTCTTTTTGTTTTGTTTATGGTTTCCTTTACTGTGCAAAAAGCTTTTAAGTTTAATTAGGTCACACTTGTTTATTTTTGTTTTTATTTCCATTACTCTATGAGATGGATCCAAAAAGATATGCTGCATTTTATGTCAAACAGTGTTCTGCCTATGTTTTCCTCTAGGAGTTTTAGAGTATGCAGTCTTACATTTAGGTCTTTAATCCATTTTGAGTTTATTTTTGTGGATGGTGTTAGAGAATGTTCTAATTTCATTCTTTTACATGTAGCTGTCCAGTTTTCCCAGCACCACTTACTGAAAAGACTGTCTTTTCTCCATCATATATTCTTGTCTCCTTTGTTGTGGATTAATTGACTATAAGTAGGTGGGCTTATTTCTGGACTTTCTATCCTGTTCTGTTGATCTGTGTGTCTCTTTTGTGCCAGTACCAGGCTGTTTTGG
Organism: Delphinus delphis; assembly: GCF_949987515.2. NCBI lineage: Eukaryota > Metazoa > Chordata > Mammalia > Artiodactyla > Delphinidae > Delphinus > Delphinus delphis. The sequence continues at coordinate 40,485,190 of NC_082697.1, read as the reverse complement.
TTACTGTAGCTTTGTACTATAGCCTGAAGTCAGGGACCCTGATTTCTTCAGCTCCATTTTTCTTTCTCAAGATTGCTTTGGCTATTTGGGGTCTTCTGTGTTTCCAAACAAATTGTAAAATTTTTTGTTCTAGTTCTATGAAAAATGGTAATTTGATAGGAATTGCATTAAATCTGTATATTGCCTTGGGTAGTATAGTCATTTTGACAATATTGATTCTTCCAATCCAATAACACGGTATATCTTTCCATCTGTCTGTGTCATCTTTGATTTCTTTCATCCGTGTCTTATAGTTTTCTGAGTACAGGTCTTTTGTCTCCTAGGTACGTTTATTCCTAGGTATTTTATTCTGGTTGATGCAATGGTAAATGGGATTGTTTCCTTATTTTTCTTTCTAACCTTTCATTGTTAGTGTATAGAAATGCAACAGATTTCTGTGCATTAATTTTGTATCCTGCAACTTTACCAAATTCATTGATGAGCACTAGTAGTTTTCTGGTAGCCGCTTTAGGATTTTTTATGTAGAGTATCATGTCAGCTACAAACAGAGACAGTTTTACTTCCTCTTTTCCAATCTGGATTCCTTTTATTTATTTTTCTTCTCTGATTGCTGTGGCTCGAACTTCCAAAATTATGTTGAATAAAAGTGGTGAGAGTGGACATCCTTGTCTTGTTCCTGATCTTAGAGGAAATGTTTCAGCTTTTCACCATTGAGTGTGATGTTAGCTGTGGGTTTGTCATATATGGCCTTTATTATGTTAAAGTAGGTTTCCTCTATGCCCAGTTTCTGTAGAGTTTTTATCATAAATGGGTGTTGAATTCTGTCAAAAGCTTTTTCTGCATCTACTGAGATGATCATACTTTTTTTATTCTTCAATTTGTTAATGTGCTGTATCACACTGATTGATTTGTATATATTGAAAAATCTTTGCATCCCTGGGATAAATCCTATTTGATCATGGTGTATTATCCTTTTGTATTATTGGATTCAGTTTGCTTGTATTTTGTTGAGCATTTTTGCATCTATGTTCATCAGTGATATTGGCCTGTAATTTTCTTTCTTTGTGGTATCTTTGTCTGGTTTTGGTATCAGGGTGATGGTGGCCTCGTAGAATGAGTTTGGAAGTGTTCCTTCCTCTGCACTTTTTGAAATACTTTCAGAAGGATAGGTGTTGGTTTTCCACTATTCTTAAACCACTTGAAGACAAGTAATGTCTTATTATCTTTATATCACTAGACTGTAAAATCATGCATGTCTCATAGCAGGAACTACAGTAATAATGATGATGATAGTTAACATTGGGAGCTTACTACAGGAGTACCTGGCACTGTTTTAAGTGTTCTGTGTATATTGTTCAATTTTCACAGCTTAATAACGTACTATTATTAATCGCATTTTTACACATGAGAAATCTGAGGCTCAGAGAGTCAAGATCTGTTGTTGAAGAAATGAATGGCATGGGAAGAACATGGTCTTTGGATACAAAGAGAATTGACACAGTTCAAATTCTGGTTTTTACACACTGTGCTCCCTTGAGAAATTTACTTACTTGTTCTGAACTTCAGTTTTCTCATGTGTAAAATGGAGGTCATATTTACCTCACTGTGCCACTGTGAAGACTCAATGTGACAACACCTGAAAGCACCCAGATCACTACCCTGGACATAAGAGGCCCTCCACGGTTAGTCCTTTTCCTTCCACTCCTCTACCCTTTCCCTTTATCACTTACCCTGCCCAGGAAAAGTGGATTAGAAACATCTTTTCATCCCACCCCCAGTGGTTCTCAAACTTTGGTTGGTTATTAGAATCACCTGGGGAACTTGGTGAACTTTCCTTCAATCTATCAGCATCAATCTAGAAGGCTTCTCAGACATTTCCTTGACTTCTTCACCATCGAAGAGAAGGGCAGGTATTAAAGGGTAAGCAGGAGTTTATAATTTGCAAAAGTAAAACATCAGTCGGTGGCACATATCAGCAACTGAGCTGTATGTCCTTTTCCTCTTGTCCGTCCCACACCCCAGTTAACTGTTACATTCCACCCACACCTTCAGCTTATTAGAACAGCAGGAAACCTGTGTCAGCCTAAGCAGCAAGTGGGAAGTGACAGAACTAGAAGACAAATATAGTTTTCATTCAACTTATCAATGCCAACAACTAAATTTCAGAGTAACTCAAAACTGACAAAAATCTTCAATGAGGACAAAACTATTATCAGTCTTACAAAGAAGAAACAGTTCAGTAGAATATTGGTTTACAGAAAACAATAATCTCCCAGGCAGTGACTAAACAGGCTTCCAATAAACTAATAGGCAGAAAACAATTATGTTAAAAATTATGCTAATATTGATTTTAATTCTCTGTTCAAATTTCTGAAGAGTTAATTGCTTTTTTAATTCAGAAAAGTTGAACATTTACAATAAATCTTCAGGAAGCCCAAACTCTGCATAAGGACTCCAAGAGAACTTAATAGTTAGAAAGAACTGGAATAGCAACAGTGTGTAGTTTTCCAATTAATTAATTAATTTGTAAATATTATTCAACTATTTGAGTAAATAATTTTGAGAAAGTAAAAAGAATTAAAGTTAGCTTTAGATTTCTGGAGAGTCATGCAATCAAAGCTCTATTATCTAGGACTTACCCATAAGAAAGCACTAAAACCTGGTATTTCTGATATTCCCCAATATATATCTTCAACCTAGTGGCCAGTACCCATAATAAAAGCGGCTTAATGCTTCCAAGCATAATAAACACAGATAGAGTAGTCAATCTTACCTAAGAGATGTTTCTCTCTTTAGAAATCTATGAAAAATTAACACAAATTAATTGAACCAATATTTTCTGAACACCAGCTCTGAGCTGGGGCATATACAAAGAATAATTATGATATTAACTAATATTTATTTATAACTACTTCAGACACTAGACTAGATTTTAAATCCTCTGAGTAAAGGAGTGAAATAAATTTGTTCATCTTTATTCCAAACTCTCTTTAAGCCTAACACATAGAGATATAACACACATATACTATGCTTTATTATGAAGTTATAGTCATTAATCTAATTAATTAATATATCTATACAAAGAGGGGGGACATGGTTGCCAGGAAAATGGGGTAGGACAACCCAGAGGATATCTTCTCAACCAAGGGATAAAACAAAGGCCCTGGCACAAAAACATAATTATTTTGGTACACAGTGGCTGAACTTGATGAGCCCTGAGAGAAACCTGTGGAAGAGAAGAATATTCTAGAGGTGGAAAACCTCGGACAGTACAGTAAGCAACCTTCCCCCTGCACACAAATAACATACCAATGTTGTCTCTTCCCACCCCACCCACCCTCATAAACAAAACATGTAGGCTGCTTTGAAAGGTCACTGAACAAATACACAATGTCCTCTGGTGTGAAGATTTGAAAATATGATAGCTTGAGAATATTATAGAGCTTAAAATTGTAATTATAGGGACTTCACTGGTGGTCCAGTGGGTAAGACTCCGTGCTCCCACTGCAGGGGGCCTCGGTTCCATCCCTGGTTGGGGAACTAGATCCTTCATGCATGCCGCAACTAAGAGTCCACATGCCGCAACTAAGAGTCCACCTACTGCAACTAAGAGTCTGCATGCCACAACTAAAGATCCTGCATGCCGTAACAACGATCCCACGTTCCACAACTAAGACCGGCACAGCCAAAATAAATAAATATTTTTAAAATTGTAATTATAATTCAATTATCTGTTTCGTCTTTTCCTGGCTAGACTGTAAGCACTCTGCGGATAGACACTAGGACCATGTCTCCCTGTATTCAAGATATTACCTCAGATCTGGACCAGGGAAATACAGGCAGGTAATGAATGTTACCTAAATGAATGAAAAGTGAATCAATCCATTCGTAACAGGTAGGAGATAAATCAATGAACAAAAACAGGTTAAGCAGAAGGTCAGACTGAGGAGAGAAGGAAACTTGGAAGGTCACACGGTTCTAAAAATATCCTGATTAAAAGCTAAAGGCTAACATGCACTTTCATCAAAATACAGTCTATGAAAAGTGGTGACTGACAAATCCAGGTTTAGAATAAGGAAATGGATTCCTTTTAAATAATTATATAATGTATTCTTTGTACTTCCACTCATCAATAATTTTAAACTTTTTAGGATAAAAAATTCTGTCTTTAACCTATATGCATTCCACATATTTAAGACACTCATACATTTCCAAGAGGTCACGTAAAGAACATGAAAAAGTTGGCTAATGCCTTCCTAGGTATATGTTCATTCACATCTATCCAGGCATCAGATTTTTATCCCTAATATCTCCTCAAAAAATGAGTTTGTAAAAAACAGAAATAGAAAAAAATGTCATTTAGATCAAAAGAGGGAGAAAACCTTTGCCCAGTGTGATACCTGAACTTGGCCCAGTCTTTCATGCCCATCATGTCACATAATTACCATTTCTTTTTTGTGATGAGAACATTTAAAATCTACTCTCTTAGCAAATTATGACACTCTGTGTTGTTCATAAGATAATCTCATCTAATTATTTTAATTTCTTCAAGGATATGTTTCATTTGCTAACTTTGCCAGCAAAATTGTAATTCAGACATGCAGTTCAAAAATTATATATCTCTTGTTCACTTTAGTGTGAAGCAAGGTTAATGAAGGATAGTTATTCCATAGTGGCCCGACGAGAGACTTTACATTTCAAAGTGTTTGTAAGAACAGTGGACTCAATTAAATGAACTCAAATAAAATGGTCAGAAATACATTCACAATGAAAAAACCAGACTAGAACTTCTCACATTGTTTTTTTTTTCCCTTCAAGCAAGCAGTCACCAAACAGAAATTCCACACATATTAGATGCTATAACCATTTCCACATTAAACAGAATTATCACATTGCTATAAAATGTTGACCCCACTTAAGAATCCTGCTGGTCAGTGATTTTATCATTTCATCAAGTATATGAAGGTTGTTATCTTCAACCTGAACGTTACTACACAAGGTGGTTATACAAACACTGTTTGCTTAAAGGCAGTTATCTGGAAAAAGAAGTCTCTTTGCCAAAATAATGTAAATCATTTCCCAAGATATCTCACAAAGCAGCCTAGACTCCTGACAAACCCCCTATAAGAATGTAGAAACAAGTATCCTTTGAAGGAAAACTACATATTAATATACTGAAAACAATGCACATAACCAACTTCTAAAAACAGGATCACATTGCCATGCTAATAAACTTCATTTTGGTGAGTTAGTTGTTTAAGCTTCCCACTAATGAAATTTTTTAGGATAATTATCAACAAGAGATGAATTCAATTAAAAAAAAAGAATGATGAAAGACATGAAAAGTTTTCCTAATTTATTACACAATGCAAGATTAGTCTGCCAGAGACACTGCCATATTATACCTCCTTCATGTCTGTATGTATGTGTGTATAGATACCCACCCTAAGACTTTAAACCAATCTATATTTTTTTCATAATTCACGCTACATAGACATTCCAAGTATCTCTTTTAATCCACAAATGAATATAAAGTGATCCTTTGTAATCAGAGTCTCAGGCAATACTTGTTCATAATTATAGAGTATTTTGGTTACAGAAAATATTAATAGTCTAGGCTTACCTATCAAACCTATGGGAAGCCCTGATTAACTCCAAATTCAACAGGAACTTAGCAGATAGCACAAAAGACACTAAAATGCAAATCCTAAAAGTAGTGGTAAGTTTAACAAAATGCTATTGATATCGAATTTTAAAAAGCCATCAATTTGGCAGCCTCATACTGATTTCTTATTTAGCAAAATTATGAGTGTGATGGCAGAATCCTGATGCTTTACAACACAGAGCTCTTCTGGGGCATCCAGGTACTCTGCTAACAAGACAGCGACTCTGACTCCTTCATTTACACGAGGACACCAGTGAGCAGGGAAGGGTGGCATAACAAAAAGAGAAAATAACTTGGGAACTCGGGCAGTTGCCCAGGTGATGGTAAAGAGCCAAGATGAAAAACCTGTGGTCGCTAAGCAGCAGCAAAGCCAGAGGAGAGATTCCCTCCAGCTTCGCGGCAGCGGCAATAAGCTCACATTCACGGAATCACAGCACACCCTGGTGACAAGAATGGGCTACCTCCAGTTACCCTGATTAAAGTCACTGAAGGACCCGCAAAGCAGGAAGTAGAGTCAGCTTACCTAACATTTTTTTATCTTCCTGAGAAGAACCAGAATCACAGAGTAGACTCACACTTTTAAGAAAATGAAGGAAAACCAAAAGAGAGTTTATATAAATCAAATGCTAATGTTAGTTTTAAAGCATCTGGCTTAGTCACTTCCCCGCAGTGTAAGGTTGGGCAAGTTTTTAGATTGTTTGTGCCTTAATTCCACATTAGAGATTTTTTAAAGTATTCACCTTATAGAGTAGCCATAAGAATCAAATAAAGACAATATTTGTAACATGCTTCAAACAGGACCTGGCACAAAGAAAGCACTATATGTTATTTATTTATTTATTTTGTATTACATTTATTTATTTAATTCATTAAATAAATGAATGAATAAACCAATGTAGAGATAGAATTTAAGCTGAAAAGGAATTATAATTTTAAGAGCTATAATGTATTGAGTGCTTGCTATGTGCCATCCACTAGGCTCTTTACATATATTCTCCCCTTTAATCTTTATAACAAAACTCTCATCTACAGATGAAGGAAGGCAAACGTGAAGCCCCAAACACTAACCTAGTGAGTGGTAGACCCAGGATTCAAACCTAGGTGTTTCTGACTCCAAAACTTATGCTCTTAACCACTACCACAGAGAAAGTTGATTTTAGTCATCTGTTCCTATTCTGTGGATTAGGAAACTGAAGTATCTTAGCTAAAGCCCCACAGTTGGCTGATGGAGAAATGGGGAATTAAGGTATCTTAGCCTACGACAAGCAGATATTTCTTTTCTAAAGTACTAAATAGCAATACTATAAAATTCTGTTGCTGCTGTAAATAGTCTCTTGAATCACCCAGGATTATAGTTCATTAAAGATACCCGCCCTACCCCCGACAACACACCCAGGTATATACGGCATAGTAAATTAGAAAGTAGAAGAAATTTTTCTCCTTGGGTGTTAGAAGGCAGGAAGGAGGGGTGTGCGGGATGATTCTGTAATATAATCAACTCGTTCACCGCAATAAATACCAAGTCTAGTGCCAAAGCATGTGGTAAATTTCAACTTTGTTTTCCCAGCATAGAAGGGAAGATCCATAAGGAGGGCTGGGTAGGTACACAAGCCCACCAGCTGGCTCTCTTGGTCAACATCACTGATGACCAGTTCAAAAATAGAGATCTGTGGCAGGTGCCTTCTCCCCGAGTACTCCCAGGCTTGACAATGAAAGTAAAACCAGGCAGTGCCCCCATCCGCAGGTGTGGGCTGGGAGTCACGTGGCAGCAGCTGAGGCTGAGGTACACACAAGCTCTATCCTACCACTCTCTGCCATGAAAAAGTTGATATCTTAACATTAGGGTGAAAAGATGTGGGTGTATATAATGAAACTACAGGTGCATCTGCAAGATGTGTACCAATTACAGCTCAGGCTCTCACTCCTACATAAAAGTCAATCAACCCCTTTCTAGGTTGTATAAACCAAACTAAATCAAAGGCTGTGCTCAGAGTCAAGAGAAGACAAACAGAATTAGATTTAAATTCCAGACTTCGTCTTGAACCATAGTCCTGCCGTATACTACCTATGCAGCCCCTGGCAAGTCATTTAGCTTTTCTGAGCCTCACTTTCCTTCTCTATAAATGGAGATAGTATCTACTGCAAAGTGTTAATTTAAGGCAGTGGTTCACCAACTGTGGTCTCTGGACCACAGCATTAGCACCACCTGGAAATTTGTTAGACATGCAAAGACAGACTGACCAATTTTGAAACTCAGAGGCTGGGGCTCAGCAAATTACGTTTCACCTTCCAGGTGACTCTGATGCTCAGGTTTAGAACCACTGCTGTAAGGATTATGTGTGTTACATGCTGAGTGTCACAGTGTTTGCTACGTACTAGGTACCCAATTAATTTCAAAAACAAATGTCTGTACCAACATACCTCCTATGCTCTTCCTTTACACTGTTTCCTCTCTCTCCCCATTTTTCTCCCCATTTTTCTAAACCTTAGCATTCTTTAAGGATCCAGCTCAAAGGACTGCTAAACCTTAGCATTCTTTAAGGATCCAGCTCTAAGGATTCTTTAAGGATCCAGCTCAAATTCCATCTGCCTCCAAAATTCTTTCCCGATCATAATAATTCTCTACTCCCCACCCCTAGCATTTACTATCTAGACCAGTTCTGCCCCATACAGTAGCCACTAGACACATAGAACTATTGAGCCCTTAAAATGTAGCTAGTCTGAATTGAGATGTACTGTAACATACACACTGGATTTCAAAGTCTTGGTACAAAAAAACAAATATGTAATACCTTAATTTTGTATTGACTGCATGCTGAAATGATAATATTTTGAATATTCTGAGTTAATAAAATATATTATTAAAATTAATTTTACCTGTTTGTTTTTACTTTTTAATGTAGCTACTAGAAAATTTTAAATTACATATGTGACTTTCATTATATTTCTATTGAACAATACTGGTCTCAAGTTAGACCATTCATTTGTCAAAGACAAACTACTTAGGTTTTTAAAATTTTCATTTGTTGCACTTCAGTATTGCGTAATAGTTAAGAACTCGTCTAGAATAAGATCACCTGAGTTCAAATCCTGGCTGCACTAGTGCTTACATTTTTACTCAACTATAACATGGCAATCATAATAGTACTAAGATTATAGATTTGTTGTGAGGGTTAAACAAAATAATATAAGTAAAATGACCATGACAGGTTCATAATAAATGCTCAATAAAATAGGATATTATTATTATTCTATATATAGCATAACGATGAAATCATTCAGAAAAGGATGAAGAGGGAGATGAAAAGAGACATAGATAATCATTTGGAGTTGCCTCATTAGAGTATTTTTCATTGTTTGAAAAATTATAGAAATTGGAAATACTAGTTGTTAGTTTCATTACACAGAGTTATTTTGGAAGTTAAATATTTATTCATATAAACTACTCTGAGGTAAATAAGTATTGAGTTTAGATCCTGAGATTTTGGGGAGGAGTGGAAACAGCCATGTCTCCTCGTGGATTAATACTGAAGGTTCATGTTGAATAATGTGAACAGAGGACTGGCACCATAATTTGTGGGACTCAGTGCAAAATAAAAATATGTGGCTTCTTTAAATATCAATAAATTATTAAGAATTTCAGGGTGGCAACAGCAAAGCATTAAACCAAGCATGGGACCCTTCGAAGCACAGGCCTTGTGAAGGCAGCCCTGCCATGAGACTTGTAGACATTTAAGCAATGGAGGATATTTTTCTTCTTCAAATCAAGTTGACAAGTCACTTTATTCTTAATAAACAGCTGTTGAGCACCTCCTAGCTCTTGAGCACTGGTAGACAGAAGATTAGTGAGCCATTCCTCTCCTGTGAGAATAGTTGAAGATACCACAGAGAGAGCCCCCATTTAAAACACAGGAAGGGATAATAATAGATAATGTTCTCTGTACCAGAATTAATTTTTCTGTTCTGAAGGTGTGTTAGTCTGTTCACCTGCTATAGCAAAATACCACAGACTAGGTGGCTTATAAACTCCAGGAATTTATTTCTTACAGTTCTGGAGGCTGGAAAGCCCAAGATCAAGGTGCTAGCATGATTATGTTCTGGTGAGAGCCCTCTTCTTGGTTCATAGCTGGTGCCTTCTCAACTGTGTCCTCACATGGTGGAAGGGGAGAGGGATCTCTGTGGAGTCTGTTTTATAAGAACACGAATCCCATTTATGAAGCCTTCACCTTCATGACCTGAGCACCTTCTAAAGGCCCCACCTTCTAATACCATCATCTTTGGGGGTTAGGATTTTAACATATGAATTTTGGGGATACATAAACATTTAGACCATAGCAGAAGGTAAATATAAATAAGTATTATATTTTAAAACAGCAACCAGAAAGAGAAAGTTCTCTGGATAATTTCATTGCTTTCTCTTTAAAGAAAGGCAAAAAAATTTCTTATCTATGAAAAACAAAAAAGAAAATATTTGATGTGCTCAATGAAAAGTCATTTATGATAACATAGCAAGGGAATATAAATATCATGTTACATGTCCCTGATTCAGGTTATTATTAGATTTGAGTGGAATATTTCCCCATAATTCTATACTTTATATAGAAATAAAACTTGTAAAGAATTTTTAAGATTGTGTAAGAGGACATATTAATTATTGCTTTGTGTTTTGGGCACCACTGGTATAACTGAGGCCCTTTCAATACTGCTGTAAAGTTTGAGGCGCTATATTCTGAGATAAATATATCACATAAAATATGTAAAAGACAACATTTAACCAAATCTGTGAAGTGGTAAAGTATTTTGTAACAGTTTTAGAGTATACTATTTCATATATACAGCATATTAAAAGTAAGTCTGGAATTACTACGGAGAATTCCTGTGGTTGATAAAATCTTAAATTTGGTGGGATTCAATGAAATACAAATATTGTGAAGTGATCCATGCCAAATGGTTTGTCAGTTACTAGGATTTTGACCATTGCTAGGTAACCTTTGTCTTTCTTGTAGAGTCTCTTCAGAATATGAATATGCATTTACTATGTTAAAGGAAAGACCACCATTACTATCATACTAGCTATAAATGACGTATAAACATGATAAACATGTTTATGTAAAGAGACATTTTTCCTTTTACTAGTTCTATAAACAAATGTCTAATGAGTATAGCTGTAAGAAAGTTCCCAAACCAATATTCTTATTCCCCTATGATTTCTTCTAAAACTTTTATAGTTTTTGTGGTTACATTTATGATCCATTCACTTCTATTTTTGTATGTGGTGTGAGATAACAGTGAAGTTTCTTTTTCTGCATGTCGATGTCCAATTATTCAAGTGCCGCTTGTTGAAAAGATTATTCTTTTGCCACCAAATGGCCTTGGTATTTTTGACAAAAATCAATTGTCCATATATATATGAGACTATTTCTGGACCCTCTCTTCTGTTCCATTGATCTATGTTCAATCCCAATGATCTGTGTGTCTATCTTGGCACCAATAATAGACTGTCTTCATTATCATGGATCAATAGTAAGTTTGGGAATCATGTAATATAATTCCTCCAATTTTTTCTTTATTCAAAACTTATTTGGCTATTCTAGGATCTCTGCATTTCCATATAAATTTTAGACTCACCTCATCAATTTCTATAAGAAAGGCAGCAAGGACTTTGACTGGAACTATGCTGAACCTATGGATCAATTTGCAGAGAACTGACATCTTAACAATATTTAGTCTTCAAACCCATGAATATAGTATATCTCCCCATTTATTTAGGTTGTCTTTAATTTTTCTCAGCAATGTTTTGAGGTTTTCAGTGAATCAGTCTTTCGAGTACTTTGTTAAATTTATTTCTAAGTAAATCTTATTTTTTGATGCTACTGCAAATGGTACATTTTAATTTCAGTTTCCAAGTGTTTGTTGCCAGTATATAGAAATACAATTGACTTTTCTGTATTGCTCTTGTATCCTGAGACTTTGCTAAGCTCACTTATTAATTGTTTTCTTAAAATTTTTATTGGAGTATAGTTGATTTACAATGTTGTATTAGTTTTGGGTTTTTTTAGATTTTTTTTTTTTGTCTTTACTTAATTTGTTACAATATTGCTTCTGTTTTATGTTTTGGTTTTTCGGCCAGGAGGCATGTGGGATCTTAGCTCCCTGACCAGGGATCTGAAGCCATACCCCCTGCACTGAAAGGCTAAGTCTTAAACACTGGATTGCCAGGGAAGTCACTTGTATTAGTTTCTGCAGTACAGCAAAGTGAGTCCGTTATACATATATCCACTATTTTTTAGATTCTTTTCCCATATAGGTCATTACAGAGTACTGAGCAGAATTCCCTGTGTTATACCGTACATCCTTATTAGTCAATCTATTTTATATACAGAAGCTCACTTATTAATTCTAACATTTTTTAATAGAATCCTTAGGGTTTTCTACAGAAGTGATCATGTCATTTGAGGATAAAGACTATTTTATGTATTCCTTTCTGCTCTGCCTTTTACTTCTTTTTCTTGCTTTATTGCACTGGATAGGGCCAGTAAACTGTTGAATAGAAATGGTGAGAATGGACATTCTTGCCTTGCTCCCAACTTAGGGAAAAAGCAGTCTGTCCTTATTAAGTATGATGTTAGCTGAGAGTTTTTCACAAATGTCCCTAGTATTAAAAGAAAGTTCCCTCTAACATTCTGAGAATTTTTATCAAGAATGGATAATAAATTTTGTTAAATACTTCTCCTGTATCTATTGAGATACATGTTTATTGCTTTTCATTTTTAGCCTGATAAAATAATTACATTGATTGATTTTCAATTTTTAATCAAACTTACATTCCACTAAGTCATGATATATTAACATTATTATATGTTTCTGAATTTCTAAAATTTTTTTAGAAAATTTGTATATCTGTGTCCATAAGGCATATTGGTATGTAGTTTTCTTATAAAGTCTTTGGCATCAGGTTTGAAAATAATTAATGATGATGTTTATAAATCATGCAAATTACAAAACTAATTTATACCTTTCTTGATACAGAAAAGATGAAGGTAATTCATGAATAATACCAATTATACACTAAGTAGGAATTTACATTATATACTGACTTTTCAAAAGTTAGTTATATAAAAGCATGAAATGACAATACATTAAAAGTTGCTTTTAAAAAATTCCCCCTTTTAAAAGTTGTTCATAACTCTTTTGACATTATCAGGAATTTTGCATTTCTAATATACTTGATGGTAACAGCCTCATGGCAATAAATTTAAAGTGGATTCTCTTCTTTTGCAGCATGGAGATAATCTGAAAATCCCACTCACTGATATGAATTTGTGTCATTCTCTTTATAAATGAAAAAGAGGTTAATGCTGACCAAACTTGAGTTTAATAAAACTGAATATATTAGAATCCTGCTATATTCCAAGCAGTGAGGATAAACTGCTACTTCTGAAACAGCATGTTTCTCTCAGTGAAATAATAAGATCAAAGTAGTTAGGAAATAATATCTCTTTAGCAATTTCCAAACTACATTGAAAGTAGAGAGCCATTTTGAGAGTGCTAGAGTCAGAAGAGTGAGGTTCATACTAACATGTAAGATTCTGTCAGGAAGCTGACTGTGGCTTGAGTATAAAATAGGCTGCCAAGTAATACTGAAATAGGATCATAAATAAATGGTAAATTCAGAAAACTTCATAGCAAACATTGGGTTCTCTGGGAAGCAGACCAAGAGGTGTTAACTAAGAAGTACCTCTAGGATCAAACCTATGAAAAAAGAGGGGAATGAAGCAGGTTTGGACAGAGGGAGAAATCAAATTGCAATGCAGGTCTAGTGTCAGCCTTGGCTGACCAACAGGAAACTCAAGCTAGAATGGCCCTTCAGAGTTGATCTCAGTTGAGCCAAAATGGCCAGACTTTTATACTCCTTACAGCAATCAGCCACTGACCGTGGGCCACCCTAGGAAAGAGAGTTACCTTATCAAGCTGGCTCCTGGCAGCTGAGGCGGTTCCTCAAGGGGCTGACAGCTATGGGTTGTGTGTCCGTTGCATGCCCAGTGGCTAGGGCAACAAGCCTTCAAGGAAGGGAGATCTGGGTGGCACATCACAGTACCTACCACATTAGGCAAAGAATTTAGAGATTTAAGAAAGAAAGATCTTAAGCCACACCAGAAACTTTATCTAGATATGTGCTATATTTCAAGGTTTACATGACTTCATTTAGATCTCTATATAAATGTCATCCCTCCAGAACTTTCCCTGACCAATCTATCTAAGATGGACTTCTTTACTGTGTTACATTTTTTCATGGTGCTTATCACTACCTGATATTTTAATATACATTTATTTGTTTATTGGGAATTATCTGTCATTCCCCCTGGAATATAAATTACAGGAGGGAGTAACTGTATCCCGTTTACCACTGTATCCCCAGTCAGTGTCTCAAACAATGCAGGAAAAATAACATATTCATAAATAATCAGAGCTCACTTAATATTTTTACTTATCATAATATTTTTACTTATCATTATTGATAACTCACTAACTATATTGGAGTTGAACTGGATATCAAAGGATGTAACTTGACCTAGGTTCCTGATGAGAAATGTAAAACATACAACTAAGAACTTTAAGGTAGATCATAATGATGGTTAATTTTAAATCTCAATTTGAATGGGCCACAAGGTACCCAGGTATTTGGTCAAACATTATTTTGGGTGTTTCTGTGAGGATGTTTTTGGATGAGTTTAACGATTAAATCTATTGCCCCTGCCCCCGCAATGTGAGTGGGCCTCATCCAATCAGTTGAAGGTATGAATAGAACAAAAAGGCTGACCCTCCTCCAAATAAGGGAATTCTTCTTCCCTGACTGCCTTTGAGCTAGGACTTGGTTTTTTCCGGCCTTTGGACTCAAGCTTTTCCTAGGTTTGCCTTGGACTCAGCTTTTCCTAGGTCTTAAGCCTGCCAGCCTTTGGACTAAAGCTACACCATCAGCTCTTCTGGTTCTTAGGCCTTCAAATTTAGACTGGAGCTATACTACCAGCTTTCCTGGGTCTCTATCTTGCCGACTGCAGATCTTGGAATCTGTCCGCTCCATAATGGTGTGAACCAATGTCTTAGTTCATTCGGACTGGTATAATAAAATGCCACAGACAGGGTGGCTTATAAACAACAGAAATTTATTTCTCACTGTTCTGGAGGTTGGAAGTCCAAGAGTAAGGTGCTAGTAGAGTCATGTTCTCATGAAGGCCCTCTTTTGGGCTGATAGCCAGCACCTTCTCTCAGTCTTCACATGGCAGGAGGAGCTAGGGAGCTCTCCGGGGCCTATTTTATAAGAGCTAATCCCATTCATGAGGGCTCCACCCTCCCGTCCTAATCATCTCCCAACAGCCCACTTATTAACATTATCATCTTTGGGGTTAGGATTTCAACATATGAGTTTTGGGGGGTATACAAACATTCAGATCATAGCAATCAGTCTCTCTCTATATATATAGTCTGTTTCTCTGGAGGACCCTGACTAATACAATAATCTTGCTTAAAAGAAATTCCTAACTATGAAAGTAAATTATAAATCGAATCATGAGTAATTAATGTGTACTCTGTTATTCTCTACAAAGGACATTAGCCATCATTTGGAATTTCTCTGTCAAATGTGTTGCTTCTTATGTGTATGTCTGAGAAACAGAGGGTCTTGTAAAGGGCTCTAACTCTTAAGAGAAGGAAATCCAAAGATCTAAAGAAGTGTAAAATCTTGAATATATTCCACTCAACTAAATACGCTTCAATATTTACCTAAAATTCAAAGGCTGTTAATAAAGTCATAGGACATGAGGCACACCCTTATCCAAATGCAGTACCAAAATGTCTTCAAATGCTAGCAAGAAGTAATTTTTGGATTAAAGGCCCCTTGGGAGTCTACTTGACTATGCTCTCCTGCAATTAGTGTGAATAATCAAAAACTAACTGGATTTCAAGTGGAACACTTAAACTGACATCATCTGATGTTATTTCATCCACATCATTTTGAGAGACAAATGTTTCTTGCAAAGCTGCATTTAAGGGACTCCTCATAAGCAAACACCAATTTAACCTACATGAAAAAGCACAAATTAACCTAGCTTGCTTGGGGTGAATTTATTTGGTTTTACTATTTGATTGCTAATATATGAAGGCTACAAAGAGTGTTTGTTTTAAACAAGAGAAATGAAAAAAAAATAATGTCTCATTTGAAATGCACTTCCATTTAGATTTAAAAAGCCAAATATACCTCAGAAAACAACTCCTCATTCCCTGCTCAAATGAATAGTATACATTTTAAGGAAGTCATAAATATTATCCAATATGAAAACATTTTAAAACTTCCACAACTTTTTCAAAGTTTCTATATTCACAGACCTTAAAGATAAAATTCAAATAAAACTTGGTCTTTGAAAAGAAATTCTCAAGACAATTCCACTCACCTAAAGTGTTCATAATTTATCTCAAAAAACATGACAAATTTATCCTTATTTGTTCTTTTTTGAAAGGAATGTTTCTATTTAGAACCTGAACTTTTCTGGTTCCCACAAGATACTGATTGACAACACCTGTTTATGGGTTACTTGTATACTACTAAAACTGTGCTATTTCACTTCAGGCCATCAAAATAGTAGATATTGCTTCAGTGAATTTTCCAGTGCTAATTGTAGACAATTTCCTGGTCTAAGGGGCAATAGTCAAATTTTTTCTTACTATTCTTGCCTCTTACATTTTTTTAATCAATTCTCTCCTCTCCTAATTAGAACTATCCCTAAAATTGTAAGAAAATCTACCTCTTGATAGACTTGGATGACCCAGTTTAAATGAGTACACACAAAAAGATTCTTCTAGACACAATAAAATCACCTTTCTCCATTCTGGAATACATTATGTACCGAATTTGAGTTGTGTCCCCCCAAAATTCATATGTTATAGTCCCAACCCCCAGTGCTTTAAAATGTGACTGTATTTGGAGACAGGGTCTTTAAAGAGGTAATTAAGTTAGAATGAGACCATTAGGGTGAGCCCTAATCTCATCTGACTGGTGTCCCTATAAAAAGAGGAGATCAGAACATAGAGACACATGGGACGTGCATGCATAGAGAAAAGGCCATGTGAGGACACAGTGAGAAGGTGGCCATCTGCAAGGGGCCTCAGGAAAAACCAAACCTGACAACACGTGGATCCTGGACTTGCAGCCTCCAGAACTGCGAGAAAATAAATTTTGCTTGTTTAAGCCACCCAATCTTTGGTATTTTGTTATGGAAGCAGGCAATATTGTGATTAATAAGAAATATATATTTGGTCATTCAGATGATCAAAATACATTTCTCATATATTTGGTCTATGTCCACAGTTCCTGGCTCATAGTTCCCAAAACTCTTAGAATTTCCTGAGTAATAAGAGCAATAGGAGCATCTCCTGTCATAATATTTGGTCTCCTGTCCTCAGTTCCTGAAATCACTTCAGAGCCATAGAGGTGAAATGGGTGTCTTGTTACTTATAATAAGCCCCTTTTTACTACAACTGGGTTTATGTTAATGAGGTAACTTTTGGAAAGCACCTAAGGATGGGGGCTGGTTGCTAGGGGAACCAGCTGTGAATAGGTTGTTAGAACTTTTAGTCCCACCCCTTGATTTCCTGGGACGGGAGAAAGGATTGAGGTTGAATCCATCACCAATGGCTAATGATTTCATCAATCATGCCTATGTACTGAAAACTCCATAAAAACCCTAAAGTAGGAGGTTCAGAGAGCTTCCAGGCTGGTGAACACATGGAGATTTGGGGAGAGTGGTACACTCTAAGAGAGCATGGAAGCTTGGCACCCTTTACCCATACCTCGCCCTGTGCATCTCTTCCATCTGGCTGTTCCTTAGTTATATCCTTTTATAATAAACTGGTGATTTAGTAAGTAAAATATTTCTCTGAGTTCTCTGAGCTTCTTTAGCAAATTAATTGAACCCAAGGTGGGGGGTGGGGTGTCAGTGGAACCTCCAATCTATAGCCAGTTGGTCAGAAGCACAGAGGACAACTTGGACTTGCAAGTGATGTCTGAAGTGTGTGTGTGTGTGTGTGTGTGTGTGTGTGTGTGTGTGTGTGTGTGTGTGTGTGTGTGTGTGTGTTGGGGGAAGGAAGGTCTTGTGGAACTGAGCCCTTAACCTGTGGAATCTGATGCTATCTCTAGGTACACAGTGTCAGAATTGAGTTTAATTGTAGGACACCCAGTTGGTGTCAGAGGATTGTTTGCTGGTGAGGAAGAAACCCACCCCCACAACACACACACATTATAATTGGTCCCAGAACCTTTACAGCCCTAGCAAACTAATACAGAATATATTGGTACATTTATTTCAGGCTTATACAATCTTGACATCCTGAGGGGACAAAAAAGGCACATCAAGTCACCAACGAAAATTTAGCTAAGATGATATTATAATAAAACAGAATGTTGAATATTTCAAAAGTTCTATGTTGGTTTATGTTAATTCAATTCAATCTAATTCAATCCAGTCAAGCAAATGGCCTTTTCCTTCCAGCTGCTCCAGGGATTCAAAGACAAATAAAACACGATCTTTGTGCTACTTTGCTGCTAGTTAAAAAACAGATGCATTAAGAAAGAAAAGCTATGTAACAATGCGCTTGAAACCATAGAAAATAGGCCAAATTATTATCTAGTGCATCAAGTGATAAAAGTATGTTATAAACACCTGTTTCATAAATATGTACATGCATGTGTAGAGTATGTGCACATGTAATACATATTGGGAAAACCACAGGAGAGTCATATACAAAAGTGTTGACGGTTGTTCTTTCTAAATGGTACAAGTAAGGTAATTTAAAGTTTCTGTTTTGTTAATCTTTGGTGACCACATATTATTTTTGTATTGGAAAAAGATTAAACATTTTTTAAAAGAAATGTTACCTCATGAAGGACTGCCTAAGCCTGAAATTATGCAACATGTACCCCAAAGACTAAAAGGAGTAAATAGCTATCAATATTTAAGAATTTTATACTCCATTCTATGGGTTTGGTTATTCTTGTTTTGTTGAGGTGAAATTCATATCATACAAAATTAACCTTTTTAATGTATACAATTCAGTGGCATTTAGCATACTTGCAATGTTGTGCAACTACCACCTCTAGTTCAAAAACATTTAATCACCCTAAAAAAATCCAATACCCACTAAGCAGTCACTCCCTATCTCTTCCTCCCCTAGCTACCACTACTCTGCTTTCCGTCTCTATTACCTATTCTGGATATTTCATGTAAATGGAATCATACAATATATGACCTTTTTTCTGACTTCTTTAACTCAGAATAATATTCTTAAAGTCCATCCACATTGTAGCATGTCTCAGTATTTCATCCCTTTATATGGCTAAATAATATTCTATCATACGGATGAACCACATTTTCTTTATCCATTCATCAGTTGATGGACATTTGCATTATTTCCATCTTTTGGTTATAATGAATAAAGCTGCTATAAACATTCACATGCAAGCTTTTGTGTGGAAATAGGTTTTCAGTTCTCTTGGGAATATACTTATGAGTGGAACTACTGGGTCATATCGTAATTCTATGCTTAATTTCTTGAGGAACTGCCAAAATGTTTTTCACAGTGGCTTCATTCACTATTTTACACTCCTACCATAATATACGAGGGTTCCAATTTCTCCACATCCTCCCAACACTTATTATTCCCCTCTCCTTTTTTATATAGCCATGCTGGTGGGTGTAAAGTAGTATCTCATTTTAGTTCATTATGTTATAACCATAACCTACACACATCTGACATTTCAGTCTTAGTAATCACTCAACAAATTCCTAACAATTATACCAAGTTATGTAAAGAAATTTTTAAATATAAGAACATGTCCATTAGGAACAAGGATAAGACTGGGGTTATTTTAATTAGTCCATTTAGCTAATGCTGAAATCTGTTATGGAGTGGGTGAAAGGGGAGGTAGCCTACTAACCCATTAAGTCCCTAGATTTCTGGTCTTACTTGAAAAGTAATTGATGAAGTAGCTCACATGATATATTCCTTCTAAAGGTATATAAGCCCTTGGATAAAATAATGAAATCTCAATTCAATCAAGAAAGAGAAAAAGACAGGAAGGAGGGAGGGAGGGAAGGAAGGAAGGCAGGAAGGGAGGGAGAAAGGGAAGGAGGAATGGAGGGAGGGAGGAAGGGAGGGAGAAAGGAAGGGAGAGGGAGAAAGAGACGGGGAGTAAGGGAGAAAAGAAAAGAAAAAATAACTCTATATCAATTCCAAGAAACATTTGATAAAATGTTATATCTGGGTTACAGTTCCTCTAGGAGAATTTTATGCATGTGATAGGAATCAGATGCAACTTACACTCAATTTATACAAATAGGAGAAACAAATCATCCTTTGAAACCTAGCATTTGCTTTTGAGAGTAAAGTAATACAGCTGAAGACAAAAAAAAATGGAAAAAAATACCACTGGCACTACCACATACTTCTTATTCTTTTCAAAAATATGCATAAAAGAAACTAGAAACAAAGAGCTAAAACTCTCCTGGGGGGGGAAATATATATATTCTAAATACCACTAGAGAAGGATAAGCATCCTCACAAAATTACTAAGATGTATCTCTAACAATTGTGAGGGGAATTTTACTACTGCTGATCACAGACATGTTATTTTTACTTCCCTACTCTTTATTAACCTGCTTCACCACTTCCTATTCTATCCTGATCCCTCCCTTCCCTCCCCTGCCTAAGCCTTAAGCCTGCCAGACACACCCATTGACATCCATCAGTCTTTGCAATGTACTCAGAGGCCAGAAATGTTACCACTCTTGAACAAGGATGATTACCTCTACCTGCAGATTTTAAGTTTGATTTTAAAATCCCACTATTTTAGAAGGATTT